>NC_053389.1:180408896-180711926 GCF_905171765.1 Bufo bufo
GAATGTGTCTAAGAGGTGTCCTCAAATTTAGCACCCAGTATGACCAGTATACACATTTTGTTGAGATGGAAATCTTTTAATGGAAATTATCATAGAATTAATGTTAAATTTGAGAAAAATATATATTTACTGGAAGATGAGATAGCTGTCCATTAGATTTACTGACCCTCTACACATAACAGTTGAAATATGTAACCTGCTTGGGTAAGGTCTTATAGGACCCATAATATTGCCCCTAAGTCCCATTTAATGTAATGTAGTGTAGGCAGATTAAAGGGGCTGTCCCACTGCAAGTACTTATTCCCAATCCACAGGATAGCGGAAAAGTGTCTGATCAGCGGAGTCTGACCACTGGGGCCCCACCGATCAAGAGAATGGGGTCCTGTTTTTCCCTGTTTGACTTGAGCATGGTTTCTGAATATGTGCTACTAAAGTTCAACATGATAGCTGTTAGATGGACAAAATTAATTGTATCCTATCAGAGAGGTCAGTTGAAGACAACAGAAGAAATGTAAAGGCAGAACATCATTTTGGTCTTTGCAGCCCAAGAATTGCACTCCATCTTTCTACTCCAACTACCCCTCATCTGAACACTTCAGGGAGCTCTTCTGTTGGCACCCTTTTTATGAATTGTAATTGCTGGGAGAATCAGAATGTGCAAAGTTATTTTTCCTGATGCAGCTAAACAAATAGACCATCGTGCAGTACAGTTCACAGTTTCATCAGAGCAAAGAAGTGCACTGGATGTGGCTCTCAGCTGTGAATCAGAGACTAAAGTTCCATCACCCACTGCCTAAATTGTCCCAGCATTGTAATTTAGAAGGTGCTGGCTAAATTCTCCAGAAGACCACTGCTAACCTTAACTCCTGATACTGCATGTAAATTCAAAAATGTGTCTTCAAACTGCAAAACTTACCCACAATTCGAATGTTGATTGTTGCTGTATCTTCCATGTTTTCTATTTGTACAGAAAGGCCATATTTTCCAGAGTGCCCCCTTTCAGCTGATCGTATGAAGAGGATGGTGTCAATTTCAGAAGTTCTGAAACTAACTAGTTTGGAATCCAGAGGCTGTCCCTCTTTGCTCCATGACACCTTTGGTCTTGGTTTTCCCTGTTTTTTTTTTTTTTTTTAGGAAAGAAAGACTCAATTGAATTAAAGTACTTGAATGGTATAATTAGATATTTAAAGCAATAGTACACACAAACAAATCAGCCTTAAGCCTCATTCACACATCAGTGTTTTGGTCAGTGATTTCCATCAGTGATTGTGAGCCTCCATAGATATAAGGTATAAGGAAAGATCTGCACCTGTTCTGTGTTTAGAGCTGCATCTGGTTTTGGCTCAAAATCACTGATGGAAATCACTGACCGAACACTGACATGTGAATGAGGGATTAGGGCCATTTAAAAGAAAGGGGTTGATAATTATTCATAGTTCATAAAAATGCTCACACCCAATCATTGTCCAGTGTAAACATGGCAGAGAACGACAGACAAACAAGCAAATGCTCATTTGTCGGGTGGATGGATCCTTTATTCTAACATAAAAATGCATGCTGGTCAGCAGCTCGTCTCCATGTTCTGCCAACAATATGCAAACTGAATGGGGACAAACAATTGTACTAATGATCATTTGGTCTTCTTTCATTTTGCTTTGCCCTGTGTGAAAGGTCCTTTAACAAGCACTGATTGACTTGTTAAACCATTGACTACTGCTCGTTAGCACTGCATATGGCATCTAGACTGGCTTAGATGCATATTATATGTAGTTCATCCAGAAAAGTTGTCATCTTTTATCATCTCTATATAATGGTTGCAATAGTAGTTTGGAGCCTTGTACAAAATACCTGTTAAGCCAGGCCTGTGGTAAGGCTTAATAGGCATCAAGTGAATATCCCATAGATTGCAATAGTAAACTATTTCGGTATATGAAATAAGCGATCAAATGATTGCATGTTCAAGTCCCCTAAGGGGACTAAAGAGTACAGTAGAAAAATATAAATTTTTTAAATAATTTCCTATCCAAATTTGACATAAATGTAAATAAACAATAATTTTTTTTTATCATAATTGGTATCGCGATGTCCAAACTATTAAAAGATGACTATGTTTATTGTGCATAGTGAATGCTGTTAGGAGAAAAAAATGAAGATTAATGATTTGCTGTTTTTTATCACTTCCCAGAAAAAGTTAGGGATTTCAGAAAGCAGTTTTTTAAAGTAGTAAAATGAAAAACTGTATAAATTTGATATCACTGTAATCACACTGACCCACAGAGTAAAGTAATCATGTGATTTTTATCGCACAGTGAATGCAGTAACAAAACAAAAGCTCCAAAAAAGTATAGCAAACATTTTTTCCCCAATTTTCAATACATGATATGGTAAATTAAATGGTGCCATTACGAAATACAACGTACCCCACAAAAAACAAGCCATCATATGACTTGTTGACCAGAAAAGATAAAAAGTTATGGCTCCTGGAAAGAGGGAAGTTAAAAATGAAAACATGAAAACTAAAATTGGCAGGGTTAAATCCAGAGGAAGGCAACGAAAACCCATGAGGTAGAAGACAATTTTCCTCGTTTTAGGGAGAAAAAAAATTCCTTCCCGATTTCTTCTTATAAATAGTGAAGCAACTTACCTGGAAGGGGATAACCAGATTCACTTGCTCTCCTACTTTTCTAATATAGGTCTGCCTGAGGTGTCTAGGCAAACGTATCTTTGGTTGTTCTGTAAAATGGAAAGAATATTAATATGAAAATTCATACTAACATGGTTGTGTAACAGCACACAATGATTTCTTGTGACTTACGCACAATCTCCCGGATAGTGACAGGCTGAGTCAGTGAGGTTGGCTCACTTTTTCCTGCAATATTTACTGCAATTATACGGAATTCAATCTTCTCTCCTGTAGGAAGATCCTTCACTGTGTAGCCGCACCTTTCTACTAGTTCAGTGTTGGCTGCTGTCCATTCTGTATCTGTAAATATAAAGGTATAAAGTCACTTATCAGTAAGGGCTCATTCACACGACCGTATGCTTTCCGTAAAAAATACGGATGACATCCGTGTGCATTCCATATTTTGCGGAATGGAACAGCTGGCCCCTAATAGAACAGTACTATCCTTGTCCGTAATGCGAACAATAATAGGATGTAACTTCTGTTTTTTTTTGGCAGACTCATCGAAATGAATGGTTCCGCATACGGTCCGCAAAAAAACCGGAATGGACACGGAAAGAAAATATGTTTGTGTGCATGAGCCCTGAGGCTGGGTTCACATCACCGTTTATTTTTCAGTTCTTTTGATTCAGCAGAAGAATAGACAAATAAAGAAACAACAAATCCTATATTTTAAGCATCCTTAATGCTCAGTTAGGCACATCTTGCATCTGATTTAGCCTATCTGTCGAAGAGATGTTATTTTAGACAGAAAAGAAGTCCTGCATGACAACTTTTGATTGGGGGCTGATCACTGTAAAATCATGTACAATCTCAATGTTTCTCTATGAGGAACTTCTTCTGTTTAGGGAAACACAAGGATCACAGTAAGGCCTCATGCACACGACCGTTTTTTTTTTGCGGTCCGCAAAACGGATTTCCGTTGTTCCGTGATTTGTGACCGTTTTTTCTTCCGTGGGTCTTCCTTGATTTTTGGAGGATCCACGGACATGAAAAGTGAAAAAAAAACTAAGTCAAGTTTGCATTGAAAATGATAGGAAAAACGGACACGGATCACGGACACGGATCACGGACGCGGATGACTATCTTGTGTGCATCAGTGATTTTTGACGGACCCATTGACTTGAATGGGTCCGCGAACCGTTAACCGTGAAAAAAATAGGACAGGTCATATTTTTTTCACGGCCAGGAAACACGGATCACGGATGCGGCTGCCAAACGGTGCATTTTCCGATTTTTCCACGGACCCATTGAAAGTTAATGGGTCCGCGAAAAAAAACGGAACCACGGACGCGGATGCACACAACGGTCGTGTGCATGAGGCCTAAGGCTACTTTCACACTAGCGTCGGGGCTCCGCTTGTGAGCTCCGTTTGAAGGGGCTCTCAAGCGGCCCCGAACGCATCCGTCCAGCTACTAATGCATTCTGAGTGGACGCGGATCCGCTCAGAATGCATCAGTCTGGCAGCGTTCAGCCTCTGCTCCGCTCAGCAAGCGGACACCTGAACGCTGCTTGCAGCGTTCGGGTGTCCGCCTGGCCGTGCGGAGGCAAGCGGATCCGTCCAGACTTACAATGTAAGTCAATGGGGACGGATCCGTTTGAAGTTGACACCATATGGCTCAATTTTCAAACGGATCCGTCCCCATTGACTTTCAATGTAAAGTCTGGACGGATCCGCTCAGGCTACTTTCACACTTAGAAATTTTTCTAAACTATAATGCAGACGGATCCGTTCTGAACGGATCTAAACGTCTGCATTATAGGAGCGGATCCGTCTGAGCAGACAGCAGACGGATCCGCTCTGAACGCAAGTGTGAAAGTAGCCTAAATCTTAACCATGGAGCTCTGGCCTATTCCAAACTTTATAATTTTACAAGTGTAATAGTACCACCAATTTTGACTCTGGTTTGGCTGTCGATATGTTGATTGAACTAAACATAACCAATTAGTTATCCACAATTACTGCTTAGTGCAGGTAAACTTAATTTGCAATAAACAGTAAGATAAATAGTTGATAATATATTTTTTCCTAAAATGAAAGGTTGGCAAAATAGTGCCTGCTAGATCAAGTCAGACTGGTCCGACAGAACACCAGAAGATCATCTGGTAGACCTATACTGAATAATGACAGCAGAAGACCACTGTATTTGGGGGAGCTGCATGTTTATGGCTTTAGGGTCTTTTGTTTATGGCTTTAGAAATAAACCTGTTAGATTTTATTGTCCATGTACCATTGACATGTACATATCACCCAGATTTAGTAATCCTACAAATGGCATAACTAGAAGGCTATCTAGAGCTGCACCAGATTTATCACAGTGGCTCAGACTGAATGATAAATGTGGTGCAGGGATAGACACTGTGGCCCTGATTCATCAAGACCGACCTCTTCAACGCCGGTCTTGATGGGGCCATGTGATTTATGACAAGGTGCAGGCCTTGACATCAATTACATGGCTTCTCCAGCTCTCTGTGCTCTGGAATGAAATCTACGGCAGCTCAGCTGCTGTATATTTCATTCATTAATTACGCCAGTTTCTTTCATAAATAATGATGAATGAGCTGGGGCTGATGGCCCTACCCACACTCTGCCCTTGCCAAGACCCCTTTGTGTAAAATTGGTCACGGGGTGTAAAATACCAAATGCAACTATAAAAGTTACAATGGAATTGAAAAATCACAAATGGTTGTCTTGCTCTATATCAACTATTGGTTGGATAAAGCCAATTGTGGTGCAGTTTTGGTGCAAAACTATCTTAGGTCATGCCCCTTTCAAGTGAAGATTCACCTCATTCCTATAAGCCCAAACCCCTATTTAAGCAAGTCAGAAAAATAAGTGAAGAGACTCTAGATGCTCTGAATTATGCCAAAATTGTTCCAATTTGCACCATGTTTAACACAGATTTTAGGTGCAGACACATTAGTAAATCTGGGCCAATGTGGTTTCTGCGGTGGTTTCGGTTTTCTCCATTTATGTCAATGTGATGAAGACAAGGATAAACTATTATAGATATGCCGGAAAGGACATGAATCCGTTTTTAAAAATACAATTACAGTGCAAAAAATGAAAAAAATAAATAAATAAATAGCACGAATTCTAGATTTCTTTCATTTTGAATATTCCTCTCTTTATTCATGTTAGGAAAAGATCAAAGACTCACCTCCCTCTTTGCGGAACTCAATTAGGTAACCATCAATTCCCCCAGCTCCAATACGATCTGGAGGTCTCCACTTCAAAGTGCAGGTAGTGTCTGTGACATCCTCAACAATCAAATGTAGAGGTTCACTAGTTGGAGCTGAAAAGAGAATATTGTCAGTCCAAAAATCATTGCACAACATACAAGTGCCTTGCAAAAGTATTCACCCCCTTGACTTTTTTCATGTTTTGGTGCCTCACAACCTGGAATTAACATGGATTGTTTGAGGATTTGCATCATTTAATTTACAGAACATGCCCACATCTTTGAAGATGTTTTTTATATTTTTTATTGAGAAGTAAAACAACTAGAGATGAACGAATCGAAGTTGACGAAGTAGAATTCGATACGAATTTCAGGAAAAATTTGATTCGTACCGAATCCGAATTTCCTCATGCTTCGTTGTAATGAATTGCATTTTTTCCTAAAATGGCTGCTGCACATGTGAGGACATGGGAACTCTGGGAGCGCGGGATCACCCATAATGCAATGCATGGGGCCAATCAGCAGCCAGCCAACCCTGTGATAAATAGCCTCAGCCATCTTGGATTCTGCCATTTTCCAGTGTTCTTAGTGCAGGGAGAGACGTCAGTAGGTGCTAGGGACAGTGCTAGGAAAGACTTCATTGTGCTAAAAAAATGATTTACAAGTTCAGGGAAAGATTATTCAAGGTGTAGGGAAAGGATAGGGAGGAATCATTCTGCAGCATTTATGTAGAACAGGGTTCAGTAGGCGAGGTTACAGCCTGGGTAATAGGAACAGTCCTATAACACCTTGCTGCACTGACTGGGGATCAAAATTGCCATTATACAGCTCTGTAATTCCAGCAAACCATTCTTGTTAGGCCTATTGCACACGACCTTATGGCTTTTTCAGTGTTTTGCGGTCCATTTTCATGGATCCGTTATTCCATTTTTTGTTTCCATTGTGTTTCCGTTTCTGTTCCGTTTTTCCGTTCCGTTTTTCCGTATGGCATATACAGTATACAGTAATTACATAGATAAAATTGGGCTGGGCATAACATTTTCAATAGATAGTTCAGCAAAAAACGGAACGGAAACGGAAGACATACGGATGCATTTCCGTATGTGTTCCAGTTTATTTGCGGACCTATTGACTTGAATGAAGCCACGGAACGTGATTTGCGGACAATAATAGGACATGTTCTATGTTAGAACGGAAAAACGGAAATACGGAAACGGAATGCATACGGAGTACATTCCGTTTTTTGCGGAAACATTTAAATGTATGGTTCCGTATACGGACCGTATACGGAACGCAAAAAACGGCCAGTAAACGGGGGAAAAAAACGGCCGTGTGCAGGAGGCCTTATTGAGGTGAAAGTGCTGTTTGATACAGCCATGAACAGGGTTTATTACAAGGAAATATTTCTACATCTTATTTGCACTTGTGCAGTCCAGTTATATGTTCTAAAGCATTTTTTGGCTTGTATTAGTGGGAAATTGTATGGTGAAGTGCGAAAATTACAGCCCTTTCTGGCGTCTATTAGTGGCACACAAAATTTTTTTATTTGCCGTTCAGCCGTGCAGTTATACAGTGGATATAAAAAGTCTACACACCCCTGTTAAAATGTCAGGTTTCTGTAATGTAAAAAAGATAAATCATTTCAGACCTTTTCCACCTTTAATGTGACCTATAAACTGTACAACTCAATTGAAAAACAAACTGAAATCTTTTAGGTAGAGGGAATAAAAAATCGTGAAAACTCAGATCCGATTGTACAGTCCTGATCAAAAGTTTAAGACCACTTGAAAAATGGCAAAAAAATCATATTTAGCATGGCTGGATCTTAACAAGGTTCCAAGTAGAGCTTCAACATGCAACAAGAAGAAATGGGAGTGAGACAAAACATTTTTTGAGCATTCAATTTAATGAAAACAACGAATAAACTGAAACAGGCTGTTTTTCAGCTGATCAAAAGTTTTGGACCACACCTCCAAAAAAAAACTAAACCCCCCAAAACAGAAATCCAACTTCCAAACATGAACTCAGTAATGAGTAGCTCCGATGTTATTGTTTATCACTTCAATAATTGATGCAAGCGTTTCCATGAGGTGAGTGGGAACATTTCTCCAAGTGGTGAAGACGGCCGCACGAAGGCCATCTACTGTCTGGAACTGTTGTCCATTTTTGGAAACTTCCCTTGCCATCCATCCCCAAAGGTTCTCAATTGGATTTAGATCAGGGGAACACGCAGGATGGGCCAAAAGAGTGATGTTATTCTCCTGAAAGAAGTCCCTTTTCCTGCGGGCATTGTGTACTGTAGCGTTGTCCTGTTGAAAAACCCAGTCGTTACCACACAGACGAGGGCCCTCAGTCATGAAGAATGCTCTCTGCAACATCTGGACATAGCCAGCGGCCGTTTGACGCCCCTGCACTTCCTGAAGCTCCATTGTTCCACTGAAGGAAAAAGCACCCCAGACCATTATGACGCCCCCTCCAATGTGGCGCATAGAAAATATCTCAGGTGGGATCTGCTTGTCATGCCAGTAACGTTGGAAACCATCAGGACCATCAAGGTTACATTTTTTTGTCATCAGAGAATAAAACTTTCTTCCTCCTTTGAATGTCCCATGTTTGGTGCTCTCTTGCAAAGTCCAAACGAGCAGTTCTGTGGCGTTCAAGGAGACGAGGTCTTTGAAGATGTTTTTTGTTTTTGAAGCCCTTCAGTCTCAGATGCCGTCTGATGGTTATGGGGCTGCAGTCAGCACTAGTAAGGGCCTTAATTTGGGTCGAGGATCATCCAGTGTCTTGAGGGACAGCCAATTGGATCCTCCGGCTCAGTGCTAATGAATTTTTTTTGGGTCTTCCACTTGACTTTTTTGTTCCATAACCCTCAGGATGATTAAAAAATTTAAGAAATTCCAAATGACTGTCTTACTGCGTCCGACCTCAGCAGCGATGGTGCGCTGTGAGAGACCCTGCTTATGCAGTTCAACAACCCGACCACGTTCAAAAAGGGAGAGTTTTTTTGTCTTTGCCATCACAATGTGTTACTACCTGACAGAAAATGACAATATATCCACATCTTTGCACAGATTTGGCCTTTCAAAGGCATGTGGTCCTAAACTTTTGATCAGCTGAAAAACAGCCTGTTTCAGTTTATTTGTTGTTTTCATTAAATTGAATGCTCAAAAAATGTTTTGTCTCACTCCCATTTCTTCTTGTTGCATGTTGAAGCTCTACTTGGAACCTTGTTAAGATCCAGCCATGCTAAATATGATTTTTTGCCATTTTTCAAGTGGTCTTAAACTTTTGATCAGGACTGTATAGTCTAACTCCCAGGCAAGCGTCCGCGTCACCATGGGAACGCCTGGAGGTTAGAATATACCATCGGATCTGAGTTTTTATGATCTCACTGAGATCGTGAAAACTCAGATCCGATGGTATATTCTAACGCCCAGGCGTTCCCATGGTGACGGGGATGCTTGTCGGGGAGGAGTATGCCGAAGTGGAACAACTGTACAGTTTGAAAAAAAAAAAGACAAATATTCTAAAAAACAAATAAATTCGATATAGTGCTATACCGATGTAGTAGATTTAACACTCATGATTTCTGAGATGTGTTATCTATAGTGATGAGCGAGCACCAAAGTATTCGGGTGTTCGGCCCGAACACATCGCGATATTCGTGTGCTCGGTCGAGCACCCGAGTATAATGGAAGTCAATGGGAGACAACCAGGCACCCCCTGCTCTGAAGAGGGGAGGGTGCCTGGTCCATTGGAAAATGTCAGAAAGTGACAGAAACACCAACGAAATGGATCAGGAACAGCATGAGGATGATGTCTGGATGTATCTTGGACTCCCAGGTCGCTGCAGGAAACCATTTTGTCTGCGTTGTACCACACTTTTACAGACTGATCAAAATACGCACAAAACCCCCCAATTTTTATTTTATTTTACAATAATAATTATTAGGAAATATTATTTCCTGTATATTAAATTGTATATAAAGTGCAATTGCTGCAAAAAACTACAAGGAAGAGGCACTCCGAAACCTGTATATCACATAAAGGAGGGCCTCATTCACATTGTGGTACAATTGTTCTAGTAGTGGGACTCCTACACTAATAAAGCCTATGCACTAAGTGAAAGGGTTGCCAAAAACTACAAGGAATCGGCGCTCCAATACACCCTTTGTTACACATAAAAGAGGGCATCATTCATACCCTTGAAAAATTATCATTAATGGCCTGCTGGTGACCCTCAAAAACATTAGGCGCAAAGGCCTGCTGATCTGACCATCTAAAATAACAGGGGTGAGGGCCTGCTGCTGAGCTGACCGTCTAAAACATTAGGGGCGAGGGCCTGTTGGTGAGATGATGCTCTAAAACATTATATGCGAGTGCCTGCAGATGAGCAGACGCTCTCAAACATTATATGCGAGTGCCTGCAAATGAGCAGACGCTCTAAATGATTATATGCGAGTGCCTGCAGATGAACAGATGCTCTCAAACATTATATGCAAGTGCCTGCAGATGAGTAGACGCTCTAAAAAAAATTTGAGTTGAGGGCCTGTAGTTGAGCAGACCCAGTAAAAAATTTTTAGTTGAGGGCCTGCAGTTGAGCAGACACTCTCAAACATTATATGCGAGTGCCTGCAGATGAGCAGATGCTCTCAATCATTATATGCGAGTGCCTGCAGATGAGCAGACGCTGTAAAACATAATATACGAGTGCCTGCAGATGAGCAGACGCTGTAAAACATTATATGCGAGTGCCTGCAGATGAGCTGACCCTGTAAAACATAATATGCGAGTGCCTGCAGATGAGCAGACGCTGTAAAACATTATATGCGACGGCCTGCAGATGAGCAGACGCTGTAAAACATTATATGCGAGTGCCTGCAGATGAGCAGACGCTGTAAAACATAATATGCGAGTACCTGCAGATGAGCAGACGCTGTAAAACATTATATGCGAGTGCCTGCAGATGAGCAGATGCTCTCAAACATTATATGCGAGTGCCTGCAGATGAGCAGACGCTCTAAAAAAAATTTGAGTTGAGGGCCTGTAGTTGAGCAGACCCAGTAAAAATTTTTTAGTTGAGGGCCTGCAGTTGAGCAGACACTCTCAAACATTATATGCGAGTGCCTGCAGATCAGCAGTCGCTCTCAAAGATTATATGCGAGTGTCTGCAGATGAGCAGACGCTCTAAAACATTATATGCGAGTGCCTGCAGATGAGCAGAAGCTGTAAAACATTATATGCGAGTGCCTGCAGATGAACAGACGCTGTAAAACATTATATGCGAGGGCCTGCAGATGAACAGAAGCTCTAAAAATATTAGAGTTGAGGGCCTGCAGTTGAGCAAACCCAGTAAAAAAATTTTTGTAGAGGGCCTGCTATTGAGCTGACCCTATAAAAAAATTAGAGTGGAGGGAATATATACAATCTGGATGAGGAGGAGGAGCAGAAAACAATATTCAACCATACACTCTTTTTGTGGTGAAAAAGGTGCATGGGAATACATTACAGTAGATTGAGTACATTATAAATGATAGATTGAAATTGCTTTTATGTTCATCCTCAGCTCAGCTCTCCTCTGGTGGAGTTGAGAAATTTGGGGCAATCCAGGCCTTGTTAATTTTTACCTAAGTTAACATGTCAGCATTGCCAGTGGACAAGCGGATACGCTTATCTGTTATGATGCCACTAGCAGCACTAAATACACGCTCAGACAAAATGCTGGCGGCAGGGCAGGCCAGCACCTCCAAGGTGTAGAGCGCAAGTTCGTGCCACGTGTCCAGCTTGGACACCCAGTAGTTGTAAGGCACTGAGGGATCATTTAGGACGCTGACACGGTCTGCTATGTATTCCTTCACCATCTTCCAAAACTTTTCCCTCCTTGTACCACTAGGCCACGCTTCAGGGTGAGGTTGCTAGCAGGGTGTCATGAAAGTGTCCCAGGCCTTGGAGAGTGTTGCCCTGGCTTTGTTGGAACTGCTCCCATTGTCTCCTTTCCCTGGTTGCCTAAGGAAGTACGGACTCTGCCGCCAGCGTTGTCAGATGGAAAATTCCGGAGCAATCTCTCAACAAGTACCTTCTGGTATTGCACCATTTTACTCGTCCTCTCCACCACAGGAATGAGAGATGAGAAGTTCTCTTTGTAGTGGGGGTCGAGAAGGGTGAACACCCAGTAATCCTTGTTATCTAAAATGCGTATAACGCGAGGGTCGCGGGAAAGGAAGCCGAACATGAATTCAGCCATGTGTGCCAGAGTACCAACAGGCAAGGCGTCGATGTCGACATCAGGATGACTCTCCATCTCCTCTTCCTCCTCCTACTCTTCTGCCCATCCACGCTGAACAGATTGAATTAAAGTTCCATGGGTACTACCCTCTGTAGCAGAGACAACTGTCTTCAGCTCCTCCTCCTCCTCCTCCTCCTCTTCATGGTCCAATTCGCGCTGAGAAGACAAACTGTGGGTGGTCTCGGTATCACCCTGTGTGATGTCCTCCCCCATTTCCTTATCTGCCACATTCAGAGCGTCGTCCTTAATTGTGAGCAGCGATTGTTTGAGTAGACACAGCAGTGGGATGGTTACGCTGATAATAGCGTTATCGCCACTAACCATCTGTGTGGATTCATCAAAGTTTTTTAAAACCTCACACAGGTCTGACATCAATGCCCACTCCTCGCATGTGAATAGTGGCAGTTGACTCGAAAGGCGACGACCATGTTGCAGCTGGTATTCCACAACTGCCCTCTGCTGCTCACAAAGCCTGGCCAACATGTAGAACAACAGTCGGTGAGCTGGAAGCCGCAAGCGCTGCTGCAGCATTGACAGACCGGCTGAAGCTGTGGACGACTTGTGGAAATGAGCACACACGCGGCGCGCCTTCACTAGTAGCTCTGGCAAATTGGGGTATGTTTTGATAAACCACTGAACCGCTAAGTTTAAGACATGGGCTAGGCATGGGATGTGTGTCAGGTTGCCGAACCCCAAAGCCGCCACCAAGTTACTGTCATTGTCAGACACAACCATGCCTGGTTATAGGTTGAGTGGCGAGAGCCACAGCTCGGTCTGGTCCCTTATACCCTGCCAAAGCTCTGCAGAGGTGTGCCGTTTGTCCCCTAAGCAGATCAGCTTCAGCACGGCCTGTTGACGCTTACACACAGCAGTGCTACGCTGCTTCCAGCTAGCGACTGATGGCTGACTGGTGCTGGAGGTGGAAATGGAGGAGGATGAGGCGGAGGAGAAGTGGGGGTTGGAGCCAGTAACATAGCTGCTGGCGGAGACCCTGATGGACGTAGGGGCCGCAATCCTGGGCGTGGGTAGCACCTATGCCATCCCAGGGTACGACTCACTCCCGGCCTCCACCACATTCACCCAGTGTGCGGTCAGGGAAATGTAGCATCCCTGGCCACCAGCACTTGTCCATGTGTCCGTGGTTAAGTGGACCTTCCCAGTAACTGCATTGGTCAGGGCACGGGTGATGTTCTGGGACACATGCTGGTGTAAGGCGGGCACGGCACACCGTGAAAAATAGTGGCGGCTGGGTACTGAGTGCCGAGGGAGGCCGCCGACATCAGGCTGTGGAAGGCCTCAGTGTCCACAAGCCTAAATGGCAACATTTCAAGGACCAGTAATTTTGAAAGTTGGCAGTTTTGTGCTATGGTCTGTGGGAGGGTGGGTATTTGCGCTTGCGTTCAAACGGCTGTGTTATGGACATTTGGACGCTGCGCTGGGACAGGGAAGTGGATGTTGTTGCTGATGGTTCATGGTCCAGGTGCAGGGCGAGAGGCATCCGGGCCTGCATCTTGGACAGGGGATTGGACAGCACGTAACACAGGGGAAGAGGAGACAGTGGTGTGACCCGCAGACTCAGATTATGGACCCAGGCGTTCGGCCCACTTATTAGGGTGCTTTGATGCCATGTGGCGGATCATGCTGGTGGTGGTGAGGTTGCTAGTGTTCACGCCCCGGCTCATTTTGATACGGTACAGGTTGCAAACTACCACTATTTTGTCCTCTGCACTTTCCTCAAAAAAGCACCATACTGTGGAACATCTACCCCTTGGCAAGGTTGATTTACGCATGGGGGTGCTCGGTGTAACGGTTGCAGGCCTGTTTTGTGTGGGCCGACTTCTCCCTTTTTGCGGTGCTCCGGATCCCTCCCCCTCTGTACTGCTGTCCTCGCTCGGCTTTTCACTTTCTCATGTTAGGTCACTGACCTCATCGTCCCCCACCTCCTCTTCCACTTCCTCTCTCTGCTCATCCTCCTGTCTTGACCTAACCACAACCTCAGTGATTGACAACTGTGTCTCATGAGGATTCGGTTGACCAGACTCTTGGCTACAGAGACTGGACTTGGTGGAAGAGAAGGTGGTGCTTAACCGACTGGAAGCATTATCTTCAGCAATCCAACCGACTAATTATTCGCACTGGTCTAATTTGGACAGTGTTGTCGTGCGACGCCCAGCTAAGTTGGACATGAAGCTGGGTACGTTTTAAATAT
The DNA here is from genome assembly GCF_905171765.1 of Bufo bufo. NCBI lineage: Eukaryota > Metazoa > Chordata > Amphibia > Anura > Bufonidae > Bufo > Bufo bufo. Next base: position 180,423,260 of record NC_053389.1, read on the forward strand.
TTTTTTTTTATGGTGCACTGGCAGCAGGCACAGTTTCATTGCGCCCAGTGCCACGGCCTCTGCGTGAACCATCAGCATCACGCCCACTTCCCCGTCCCTTAGTGCTTGCCTTCTTGATATTTATAGATTTGTTACTGGTTGTGACGCAGTTTTACTGTCCACAAAAGACACCGTTTTCAGATGCAGTACAGTATATGACACAGAACAGAACAGATTTTGGACACTATTTTTGCCACAGATTATTGGAATCTGTAGTACAGACACTGTTTTATGATTTTTTTTATATTTATAACTATATTATTCCCAATATATGGCCCTAACAACCACAGACAGTGTTCAAATGCAGAGCACTGAGATTAACGGATTAAACCGCAGACAGCAAAAATGTGTTCAGATTCTGGGAAATATGTATATATATTTTTTTCACTTTTTCCCAAGATAAGGTCCTGAAAACCACAGACGGTGTTCAAATGCAGACCACTGAGATTAACGGATTAAACCGCAGACAGCAAAAATGTGTTCAGATTCTGGGAAATATGTATATATATATTTTTTCACTTTTTCCCAATATATGGCCCTAACAACCACTGACGGTGTTCAAATGCAGAGCACTGAGATTAACGGATTAAACCGCAGACAGCAAAAATGTGGTCAGATTCTGGGAAATATGTATACATTTTTTTTTCACTTTTTCCCAATATATAGCCCTGAAAACCACAGATGGTGTTCAAATGCAGAGCACTGAGATTAACGGATTAAACCGCAGACAGCAAATATGTGTTCAAATTCTGGGAAATATGTATATATATTTTTTCACTTTTTCCCAATATATGGCCCTGAAAACCACAGACGGTGTTCAAATGCAGAGCACTGAGATTAACGGATTAAACCGCAGACCGCAAAAATGTGTTCAGATTCTGGGAAATATGTACCGTATTTTTCGCCCTATAAGACGCACCGGCCCATAAGACGCACCTAGGTTTTTAAGGAGGAAAATAAGAAAAAAAATATTTTGAACCAAAAGGTGTGCTGTGTGTTTGGTGGGTTTGGAACTAATGGTGGTCTGTGGATGGCACTATTACTGGAGATCTTTGGATGACAGACACTGTTATGGGGGGATCTGTGGATGACGGACAGTGTTATGGGGGGGATCTGTGGATGACGGACACTGTTATGGGGGGGATCTGTGGATGACTGACACTGTTATGGGGGGGATCTGTGGATGATGGACACTGTTATGGGGGGGATCTGTGGATGACGGACACTGTTATGGGGGGATCTGTGGATGACGGACACTGTTATGGGGGGATCTGTGGATGACGGACACTGTTATGGGGGGATCTGTGGATGACTGACACTGTTATGGGGGGGATCTGTGGATGATGGACACTGTTATGGGGGGATCTGTGGATGACGGACACTGTTATGGGGGGATCTGTGGATGACGGACACTGTTATGGGGGGGATCTGTGGCTTGCACTGTTACAGGAGGATCTGTGGATGGCACTGTTACAGGGGGGATCTGTGGATGGCACTGTTACAGGGGGGATCTGTGGATGGCACTGTTAAAGGGGGGATCTGTGGATGGCACTGTTACAGGGGGATCTGTGGATGGCACTGTTACAGGGGGATCTGTGGATGGCACTGTTACAGGGGGATCTGTGGATGGCACTGTTACAGGGGGGAACTGTGGATGGCACTGTTACAGGGGGGATCTGTGGATGGCACTGTTACAGGGGGATCTGTGGATGGAACTGTTACAGGGGGGATCTGTGGATGGCACTGTTACAGGGGGGATCTGTGGATGGCACTATTACAGGGGGATCTGTGGGTGGCACTGTTACAGGGGGGATCTGTGGGTGGCACTGTTACAGGGGGGATCTGTGGGTGGCACTGTTACAGGGGGGATCTGTGGGTGGCACTGTTATATATGTGCCATCCACAAACCCCCCCACCCCATAACAGTGCCATCCACAGACCCCCCCAGCCCATAACTGTGCCATCCACAGACCCCCCCAGCCCATAACTGTGCCATCCACAGACCCCCCCTGCCCATAACTGTACCATCCACAGATGTCCCCCATAAAAATGTCATCCACAGATCCCCCCCCCCCCCCCGCCGCTCCGGTATACTAATATAAGATGTCTTATTCAATTAATAGTTATTAAACATGCCCCCCAACTCCTAATAGTACCTTACATTCTAACAGCTTCTGTACAATGCCGGCAGGCCGGGCGGCCGGCACGTCCCTCACTGACGTCACTTCCCTGCGCCGCCTGCTTCATTCATAAAGTAGGTGGCGCAGGCACGTGACATCAGGGAGTTACGCTGCCGCCCGCCCGCCCGGCCTACCTGCCTGCATTATACTGAAGCGGTTAGGATGTAAGGTACTATTAGGAGTTGGGGGGCATGTTTAATAACTATTAATTGAATAAGACATCTTATATTAGTATACCGGAGCGGCGGGGCGGGGTATACTACACTGACTGCACCGCCCCACCGCTATTGCCGGCCCCCAGCTCCTCCTCCCAGTCCCTCCCCGAGTCCCCGCTCGCTCGTACATCGCAGCTTGCGATGTAAAACTGCAAGCATTCGCCCCATAAGACGCAGGGGCATTTCCCCCCCATTTTGGGGGGAGAAAAAGTGCATCTTATGGGGCGAAAAATACGGTATTTTTTTTTTCCACTTTTTCCCAATATATGGCCCTAACAACCACTAATGGTGTTCAAATGCAGAGCACTGAGATTAACGGATTAAACCGCAGACAGCAAAAATGTGGTCAGATTCTGGGAAATATGTATATATTTTTATTTTCACTTTTTCCCAATATATGGCCCTGAAAACCACAGACGGTGTTCAAATGCAGAGCACTGAGATTAATGGATTAAACCGCAGACAGCAAAAATGTAGTCAGATTCTGGGAAATATATGTAAATTATAAAAAATTTTAAAAAAGTGCAACTTTGCACTTTCAATTTGCTGCCAACACACACAATAATCCTTAAAAGGTTTTTGAAACGTCTTTAAAATGAGTAATTTGCGATCAAATTCTCCCTACACTCTGTGTCCCTTCCTAACAGCAGCTCTCCCTGACTTACAATGAGCCGAACCCGCGTGACCAGGTGCTATATAGCACCCGATGACACGTTCCGGCAGTCAATCACTGTAATGCCAGTAGAAAACATGACTACTGGCATTACAGTGATGGCAATACTTACCTGCACGTTTATTGGCTGAGACCCGAGTATGGCGCTCGAGCACATGTAGTACTCGGCTGAGTACCGCTATGTGCCGAGCATAGCTATGCTCGAGCCGAACAGGTATTCGGCCAAGCATGCTCGCTCATCACTAGTTAAAAAAATCTAAACTAAGCTAACACATTTAATTGCTTTTCAATGGCTTTTGTTTCAAGATAACACGATGATTTAAGAAATTTGAGTGCTAACCCTGCTACATCTGTATATTCGTTTTTTAGAATATTCGTCATTTTTCCCATCTAAAGTCATGATTCCTCATTGCTTAAGTTGCTTGTGGGCCAATGACTCATTGGCCCACAAGCAAGAGGCAGGGAGGAACCATGTTTTAAAAAAAAATAAAAGACGAATATTCCATATAGCGAATATATAGCACTATATTCGAAATATTTGTGAATTCTCGATGTTGCGATATTCGAGATAAATATTCGTAATTCGAATATTCGCGCTCAACACTAGCAGTTATGTGTTCTAAAGCCCTTTTGTGGAGTGTATAAGTGAAAAAAAGAAAAATATATTTGCCGTTCAGCGGTGCAGTTATATGTTCTAAAGCCTTTTGTGGAGTGTATAAGTGGAAAAAAAATTAGGGCCTATTTGCCGTTCAGCAGTGCAGTTATATGTTGTAAAGCCCTTTTTGTTGTGTATTAGTGGCAAAAGAAAAATATATTTTGTAGCGGATTGCATTTGGCTACAATGGATGTTTAGTGTAGCGGATTGCGTTTGGCTACAATGGATGTTTCAACTGGACTGTTGATTGGATTTACAATGTTATGTTTAATTCCCTATGGTTCATTGCTTGTAAGACAAAAAGTAATCAGTAACCTGCTGAGCATTCGTCTGGTTGTGCAGTAGAAACACAATAGCAATTGATTTACTTCTCAGGCTGAGGGGAGGGGATGTGTGGGCTGTAACCAGTCTGTGATTGAAGAATGGGTAATTTTCTGTAGGTGTCTCCCTTGCATGGGAGAGTGGCATAAAAGTAGCATATGTGGCATTAAACAGTGTCCTGCTCCTGATACTGTGTGTCGTCCAGTTATTGGGAAGAGTGATGGGATATTCGTGAATGGTTTTATTTACTACTGATGCTGTGCTTCCTGTGCTAATAACCCAATCCTGAAGTAACCCTTGGAATACCGGCGGAGAAAGCCTATGTCGCACTAGTGCTCCACTACATTTGGTGGCAGCAGTGTGATCCAGAACTCACAAGGGTACAAGTAACAGGGAAGGCAGCAGTACCAATGGATTGCGGATGGAGATCGACTATTCTTCACTTAAGCGGTCCACGTTAAAGGATCTCCTGGAAGCAAGGGGTATTCCGGCCAGTAAAAAGAAAAAGGCTGTTCTTGTTACAGAAGTGAGGGCGAAATACCGAATGGAGGGCAGTTCAGTTCCCGAATGGAGAGGTTCGGCTAACGAAGAGGAACAGTCTGAGTTCTAAAGGGAGCTACAAATCAGGCTGTCATTTTATGGCTAAAAACCACCACCGGATATAATCTCACGAACCATGACAGAAGTTCAGGAGTTTGTACTGAGACAGAGGAACCAGCAAACCCCAAACATAGGCCAAACAGTGACAATGATACAGGAGGGTAAGCCTAACATACCTTACCAGGCTTTTAAAACATATGTAGAGGCAGAGGAAGATATAGATAAATTCCACAAGGATTTTGAGAGACTGTGTGACCTATATAAAATAAATATGGAAGATTGGGTACCCATCCTAGCAGGTCGGCTGTCAGGGAGAGCAGCGGAGGCGTACCGCACAGTCCCCGACAAGGAAATACGGAACTACAGCTGGGTAAAGGACGTAATACTTGTCCGGTATGCCATAATACCAGAGGCGTATCAGAGGTGGTTCAGAAAGCTTAAAAAGACCGAGATGGACTCTCACACTGAATGGGCCTGCCGACTAACCTGAGCGGCCCTGGGATGGGTACAAGCCCACAAAGTGCGGTCCATGGAGGACATACTACAGATGAGCTAGCAACAGATATCCAAGAGTGGGTAAGGGACCGCACCCCTACGTCCCTCCCCGAAGCGGCCAGGAAAGCAGATGAATATATGGATGCCCGCAGGCAACTGAAACCTGTACCAGCTAGGACAGTAGTAATACCCATCGTGGGGACCCCACCGGCCCAGCAGCACCACCTCGGCAGCTTCCACCCCCAGCTACCGGCAACCCAACCCCGGACAGTGCTACCAGTGCCAGAAAAGGGGGGCACTACAAGAGAGACTGTCCGCAACTCTGAGACCGACCACCATGGATCTGGCCAGGCCCACCACCACCACCTTCCCGAGCAGCAGCACACTATCACTGAGTAGAGACACCAGGTCAACCCCCACTGTGGCAGACCTGCTACCGCGTCCCTGAGGCGGTACAGGAGAACATGCGTAAGGAGATCAACGAGATGCTCCAACTGGGGGTGATTGAGCCATCGGACAGCCCCTGAGCCTCACCAGTAGTCCTAACGCCTACCCTATGCCGAGGATAGACCAACTGCTAGACCGGATGGCCAGGGGCCAATACCTCACTACCATTGATCTCTGTAAAGGGTATTGGCAGATCCCCTTGGCCCCGGACGCCATCCCTAAGTCTGCCTTTGTCACCCCATTCGGTTTATACCAATTTAAGGTAATGCCGTTTGAAATGAAAAACGCTTCGGCTACCTTCCAAAGGATAGTGGACAGGCTCCTAGATGGGTTCCAGGGCTACACCTGAGCCTACTTAGATGACATCGCCATCTTTAGCAATACCTGGCAGGAGCACCTGACCCATATGGGAGCGGTACTAGACAGGATTAGGGAAGCAGGCTTAACGCTGAAGCCTGGCAAATGCAACATAGGAATGGCCGAGGTCCAGTACCTCGGGCATCGAATAGACTGTGGGAAGCAGAAGCCTGAGCCCGCTAAAGTAGAGGCTGTAGCCCAGTGGACAACCCCCAGAACCAAGACACAGGTTTTAGCTTTTCTAGGGTGGCCGGGTATTATAGAAAGTTTGTTCCCAACTATAGCGCCCTGGCCAAACCCCTTACTGATCTTACCCGGAAAAACCTTCCCCGCTAAGTAACCTAGACCCCGGAGTGTGAGCAGGCATTCCAACAATTGAAAAATGCACTTATAAATTCCCCTGTCTTGGCAGCTCCCGATCCAACCAAACGTTTTCTTTTTCACACAGATGCTTCTATGTTTGGATTGGGGGCAGTACTGAGGCAAGTCGGGGCCGATGGCAGAGAGCATCCTGTGGCTTACATAAGTCGGAAGCTCTTACCCAGAGAAGGAGTGCCTGGCTGTGGTGTGGGCCCTGAAAAAGTTACAACCCTACTTGTATGGACAGCCCTTTTCTTTGCTCACAGATCACAACCCACTGGTCTGGCTAAACTGGGTGGCTGGGGACAATGCCCGGCTGCTTCTCTGGAGTTTGGCACTGCAGCCATTTGACTTCAACATCCAGTACCACCTGAGAAACAAAACGGAAATGCTGACGGGTTGTCTAGACAAAATGACTTTGAAAAATAATCCGTGAGCATCCCTGGACATCCCCAAGCCAATCCGTGATGGATCAAACTGTGTATGCTGGCTTGTGGGCAAGGGGGAGCAGTGTAGCGGATTGTGTTTGGCTACAATGGATGTTTAGTGTTGTGGATTGCATTTGGCTACAATGGATGTTTCAACTGTACTGTTGATTGGATTTGCAATGTTATGTTTAATTCCCTATGGTTCATTACTTGTAAGGGTACTTTCACACTTGCGGCAGGACGGATCTGACATGCTGTTCACCATGTCGGATCCGTCCTACACTGTTTAATGCCACATATGCCACTCTCCCATGCAAGGGAGACACCTACAGAAAATTATCCATTCTTTAATCACAGACTGGTTACAGCCCACACATCCTCTCCCCTCAGCCTGAGAAGTAATTCAATCAACAGTCCAGTTGGGACATACATTGTTGCCATTGTGTTTCTACCGCACAACCAGACGAATGCTCAGCAGGTTACTGATTACTTTTTGTCTAAGGATACTTTCACACTTGCGGCAGGACGGATCCGACATGCTGTTCACCATGTCGGATCCGTCCTTCCGTTATTTCGCCATGCCGCCGGACCGCCGCTCCGGCGGCATGGCGAAATAGCGGAAGGACGGATCCGACATGGTGAACAGCATGTCGCATCCGTCCTGCCGCAAGTGTGAAAGTACCCTTAGACAAAAAGTAATCAGTAACCTGCTGAGCATTCGTCTGGTTGTGCGGTAGAAACACAATGGCAACAATGTATGTCCCAACTGGACTGTTGATTGAATTACTTCTCAGGCTGAGGGGAGAGGATGTGTGGGCTGTAACCAGTCTGTGATTAAAGAATGGATAATTTTCTGTAGGTGTCTCCCTTGCATGGGAGAGTGGCATAAAAGTAGCATATGTGGCATTAAACAGTGTCCTGCAGCTGATACTGTGTGTCGTCCAGTTCTTGGGAAGAGTGACGGGATATTCGTGGATGGTTTTATTTACTACTGATGCTGTGCTTCCTGTGCTAATAACCTGATCCTGAAGTAACCCCTGGAATACCGGCGGAGAAAGCCTATGTCGCACTAGTGCTCCGCTACATATTTGCCGAAAATTACAGCCCTTTTTGGTGTGTATTAGTGGAAAAAAAGGGCTTATTAGGTGCTGTGTGGTGAAGTGAGAAAATTGCAGAATTTTTTAGGGTGTTTTAATTTCCTTTTTATTTATTTATTTATTTGATCTAACAGTATGTCAGACAGAGATGTGCCAGGCCCTGCACAGGGGAGTGGAGAGGCCTATATGTTTCTGGCGCAGGCACAGGTCGCAGCAGAGTAAAGGAGCGTGGCAGCAGGAGTCGCAGTGAGAGGCCTGAGCTCCCGGTGTCATCTAGTGGTCGTGTCTTGACCAGCAACCCAGCGGTTCTTGAATGGTTGACTCGGTCATCCACTTCGTCCCAAGTGACATCAGACACCCCCAGCCAAGAGTCGGTGGGTTCGTCAGACACAACCCTTAGTTAGCATGGCCCGGGAGCAGGCCCTGTGCCCTCACCTGTCCTAAAACGGCTTCTGTCCTTTTCTGTTCCCTCAGCCAGAGAAGTATTATATGTTGTGGGCTCAGCCCCACAATATAGCGAGGACGAGCTACTAGAGGAAAGTCAGCAGCTACTGGCCAGCCAAGATGTGGGGGTGACATACGCCGCTTCCTCCGCTAGGCAAGTAGTGATGAGGAGAGTGGCGTGGGAGCTTGTGTTGCGAGCGGTGAGGCTCCTGACCCAGAGACCGTTGAGGACATCATTGACGTGCAGACAGTACTCGATGATGATGATGTAGCTGATCGCACTTGGGAGCCGGGTGAATTAGGGGCTTCATCATTATTGGGAGAAGAGGGTGGCAGCTTGCCCGTGAGGCAGCGGTTGGGCCAGCAAGTCTCTAGCATGGCTGGGAGTCAGCAGGGTGGCAGCAGTGGGAGGTCGGTAGTCAAATGTTCCCGTGGTAGACCACCCACTTCGCAGGAGCCTACCTGCCCGGAAAGTAGTGGTGCACCGGTTCATGGAAGCAGCAGTGGTAGCAGTCAGTCAGTGCAGAGTGTTGGGGGTAAAATCACCTACTAAACGGTGTGGCAGTTTTTTGTTGCCTCCGGAGGAAGTGAACTTGGCCATATGTAGAATCTGTGGGCAGAAGGTGAAGCATGGCCAGGGTGCCAATGTTGGCACCATGGCCCTGCGTCAACATATGCAGCGTCGTCATAAAGTGGCCTGGGATAACCGTGGCTCTGATGTGGTGGTCCAGCCTGCCGCAGCAACCGCTGCATCACCCAGTGGCACGCACTGGGTTTGAGGCAGTCAAAGCTCCATCACCTCAGCCGAAGGGAGCTGTCTGTCCTTCCCATCATGTGCTGGTCCTGATGCTCCTGCTCCTCCTCGTCAGTCATTCCGTCAGCAATCGATCATTGAAGTGATTGCCAAGAGACAACAGTATGCGTGAAGCTGAATGTGCTCCTGTCCAAGTTGCTGGTGCTGCAATCCATCCCTTTCCAAGTGGTGGACTCTGCACCTTTCAGAGAACTGATGGCTTGTGCTGAGCCGAGCTGGATAGTCCCAAGCCATCATTTCTTTGCCAAAAAGGCAGTACCAGCCCTGCACACAAATGTAAAACAGAAGGTGGGCCAGTCCTTGAGCCTGTCGGTGTCTACCAAAGTGCACGGCAGCGCCGACGTGTGGAGTTGTAACTATGGTCAGGGACAATACATGTCCTTTACGGCCCACTGGGTAAATGTGGTTCATGCACAGCCACATCAGCAACTTGGCCAGGTGACACCGCTTCCGCCTCCACGTTGTCACACCGTTGGTCCTGTGACAACGTCCGCCTCTGCCTCCTCATCCTTCACCGTGTCCTCAGCCTCCACTGCAGTGACAATTCACAGTGCCCCTCCAGCATACCACATGTGGAGGGCACGGCGGTGTCACACTGTTCTGCAGCTCATTTGCGTGGGCGAACTGAGTCACACAGGGGAGGAACTGCTCCATGTCCTTCATCAAGAAATCGAATCCTGGCTTTCTCTGCGACAACTCAAAATCAGAACCATGGTGACCGACAACGGGAAGAACATGGTGTCGGCGCTGCATCAAGGAGGGCTGAGCTATGCGCCCTGCATGGCACACGTGTTCAGTCTGGTGGTCAAGCGGTTCCTGAAGTCTTCCACCCATCTTCAAGACATCCTAAAAATGGCCAGAAAACTTTGCACTTCAGCCACTCGTACACCGCAAAGCACACCCTCCTTGAGCTGCAGCGGCAGAACGACATCCCCAAACATAGGCTGATATGCGACATTTCCACCTGTTGGAATTCCACCCTCCATATGTTAGACCAATTATACGAACAGAGAAAGGCCATAAATGATTTATTGATGATCCAAGCAGACAGGAGTACTCCTCTGTGTAGCTTCGATGTCAGCCAGTGGCAGCTCATGCGTGACACCTGCCGTTTGCTCAGGCCCTTTGAGGAGGCCACGTTATTTGTCAGTCGCCAGGACTACGAGATGAACAACGTTATTCCACTACTTCATGTCCTGGAACAGATGCTGGTAAATATGGCTGGTCAGGGGACTGGAGACGTGGCGCCTAGATCTCACGGCCACATGAGCCCTGTGGGGACTGAACTAGTGGAGCAGGACATTGGAGCACAAGCAATGTGTAGCGAAATGGGTGGTTTTTACACACAGGTGACGGGAGAGGAGGAGCAGGAGAAGCAAGAGGAGCTACAGAACGATGAGGAAGAGGAGGCAGGGGACCCAGACACACAGTGGCAGTATGCAGTGAAAATGGAGGCAGGGAGTCCCTCCGAGTAACTTGCACAAATTGTCCGATGCATGCTCACTTGCTTGCGTAGTGACAGCCGAATTGTCACCAGAGGGATGACTTATGGCTCTCCACCTTGTTGGACCCTTGCTACCGGTCCAAAATGGGGGCCTTTTTTACACCCGCTGATCAGACAGGATTTCCACCCACCAATGCCTGATGCATCAGACTAGATCATCCATGGTGCCACACCAACACTTTGACAAAAGAGACCAGTTTCTTCTGGCTACCTGCCTCAACTACTATTCTGATGCTGCCACCCACCTGATGCCACACATCTGAGGCCAAGTGCTCCTTTCACCCACCATCTTCAGCTGGTACTCGTATTGCCACCCACCTCCCCTCTCTGTCACCGGGTCACTCTGTGGTCTTCTGATTCTGCTGCCACCTCCTCACTATGTCACCTTGCCACTCTGTGATCTCCTGATGCTGCTGCCACCTCCCCACTCTGTCACTGGTTCACTCTGTGGTCTCCTGATTCTGCTGCCACCTCCCCACTCTGTCACCAGGTCACTCTGTGGTCTCCTAATGCTGCTGTCACCTCCACAGTCTGTCAACGGGTCACTCTGTGGTCTCCTAATGCTGCTGTCACCTCCACAGTCTGTCACCAGGTAACTCTGTGGTCTCTTGATGCTGCTGCCACCTCCACACTATGTCACCTTGCCGCTCTGTGGTCTCCTGATGCTGTTGTCACCTCCACCCTATGTCACCTTGCCACTCTGTGGTCTCCTGATGCTGTTGTCACCTCCACACTATGTCACCTTGTCACTCTGTGGTCTCCTGATGCTGCTGCTGTCACCTCCACACTGTTATTGTGCCACTGTGGCCTCCTCCTGATGCTGCTGCTGCCGTCACATCCACACCCTGTCGTTGTCCCACTCTGTGACCTCCTGATGCTGCCGCCACCTCCACACTGTCAGTATTCCACTCTGTGGCCTCCTGATGCTGCCGTCACCTCCACACTCTGTCATTGTGCCACTCTATGGCCTTCTGATGCTGCTGCCACCTCCTCACTCTGTCATTGTGCCGCTCTGTGGCCTCCTGATGTTGCCGCCACCTCCACACTGTCATTATGCCACTCTGTGGCCTCCTTCTGATGCTGCCGCACCTTAAGACTCTGTCATTGGGCCACTCTGTGGTCTCCTCATGCTGCTTCCACCTCACCACTATGTCATAGGGACACTCTGTGGACTTCTCATGCTCTTCCCACCCTCCCCACTTCATGACTGGGCCACTATTTTGCCTTTCAGCCTGGCTGATATCATCATTTATTTGACCCTTCTTCTGATCTGACAGGAAAAATGAGATGCACAACAGATCCTGTCTGTGTAGCAGCTATAAGGCCTGTATGGTCCCATCAGAACAAAACACAGAAGACATGCAAATATTCCATTCACCTCTGTTTTGGATCCACTCCTGTTTTTTTGGCATTAGCAATACTGATGGATTACTGACCAAATGCTGACTGAGTGAAGGCGGATGCTCAGCAGACAGGATCCTTTTTTTGAGGGTTATTGTTCTGACGGATCAGAGGAAGGGCAAAATAATCAGTGACGTCAACACAAACTTACTGCTGACACCCTCTCCACTCTGTCGGGGGGCTCTACTTGTATAAGCTCTTAATAAAACGGGTTCTGCAGACATCTATGTGGAATCAGCTGATGACAGTGTAAAAGGAGTGTGCTTCTTCTTGGGGCTAGCATCGATCAGTAAGGCTGAATTCATACTTGAGTTATTTGGTCAGTTTTAGCCCCGTGACTGCCCAAATAAGTCAAGTGTGCAGTGATTCTAAGAGCGACGCCTGTCATCTGCGTGTCATACTGACTCACAGCATTATTTCACTACCACAGAAGACTCCCTATGCGTGTTACTGCAAGGCACAGTGTTCTACACCACTATAAAGGCTCTCTGCAGCCAGGAAATAGCAATTCGCTGCAAATAAATTCGGATGGAACCAAATTTTTGCTAAAAATTCGGCGAACTGGCCGAATCGAATTTGCAAATAGGACAATAACAAAATGACAAAAATTCGATGTGCATAACTATTCACCCCCCTAAAGTCAATACTTTGTAGAGCCACCTTTTGCAGCAATCACAGCTCCAAGTCGCTTTGGATAAGTCTCTATGAGCTTGCCACATCTTACCACTGGGATTTTTGCCCATTCCTCCTTGCAAAACTGCTACAGCTCCTTCAAGTTGGATGGTTTGCGCTTGTGAACAGCAAGTCTGACCACAGATTTTCTATTGGTTTGAGATCTGGGATTTGACTAGGCCATTCCAACACATTTACATGTTTCCCCTTAAACCAGTCAAGTGTTGCTTTAGCCGTGTGTTTGTGGTCATTGTCCTGCTGGAAGATGAACCTCCGTCCTAGCCTTAAATCACGCACAGAGTGGTACAGGTTTTGCTGAAGAATATCCCTGTATTTAGCACCATCCATCTTTGCCTCAACTCTGACCAGTTTCCCAGTCCCGGCTGCTAAAAAACATCCCCACAGCATGATGCTGCCACCACCATGTTTTACTGTGGGGATGGTGTTTTAGTCTCATCATTCTCATTTCACTTCACCAACTTAGAATTTTATGTGATGGATCAGAACACAATAGTCTGATTAACAAAACATTGAACTTAAGGCTGTAATGTAACAAAACACGAAAAAAGTCAAGGGGGGTGAATACTTTTTCAAGGCACTGTAATAAGTCCTACTCACTAATAAATATAAAATGTACATTGCCTCCATTATTTTGGTTATGGGTTTTTATGGTGGTTGAAATTAGAAATGAAACATAAGATGAAAGTGAAATTGAAACAAAGGGCACTTCTAACCCCACATAGAAGGATTATTATTGGTTTACTATCGTGGAATGGAATTCATGGAGTATCAGGCAGCCAAGCAATATTTTATCATTTTTGTTTTTCCGATACTGAATAGTACTCTATGATGACCTTAGTTTGATTCAATAGAATCCTAAGAGTCAGAGGATTGTTGCATTCGTAATATGAATTCTAAAATGCAGTCCTGTAAAGACCTCCAGAAACTGTCCTTCTTTTAAAGGGGTTATCTCATGAAAAGTAATACTATGCAATAAATAGGGCATTATAGGGTATTATTGCATTATGGGAGATATAGGTGTTTTTTGTCACATGGGATGAGCTTCTGCCTATGGATATAAAGTGAAGAGGTCTGAGCTGCAAAGAAGCGAGTAAAGAAGCTAAAGAGCGTAAAAAATTACAATGTTGAGCAATATATATAGTGCTTTAAAGTTTGTGAACTTGAATTTTCTATATTTCTGCATAAATTTGTCCTAAAACTAGGTTTTCACACGAATCCTAAGATTAGATAACCAAATGAAACTAATAAGCAAAATATATTATACTTGGTAATTTATTTATTGAGGTTCAATATCACATGGCTGTGAGTGGCAAAAATATGTGAACCTTTGCTGTCAGTATCTGATGTGACCACCTTGTACAGCAATAACTGCAACTAAATGTTTCTAGTAAGTGTTCATTAGTCCTACACATTGGCTTGGAGGAATTTTAGCCTATTTGCCCATACAAAACACCTTCAACTCTGTCATTCCACAGCATTTCTATTGGTTCAAGGTCAGGACTTTAACTTGACCATTCCAAAATTTTGAGGCATATTTATTAGGACAAGCATTTTAGACGCTGGTCCTAATAAAGCCCTAATGCCAACTGTGGTTTACCAAAGTTATGGTGCCGGCCTCTCCATAAATTAGGTGCATCCAGCGCCAGTTCTAAATGCACGACAGATTCCTAGCTGTCTTACATTCAGACCATTTTCTATGCCTGACAATTTTAGACCTGGCGTGCGCCTGAAATATGCCTAACATATGCCTTTTTTAGCATGATAAATGACCCCCCTTAACTTTATTCTTCTGTAACCATTCTTTGGTAGGATGACTTGTTTGCTTACGGTTGTTGTCTTGCTGCATGACCATCGTTCTCTTGAGATTCAGCTCACTGAGAGATGTTCTGACGTTTTCCCTTAGAATTTGCTGGTAGAAATTAGTATCCATTTTTCTTTCAATGATGTAAGCCATCCTGGACAAGAGGCAGCAAAATAGGCCCAAGCCCTGATAATACCACAACTGTATTTCACAGATAGGATTAGGTTTTTATACTGGAATAATGTGTTTTCCTTTCTTCAAAAAAAAAATGCTTCTCATTTCAACCAAAAAGTCCTATTTTGGTCTCATCCAGTCACAAAACATTGTTCCAATAGTCTTCTGGTTTTCACAGGTGATCTTTATCAAACTATAGATGGGCAGCAATTTTATTTTTTACAATCAGTAGCTTTGTCTTTTTGCAATCCTGCCATGCATACCATGTTATTCAGTGTCCTCCAGATGGTGGACTCATGAATATTAACGTTTCCTAATATGAGAAAGGCCTTTAGCTGCCTAGAGGTTACCTTGGATTCCTTTGTGACCTCAGAGAGTATTACACACCATAGTTGACCATTCCAGGGGAGAGTAATTATGGTCTTCAGTTTCCTCAATTTGTACACAATCTGTCTGACTGTGGAATGGTAGAGTCCTGGCTCTTTAGAGATGATTTTATAAGCTTTTCTAGCCTGATTAACATTAACAACTCTTCCTCAGAGGTCCTCAGAAATCTCTCTTGTTCATGCCATGATACACTTCCACAAACATATGTTGTAAAAAACAGACTTTGATAGATCTCTTTAAATAAGAGATCAACCATCCACACCTGATTGTCACCGCATTGACTGAAATACCGGACTCTAATTTCTCCTTTAAATTATCTGCTAATCCTAAGGGATCATATACTTTTGAGACTCACAGATGTGATATTGGATAATTTTCCCTCAATAAATAAATGACCAAGTCAAGACCAAGCTATTTGTTTGATTTGGTTACCTTTATCAACTTTTAGTACTTGGGTGAAAATCTGGTGTAGTTTTAGGTCAGATTTAGGCTAGGGCTACACATCGACATATGTCACGCAACATTCATGTTGCACAACATTTATTATAATAATAGTCCACTGTGTCGCACTGCGAAATGTCACATGCTGTGACTGTGACACAACAGTGCCAATAAATCCATTTATGATGGATTTCTGTGCAACTGTCGCATATTTCTGGTGCAGATTGTGGCGCAAAGATTCTTGCTCACGCCAAGCCTAAAAAAGTGGGCATGGCGTATGCGGGCAAGGCGGCCAGTCTCCTTTACCATTTTCTACACCTGTTTTAGGCGTAGAAAATGGTCTAAATGTAAGACAGCTTGGATCCGCCAAAGTTATGTACCTGTGGCCGATCTGCCACCAGTGCAGGGCTTTATTATGATCGTCATCTAAAAAACCTATCTTAATAAATGTGCCTCTTGGTTTTTAATTTATGAAAAAACCTGTTTAATGTATGTGTTAATCATGTTTCATTGGATGCTGTGTGGGCTGGGTGCCGGATACGTCTGCCTCTGTCTCGTTTGTACTCGCTGTGGATACTTGTGGGTGTCCCGTTATATGCCGTGTGTGCTGGTTGCCATGTTGTGTGTACTGGCCGTGGATACTTGTGGGTGTGAACATGACCATTGTGTTGCTGTGTGTTCTATGTGCCTTAGAGAGTATAAGGCCTCTTTCTGTTCATGTGCACCTGTGTGTGTTTTGGGCTAGGTATGGTCAAAACATGTAAGCGATTTTACTGGAGTGTTTTCCATGTGTGTACAAGCATTAATAATACACTGAAGAGTTTTAGTTCATCTAGCGCAGGGGTGCACAACCTGCGGCCCGGGGGCCACATGCGGCCCTTGATACCATTCTGTGCGGCCCCCAACCATCTGGTAACAGACATGTATGCCTATGTCTTGTGGCTGCTTACATGTATTTCTGCCATTAGATGGGAGTCCTTGAAGTGTAACTAGACATTAATGGTATATAATGTGTGTTCAATATGCCATAAGTACAATATTTCAGTTGTTAATACACCTTTAAATTTTTATTTCGGCCCTCGTCATTGGTTCATTCTGGCAATGTGGCCCCCAACCAGGAAACGTTGTGCACCCCTGATCTAGCGGAACATGATTTTTATCTGTTCATATTTTATTGCTGCTCCAGCAGGGAGTTAACTTGGTAAGCTCACTACACTTGTATGCTTGTTTCCTTATTACTATTGATCCATCTTGATCTGTAATCAGTGGATCCATAATAGTTTGCTCAGCTAAGGATCCTGCTGGCCATTCCAAGATGTCTATCCATAGTCTGTGTCTGGTATCATTATCTATACTGTCTCCTAAGGTATATTGTCTAAAACCTTTGATGTGTAAACTGTGTCTTGAAGTCGTTGGCTGCTTCTGAGTGTGTTTTGTCTGAATTATGCCTCGCAACACTCTGCTGCTTCTGAATCAGTTTTGTCTTTGGTCTGGTCTTGTGTTCCTGTTTTCTGTGTGTTTGGTATGCTTGGGTTCTAGCTGTGTGAACAGGTAAATGCAGATCTTACTGTGGGTGCTTGGTCTTTGTCCCTGCACTTAGACAGCATACGGACTGTAGACCAGTTGGAGGCAGTCATTTAGGACAGATCGTCCAAGTAGGTAGATGGTCGAGTCGAGATTAGATCTGCACTGTTCCCTATCGTTATGGGCTGTTTGATTCTGTCTGTCTTGTAACCATTGTTAGTTAAACCATTTGTTTCTGCCTATTCTGTGTCCTGGAGTCTTGTCCTAGTATGCTTGCAAAACATTCAGTGGTTCTCAAAACCCCTGAATTTGACAAATTGTACATTTAGCATGGAATTGCATGCACCCAAATACACTTACCTATTGGCATAAATGGTTTGGATGTGTTGGCCTGTTGAGATATACCAATGGAATTCACGGCAAACACTCTAATTTCATACAAGATGCCTTCTATCATCTTTACTGATTGATATGAAGTCTCTGGGTACACTTCAAAGTTCATCTTCATCCACCTCTGACTGCCTTTCTTTTTTCTTTCAATGAGGTATCCTAAAATATGGTAAAAGTCAAATAATACAAAAAAAAGGAAATACATTCTATACATGGAAGATATTTCTGTAACTATTTATTACATTTTGCTCACCTGTTACCTCCTTTCCACCATCATATTTTGGAGGATCCCATATAACACTAGCCCAGTCCTCCCCAACACTGGTGATGCGAACGTTCTCAGGAGGGTCAGGCACATCTTAAAATATGAAATACATTTATCAAATTGGATAATTAATCTTTATTTAATGAAGTCTTTCCATGACAATTTAAGATTATAAAAAGTAGTGTTCAGTTTACCTACTACTTTGATGATCAGGGTGGCCTTGTCCTCCCCAACAGGGTTGGTCACCACAATGTTATATTTGCCTTCATCAGCCCTTTCAGCCCCTTCAATCACAAAGCTGCTTAGCTCTGTCCTAATTTCAACATGCACCCGTCCTTCTTTTTCATAAAATTCCTAAAAGTAAGCCAATAGATAAATCACATGCAGCAACATTTCCCACAATACATATAAGTTGAATAATTATGTATTGACTTTTCTTTAGTTACATTGCACTGATTCTGAGATACAGCCTTTAATATAGTTCAGAGCAGCATTAACAATTCTGCGAGCTACAAAGATAAAATTTCTCAGCATACCTTGTTGACTCAATATCAGTACAGAGATTGCTTTGCAAATTTGTACTTATGGAAGTGTAGTTCTTATTCCAGGCGGTATACAATGATCTTATGTAGTAGAAACTAACTGCCCCATGTATTACAAAAGCTGTTAGAGGTATGTATGACAACATGCATGGCAACCCAAGTGACAGCATTGTAAATGCAGCTGTGGACTATAATATTGTCTGTAATGCAATATGTTTCCAAAGTTACGTAAAGGGGTTGTCCACTTTCTGCCTACTGTTGACCAATGTGTAGTACTATATAGCACTTACTAATATAGCCTTTGCTGATACTGTGTACCATTTTGTAAATTCCATAAGCCATGTCCCCTTCTTAGGCAAATCTCTGCTGTCCAAATAGAGAGCCTGTCCATACGAGGGTCATGTGATCAGGCACATCACTAAGCCTCCTCCATTCAAATACACTGCATCTGCACTAAACTCCCAACACTGCAAGTGTAGATATTAGGTGTGGTGTATTTGAATGGAGGAGACATCACATGTAGGTGATTTGCTTGGTCACATGACTCTCCATCAGCAGCCATTTTATTTACAGGACTTACCTGTGGACAGCACAAAAGACTTACCAAACAAAGGGGGGGGGGGGGGGGGCGGGATACCGTATAAAATATAGAAAATGGTGCAGAATTTTAATAAAGGCTATATTATTTAAGTAGCACATAGTCATCTTACAGACACATTGGGCATCAATAATAGTGTTGAGCTCGAATATTCGAATAGCGAATATTAAACGTGAATATCGCAACTTCGCTAATTCGCAAATATTTAGAATATATTCGCTATTTCGATTATCCGTCATTTTTTAACATTTGAAAACATGATTCCTCCCTGCTTCTTTCTTGTGGGTCACTGAGTCTTTGGCCCACAAGCAACTTAAGCAGGAAGGAATCATGTTTTCATATGTAAAAAAAATGACGAATATTCTAAAAAACAAATATATAGCAATATAGTGAATATATTCGTTATTTAGAATATTCGCTTTTTTTTCCAATCTGTACAGTTGTTCGCATACTCCTCCCCGACAAGCGTCCCCGTCACCATGGGAACGCCTGTGGGTTAGAAAATACCATCGGATCTGAGTTTTCCATGAGATCGTGAAAACTCAGATCCGATGGTATATTCTAACCCACAGGCGTTCCCATGGTGACGGGGACGCTTGTCGGGGAGCAGTATGCCAAAGTGGAATAACAGTACACATTGAAAAAATAAAAGACGAATATTCTAAAATAACGAATAACGAATATTCGTAGAATACACATATAGACTGCAATTTAGCTAATATAGTGCTATAGTATTTTTTTTTAATAGTGTAAATTTTTTCCAAAACTGAAGTTCAGAAGCGACAAAAAAAATTTGACTATGAAAAAAAGATTATAGCACTATATTAGCAAAATTACAGTCTATATGTGTATTTTACGAATATTCGCTATATTGCTATAACTTCGTTTTATAGAATATTTCGTAATATTCTAAAAAACAAAGTTATAGCAATATAGCGAATACTTGTAAAATACACATATTAGCCATAGCCATAGCCAACCAATAGAAAAGTTGCCTTATACAGTTAAAAGAAAATCGCAATTCGCAAATAATTAAATCGCATATTATTTGCGATAAATAGAATAATGACGAATATTCGATTTCGACGAATATTCGATTTCGACGAATATAAGACGAATATTCAATCGAATATTCGCGAAATATCGCAAAATCGAATATGGCACCTCCCGCTCATCACTAACCAATAACAAGAAAGTATCCAACCCCTTTAAAGTTGGGCATAGAATTTATTTGTAATATGGTGCTCAAAAGTGCATATTTTAGTTCAATATTTAGTTCAGCATGTTCTTTAGTTTCATTATCCCTGAGCTGTGCTCAGGCTTTTAGAAAAGGACATAACAGTTCAGCCCGAGCAAAGCTCAGGCAGCAGGGTGAGGGGTGGTGGGCTGCTATAGCCCTTTATATCTTGGGCTCTGTAGCAGCTAGAGATGTGGGCCTGGTCTTGTTTGAAAGCTGGCAATCTAAGCAGGTTTCAGCGGCTTTCACTTCTGACCCAATTTCTACAGGCTAAATTTCTCTAGCTGCTACAGAGCTTGATATATGAAGGTTTATAGCAACCCTCCCACTCAGCTTGCTGTGATCTCTTTGTGTGATGCTTGATATGGATTCGTTCTATGCAATCTCCTCCATGTGGTCCCATTGAATTTGTGCCCAGAAGTATGCAGCTATATGTCTAAACACACTATAGATTTTTGTAAAATTCCAGAAATATAGCATCCAGATGCAGATATACTTTTGGTATACATTAAGTATAATGGTATTTTGGCATATTTGTTGGGGGAGGGGCTACACTTCTAATTGGACATTCATGATGTTAGATTTATATGATTAACTATTGCTTTTAACTTGCCTCGGTTCCTTTGTACCAGGCAACAGTTGGCGCGGGTTCTCCAGTGATTGGAACATCAAAACGCAATTTGTTTCCAGCCACGACAATGATGGTATTGATATGTTCACCCCCAGAGCAATCAAGGTGGATTTTGGGTGGTTCTAAAAAAAACATTGATTGCATGTGACTCTTCTCAGTTCATACACAAAAGACTCTATACATGAAGATACTTATATTGCTGCAACTCACCTTGACGTGGAACATACTCAACTTTGATCTCTGAAAAGAAGCAATAATATAATAAATATAATAATATAATTATTGTCTTGTCATCATTTAAGCTAAATACAAAGAAAGGTTTTCATATTGACTTATATTTTTGTGTATTTAGTATTAACTATATTGTTAAAGCGACCCTCCAGGCTCCCTCATGCTAAGGCTCCTTCCCGCCAGTATATGTGTGCCAATTATCATTGGCAGGGAAGTAGTCTGTACTTTAATATTATTCTGCCTTTGCTATAATAGATATTTTCAGCTCTCCATGCACTGATTACCTGGTGAGCTTCTGTTAGACTATGTTATGCATAGCAGAGCTACGGGAGGAGGAGCGGGGCAGCAGCAGCAGAAAGAATCAATGATGAGGTGTGTCACAGGCTACCTCTAACTTCTTGTAGGCACTGTAGCTAAGCTGTAGTCACACATCAGACCTGTACCATAATGGCACTTAGCTAAAGTGCAGCACAATCTGAGTGACCTATATCTTTTGCCTGCAATGTTATCTACCATGTGCATTTGACCCAAGTAGAGATGAATGAATCCTATGAATATCTGCAATACAATCTGCAGTAATTCTGCATGTATTAACCAGATCATGTCTGCTGCATTTCTCAAGGGCCCCAAAGGAGACCTTATTCATGTAATATCTAAAGATGCATATTACTAACCAAGGAAATTAAGTTTAGCAGAAAGAGTCAACGCGAACCCATCAGGAATAAAAGTATAGTCAGCTTCATCTTCTGGCTTTACATCATCAATCACCAACTTGTGAATCCTACAAAGATAAATGCATTTGTCTTGAATTTTTTGGGAATATTTTGTTTCTCTTTTTTATTGAAACTAAGTATAGATAAAGGCCAAGTTACCCAGCTTAGATGGGTTACTAGTGCTTATGTTAAAGGGGTTTTCCAAAATGTTAATACTGGTGATGTATCCTCAGGATAGGTCATCAGTACCTTATCGATGGGGGTCTGATAGCCGAGACCCAGGTGTTTGAGAAGGCATTGGGGCTCCTGGGTAGCATAGTGGCCTTCTTGCAGCTTACCAAGCACAGCGCTGTGCTTGGTACCACGCTCAGCCCCATTCACTTCTATGGGGCTGAGCTCCGCCTAGGCCACGTGACTGATGAACCTGTCATCACTAGCCTAGGAAAAGCTGAGAAAAGGCCATGACGCTCACAGGAGACAGGAGATCCCCAGCTGATCGGCGGGGGTCCCGGGTGTCAGACCCCCACGATCAGATACTGGTGACTTATCCTAAGGTTAGGTCATTAGTATTAAAATCTCAGACAACCCTTTTCAGTATTAAATTAAAAGATGCCCACAGAACGTTATAATTGCTGAAGACAGGGGCGCCAAAAATGGGTCCTGTAGTGCCTCAATTACACTATGATTAGACCGGTAACCCTGTGTATGGAAATAAACCAGGAAAAATGTTGTAATTACAAAATGGGAGGTAGATAGAGGAAGGGAAGCAAGGGGAGTTGAGAAAGGGGGTTTTTGATTTCCATTGTAGAGGAATCAGTAATTTGATAGCAGTAGTAATGTAAGTACTATAAGTAGTGTTGGTAGGTTGGATCTTTTGGATGTTAGATTGGGGCACCATAGGAGAACTAAAGCGGAGTCTAGCTTTTTAAAAATATTTTTTCTTTTTCTTTCAATTGACAAAACATACTGTATACTAACAGTAAAAAGCAGTAAAACCATCCAAGTCTCATTCCCCACCCTCAACCAACCTGAGAAGAGAGGAGAGAATAATATACTAATAATAATTCCAGGGTGGCAGAGGTTTACCCCTTATACACTTGCTTCTTATCTAACCCACCCTTCCTTTACTGAGTGAAGTGAGATATAATCTTCATTTTGATCCTCAGCTGTGTCATGTGACCAACTCTCTGATCTCCAACTGACACCAGACAGTTTCCAGGCGAAGCTGGTAAGTAGTTTGCGTGGGGTGAAAACATATGAAAATGAGATCCATATTGGGATGGTTTGCAAAAAATACAGTATCTTGGGGATAATGTAAGATTTTAGAAGATTTTTTTGCTCATCCATGACATAAAGGAGAGCTTCGAGAATGTAGTTACTTTTTATTTTTGTTAAATAGTGGAATACAGTTGAGTTCAAATAACTTATCAGTTGTATCCCTACTAGGTATCTGATGGATGTACTATGCAATTGGAATGGAAAGTTAATTGTAAAGTAAAAGGTAAAAGGATTTGTTTTCTTCCTCCCCTACATGGGCATGGTCACCCAATCCACTTCAGCCAACCTCTGGCTTCAGTGATGACGTGTCCACAAGCCAATCAGAGATCAAACCCTGGACCAGAAGATGGAGATGCGGGAGCCAGCGTGGATGACCAGAGCAGTAGGGAGCAGATAACTATGGTCCATTCAGTACAGGAAGAAGGCTGCTGGGTACTGTTAAGATTGATGTTTTCCTGGACAACCCCTTTAAATTTGAAAATCTACAAAAAAATTTCAACTGTTTTAAAATCTGTGCTTGCTGTCAGTAAATGTAAACACTTTAGTTTACAGTCATGGACTGAAAACCAGCACAGAACTAATACTTCTCCCAGCTGAAAGAATGCTACAAAAATACAGACTGATAGTTATTAAGGTTTTAGTTTTAGCTATAAAGAAAACTGAATCACCATAAACATCAATGCTATTGCAAATACCTGTGCAGCTATCACCATTCAAGGTAGTTAGGACGAAGGCATTGATGTGGATAGTGAGTTGGATCTGCAGTGTCCCCATGACAAGGGATAATGTTGTGTTGTCATGTGGACATAACAGAAGGCTAATAGATTATGAGCAGTAGTGAGGAGTCGACCCCCTCCGTGTGAATAGCAGTCTAGCATTTGAGTCCTAGATCTTAGGATGGGCATATGTGTCATAAAAGTAATTTACCAGACAGCTCCTGCATTGTATATCAACGCTAATGAAAAGTCATACCAATTATCATTTACCTGCCCTTGTGAGTCATTGTGATGCGCTTGCTTGGTCGGATCTCTACGCCATTTTTAAACCATTTACCAGTCACTTTCTCATCAGACACCTCACATTTAAAGACAGCTTGATCTGTGGCCTTCACTGTAAGGTCAGCAATGCCTTGAATCACTTCAAGCTGCTTTTCTGGAATAAGATGTGTATTAGAAGAGATGTTGGAGAAGAATAAATAGTTATGGATTTTAATATTACATCTATTGATTTCATATAGACACATCACCCATACCTTCAATTATGAGGTCAGCTTCACACTTTCCACCATTGGTCATTATTTGGTATCGTCCAGTATCTTCTTTGGTGGCCTCATTAATTATCAAAATGTGTTTTTTCCCATCTTTCTTGAAACGAAATTTGAATGATTCCTCACGAGTCAGCTCAACTCCATCTTTCATCCTTGAGAAAAAGTAATAAAGTATGTCCCGTAATTAAGAAGATAGTTGCTTATGGCCTTCTCAGCTCTCTTTCCTTGATGCAAAATACTCAAAATATACAATTGCTTTCTTGTATTAGTAGCCTATACTGAATGACTTCCAGATTCAGAAGGTCTGCAGGGGACAGTTGTTTTTTTTCTTACATAAATTCTTTTAATAGAAATCACAGTAAAAAACTAGAAGACATACCACATGACTACGGCTCCTTCTTCTGATACCTCTACTTCCATTTCAACTTTGTCTCCCACAAACAACTGCTGGTCTTCAAGTGGCTTCACAATTGTGACAGGAGGTTCTAAACATAGGATTATAGTCATCATTAGAGAGCTGCAAATTTATGAACAGAGGGCAAGATTTATAAAATTGGTGTAAAATAGAGCTGGCTTAGTTGCCCATAGCAACCAATCAGATATCACCTTTCATTTTCCAAAGGAGCTGTGAAAAATGAAAGGTAAAATCTGATTGGCTGCTATGGGCAACTAAGCCAGTTCTACTTTACACCAGTTTGATAAATCTCCCCTGGAGTTTCTTATGAAGAAGGCTGCACTGTGTCACCAAAATGTATCTGCCGATTAAAACCAGACAGCAAAACATATCCTGTATTTCTAATCTGTTTTTATTTTCAGATTTTTTTCTTCAATTTCTGAACATGATTATGGGGGAGGCCATCTTGCCTGAGCTGTTTTTAACAGCATTTAGAAAGCATTAAGAAAATAGCTTTATGGCAGCCACATGGTCCATAGACACAATGGTCTGTAGGGGACTCTATTGAATTTAAAAATAACTTTATCAAAAATTCTTTAAATATACATGCTTTAAAAAATAGGTCATATTCTGATGACACATTTCCTTTTCACCTCTTCCTGGAGAATGCAATAGTTTAATTTTCACCATTATTTCCTTTAATTGTAGCTACTATTGTGCTCTACAAACGATGCAGAATGGAAGTCTATGTCTGCAATATGGCAACCCTTTGGGGAATTTGGAAAAATAAAACAGTAATAGCAGTAAAATCTTATAACATTTTACACAATATTTCTCTTCTGCATTCCAAACCATAATAAATAAAAACTATTAATAAATACATGTCACGTTTAACATAAAATATGGATTAAGAGGAGATTTTATACTATTTGGGGACTTGTAGATTTTTTCATACAGTGTTGGGAATATATATTAACTTTTTCCTGCTATATATCAGTCTTATCATGTTGACACCCTATTCTGGAGTAAACAATCAGTAATGTCCAGCATTTAAATCAGTTTTAATGTTGAGTTTTCTTGTGCATTTAAAGAGGACCTGTCACCACTTCTGAAATTTAATGCTTTAGTAAATATTTATGTTGCACATGAAATAACAATTCTGGAATGCAACTCTATAGAGATGAGCGAACCAGCTCGTAATGAACCGGGTTTGTTACAACTTTCCAAAATATCATCTGGCAGCCGAACCCGAAGCTTTTCAGGTTTGTTTCAGACAAATACAGTAAAACGGTGCACAGTGCCATATTACTGCACATTTCAGCAGGAAAAATCCCTAGGGAGGAAGAAAAAGGATGCTCACATAACCCTGAGAGGAAGTGGGAGGGGGCTTGCCTGGGTGAGCCAGTCAGTGCTGCAGGGAGGTGCCCTAGTAGATGGGTCTATGCAGTGTCTGACAGAAAACTATCTTAGGGACAATGTACAGTCACAATCAAACTTTTATTCTAGTGTGAGGGACATTGAAGGGAAAGGCTAGAAAGAAGAAGAATTGTGTACAATAGGGAAAGGCAGGTAAATATTTCAGCCAGGGAGTGAGAAGTGAGGAGCTGAGGCTCGAAGTACCTGGTAGTGCATTTAAGGCTACTTTCACACCTGCGTTATGTGCGGATCCGTCCTGACTTACATTAAAAGCCAATGGGGAACGGATCTGTTTTCAACTGCACCATATTGTGTCAGTGAAAACGGATCCGTCCCCATTGACTTACAGAACGGATCCGTTTGCATTATTCTTTTTTAAAAAAGTCTAAGTCAAAACGGATTTTTTTAACTGCACCATATTGTGTCAGTGAAAACGGATCCGTCCCCATTGACTTACATTGTAAGTCAGAAAGGATCCATTTGGCTCTGCATCGCCAGACGGACACCTGAACGCTGCAAGCAGCGTTTTGGTGTCCGCATCCAGAGCGGAATGGAGGCAGAATGGAGCCAAACTGATGCATTCTGAATGGATCCTTTCCCATTCAGAATGCATTGGAGCTGAACTGATCCATTTTGAACCGTTTGTGAGATCCCTTAAAACGGATCTCACAAACGGAATTCAAAACGCCAGTGTAAAAGTAGCCTTAGCTGCAGTTACTGCCTCACAACACAGCTGCAGCTGCTGCAGAACAAAAATTCATTACAAATTAATGAAAAGAGATAACATGTTTTCCTAAAAATTCTAAAAAGTTCTAGGATACTAGAGGGTGTTGTATACCAATTTTCAGGGCAATTAGGCTACTTTCACACTAGCGGCAGGACGGATCTGACAGGCTGTTCACCCTGTCGAATCCGTTCTGCAGCTATTTCGCCGTGCCGCCGGACCGCCGCTCCGTCCTTATTGACTATAATGGGGACTGGGACGGAGCTCCGGCGCAGCACGGCAGTGCGCGGTGAGAGGCCGCCGGACTAAAAAGTCGGACATGCAGTACTTTTAGTCCGGTGGCCTCTCGCCATGCACTGCTGTGCTGTGCTGCGCCAGAGCTCCGCCCCCGTCCATTATAGTCAATGGGGACGGAGCGGCAGTCCAGCGGCACGGCGAGATAGTGGCAGGACGGATCCGACAGGGTGAACAGCCTGTCAGATCCGTCCTGCTGCTAGTGTGAAAGTAGCCTTAGAGCCAATCAGATTCAGCCCAAACCAGTTTGGGTCTGAACCAACCTGTTTGAAAAATTTGGCGAACCTGAACCAAACTGAACCGCCACAGGGTCGCTCATCTCTACAACTCTATGTTGTGCTCTTCTTCTATAATTTTATGAATAAAGTTTCAAGCGGGTGTTATCTGTTGGGATTGTGACCCTGAACAGTATGGCACTATCCAGTCAGTGGTTAGTCTTAGCCACCCAACTGTTAACAACCAGTTGTACTTTTATTCATAAACTTCTAGCAGGAGTAATGAAATAATGGTAGAGGATACAGTTATATGAAAATATACTCCAGAATTGTTATTACATGGAGAATGCAAGAGGTTGCTAAAACAGACATGTTAGGAGTGGTAATGTCCTCTTTAAGGGAACTACAACAAAAAGTTAGAACTTTATGTCTAACTGCATGTTGACCTGTTCGCACACGTGGTCATAAGCCCTTTTTTATCTGTCACAGAATTAGGATAACATGTTAGTTTCCTTACCTTTGACAAACAGCTCTGTAGAACATTTCTCATCACCTATAAGGCACTCGTATTGGGCATCATCTGCCAGGGTACATTTGTTGATGGTTATTACCCTTTTCAGACCAACATTTTCAAAAACATATCTGAAAGACAGAGGAATTAATTTGGTCAATAAGTGTTGTGCATATATATATATATATATATATGGTCATTAGCATGCAGGAGGCAGAGAGAGGTGAGGACAGCGCAACGCTGGCTGTACCCGCTTACCTTCGTCTTCTTCCGGGTCCAACTGTTGTCTTGACCAAACACAGCAACAGGACGTAGTGCACGTAGGCACGCACCATGACTTGACACAGTGCGCTTTCATGTCACAGTACACAGCGGAACCGAGAAGAAGTGATGTGGGCAGCAGTGAGTTGTGGATCTGCAGCGCAGTCCGCAGCATGGACAGGGGGGTTGGGGGGTCTGATCTGAGGCTGAGTGGGATTAGGGGGGGTCTGATCTGAGGGTGATATGGTCTGATTGGGGGTCTGATCTGAGTCTGATGGGTGTTTGGGCCCCATATGAAGCTGATTGGGGCTGGGGGTCCGATCTGAGTCTGTTTGGGGGTCTGATCTGAGTCTAATGGGGCTGGGGGAGCTGATCTGAAGCTAATGAAGCCTGGGGGGGTCTGATCTGAGACTGATGGAGGCTGGGGGGTCTGATGGAAGGCTGATCTGAAGTTAATGGAGGCTTTGGGGTCTGATGAGAGACTTATGGAGGGTGAGGTGTCTGACTGAGGCTAATAGAACTTGTGGTCTGATTTTGGGGTTTGATCTGAGGTCTTATGAAGAACGGGGATCTGATTTGGGGGTCTGATGAGGATTGAGGGTCTGAGCTGAGGTCTGATGGAAAAAAAAAATCTTATTTTCCTCCTCCAAATCCTAGGTGCACCTTATAGTTCCAAAAATACGGTATATCTATCACTCATTATAACTAAAAACTAAAGTACAGGGAGCTGTAGCTATGTTTTGTGTATTGTTTAATATTTAAAGTGTCCCTCCAGTTAAAACTGAAAATTTTACACTGCATTACTAATGTAGTCAACATACAGTAACTGGCAACCCTCCTTATGACCCATCCTGCCTCTATTCCTCCATTCTTATCCCCCACTGCCTTCATCACAAAATGGCTGCAAAAATCTCAAACTACGCTATGCATGATGTGCAGCTATAGTAGAGACACATACCCCTCTGGACCAGCACCGATACACAGCACTTATTGCCCTCGACACTGATCTACTCAAAAACAGGGGATGTTTAGCATACCATAATGGCAAACCACTCATAGCTTAGTCTGAGACTGTGGCTGCCATTTTCAGATAAAGGTAAGGGGTAGCAAAATGGAGGAATATACATAGGATAGATCATGAGTAGGGCCACCAGGCATGTTGAATATACATCAGCAACTTAAATTCAGATATTTAGTTTGGACTGGAGGGTCACTTTAAAGACCTGATAGCTTTCCTGATAAGTCTGTTTTAGTAATGAAATAACAATTTAAAAGAATATTTTCTTAGAACTTTATGTTGTTCTTGTCCTTTGTCATTCCTTCTAAAAATGTATAGATAAATGAATAACAGGGTGTTATCATTTTCCTTGTCAAAGCTGTGAGTCCCAGTGTCTGACTGGGTAGAGACAAACCCCCAGTTGGTAACACCCAGTTGTCAATTTGTTCATCGAGTATAACACAGGATCGGCAAAACACAGTGGGACATATACTAAAGACTAAACACCACTATTATTGTGTAAAATCGTTGCAAATTATGGCGTAAGCCATATATGCACCAAATTTTGTGACTTTTAAAACTTCTCTTCACTTTTCCTTAGTGCTGAGAAAAGGGGACAGGGCTTCACGCGGCCCCAGGATTTACTATAACTTATGCCAGAAAGTGGCGTAAGTTATAGCTGAAGCCTGCGCCAGACTGTAACTCTGTCGCTGGCCTAGACTTCAGTATCTGGCGCACGGCAGGGCAGAGATGCATCTGCCCTTTAATGGATTAGGTGCATATCACGGCAGTGTAGAGAGATCAAGACTAGCGTATGGGAATGCCAGTCTTGATAAATCTCCCCCACAGAGTTCTAAGAAAGACTGAATTATTATTCAATGAGGAAGCCAAGTATTTACTAAAACAGACATGTCAGGGGATCTGCTTGGTCCTCTTTAAAGACCTCAATATTCAACTCGTGACACATTGTAATTCATGATAGTCATAAACTTGAGTCAATATATTTCACCTTTATTTGTGAAAAAATTCCAAATTTAATAAAAATTTTGAAAAATTCCCAAATTTCAATGTCTCTACTTTTATAATAGTGATACCTCATATAATAGTTATTACTTTACATTTCCCATATGTCTACTTCATGTTTGGATCAAATAACATTTTATTTTTTGGTGATGTTAGAAGGTTTAGAAGTTTGGAAGCAAATCTTGAAATTTTTCAGAAAGTTTCCAAAACCTACTTTTTAAGGACCAGTTCAGGTCTGAAGTCACTTTGTGAGGCTTACATAATAGAAACCACCCAAAAATGACCTCATTTTAGAAACTACACCCCTCAAGGTATACAAACTGATTTTACAAACTTTGTTAACCCTTTAGGTGTTCCACAAGAATGGATGGAAAATGGAGATGAAGTTTCAGAATTTCACTTTTTTGGCAGATTTTACATTGTAATCCATTTTTTCCAGTTACAAAGCAAGGGTTAACAGCCAAATAAAACTCAATATTTATTACCCTGATTCTGCGGTTTACAGAAACACCCCACATGTGATCGTAAACTGCTCTACGGGCACACGGCAGGGCGCAGTAGGAAAGGAATGCCATATGGTTTTTGGAAGGCAGATTTAGCTGAACTGGTTTTTAGATGCCATGTCCCATTTGAAGCCCCCCTGATGCACCTCTACAGTAGAAACTCAAAAAAGTGACCACATTTTGGAAACTACGGGAAAAGGTGCCAGTTTTATTGGTACTATTTTGGGGTACATATAATTTTTAATTGCTCTATATTACATTTTTTGTGAGGCAAGGTAACCAAATAATTGATGTTTTGGCACCGTTTTTAGTTTTAACAACATTCATCTGACAGGTTAGATCATGGCTATTTTTATAGAGCAGGTTGTTATGGACGCAATGATATAAAATATGTCTACTTTCTATGATGTTTGTTTCAGTTTTACATAATAAAGCATTTTTGAAAACAAAAATTAGGTTTTTGTATCTCCATTTTCTGAACACCCTATTTTTTTTTTATTTTCCTGCCGATCGTCTTGTGCAGGGGCTCGTTTTTTGCAGGAAGAGTTGACGTTTTTATTGGTACCATTTTTGGGTACATATGATTTTTGATCATTCATTATTACACTTTTTGAAGGTGAGGGGAATTGACTGCATTAGAATGGATCTTAGAGCAGGGGATATATCCAAGAAATATCGCTGGATCTGGACACTGGGGACTATCCGTCCCTCAGGTCTCAATGAGAATGTGGGTTTCTCTGCGCTTCTCTGACCATTTAGACCACTTGCTGTGGACCAATTGTTTTTAATCTTGTGATCATTTTTAACATTCTTTTTTCTCTCTTTCTTACTTTCATAGGTTGCATTAGGCCTGGTGATCCATCAGGCTTATTCTTTGAATGATTATCTTTTCATCATGAGTGTACAGTTTCTGTTGGCCGGGACCTTTTAATATGCATGCTTCATGTTAATGTATTGTTAAATGTTATGTTTATGCAATATGAGGTAGAGCGTGTGTAGGGGCCGGGTGGACGGCTTTGGCCCATTCCGCCTCCCTCAATATCTATAGGATGAGGTCACTTGCATATTATTTTTGCCTGCACGTATGGTACATCTGCATGTATCAGTTTTTGATTGTTCTCCTTCCCTCCCTCCCCTTTCTTCCCCCCTTCCCACTCTTTTCTTTTTCCCCTCCCCTTTTGTTGTCACCCCCCACATCTACCCATCCCCCCATGGCATCTTCATCACCATTCACTTAATTGTCACCATTCATTCACCATAACCTCACATTTTTTCAGCTTATGGTTTACGTATGCCCTGCATACGTGATATATACATTTGTGTTTTTTATCAGTCACTATTCCACCATTCATGTCTAACATCTTTCAGCTTTCACCATCATCAGCATACTCACATCACATATTCGTTCACATATCATTTATCACGTTCATTACTTTCACTCCACCTATTCATTACTTCACCCATGTAGATATCACATATGTATTAGATTTGTATTATATTCACAATATATGTTGAGAGGAAGTATTAATGAAGGATGATCAATTACTCATGCCTTCTCATAAGAACAATCATGGTTTTCCTGGTCTTATTATGGAATATAGCTCATTATGTATTAAAAAGGACCTTTCACTAGAATAAAACATCTAAACTAACTATACAGACATGTTGAGCGGCTCCCAGGGATCTCCCTGCACTTACTATTATCCCTGGGCGCCGCTCCGTTCGCCCGGTATAGCCTCCGGTATCTTCATAGTTAGGCTCCACCCAGGGGAGCCTGCCGGCGTCTCATTCTCCCATGCTGTAGCGCTGGCCAATTGCAGCGCTCAGCTCATAGCCTGAGAGAAAAAAAAGCCTCTCAGGCTATGAGCTGAGTGCTGAGATTGGCCAGCGTTACAGCATGGGAGAATGAGACGCCGGCAGGTTCCCCTGGGTGGAGCCTAACTATGAAGATACCGGAGGCTATACCGGGCGAACGGAGCGGCGCCCAGGTATAACAGTGAGTGCAGGGAGATCCCTGGGCGCCGCTCTACATGTCTGTATACAAACCGGATTCCAAAAAAGTTGGGACACTATACAAATCGTGAATAAAAACTGAATGCAATGATGTGGAGGTGCCAACTTCTAATATTTTATTCAGAATAGAACATAAATCACGGAACAAAAGTTTAAACTGAGAAAATGTACCATTTTAAGGGAAGAATATGTTGAATCAGAATTTCATGGTGTCAACAAATCCCCAAAAAGTTGGGACAAGGCCATTTTCACCACTGTGTGGCATCTCCCCTTCTTCTTACAACACTCAACAGACGTCTGGGGACCGAGGAGACCAGTTTCTCAAGTTTAGAAATAGGAATGCTCTCCCATTCTTGTCTAATACAGGCCTCTAACTGTTCAATCGTCTTGGGCCTTCTTTGTTGCACCTTCCTCTTTATGATGCGCCAAATGTTCTCTATAGGTGAAAGATCTGGACTGCAGACTGGCCATTTCAGTACCCGGATCCTTCTCCTACGCAGCCATGATGTTGTGATTGATGCAGAATGTGGTCTGGCATTATCTTGTTGAAAAATCCAGGGTCTTCCCTGAAAGAGATGACGTCTGGATGGGAGCATATATTGTTCTAGAACCTGAATATATTTTTCTGCATTGATGGTGCCTTTCCAGACATGCAAGCTGCCCATGCCACACGCACTCATGCAACCCCATACCATCAGAGATGCAGGCTTCTGAACTGAGCGTTGATAACAACTTGGGTTGTCCTTGTCCTCTTTGGTCCGGATTACATGGCGTCCCAGATTTCCAAAGAGAACTTCGAATCGTGACTCGTCTGACCACAGAACAGTCTTCTATTTTGCCACACTCCATTTTAAATGATCCCTGGCCCAGTGAAAATGCCTGAGCTTGTGGATCTTGCTTAGAAATGGCTTCTTCTTTGCACTGTAGAGTTTCAGCTGGCAACGGTGGATGGCACGGTAGATTGTGTTCACTGACAATGGTTTCTGGAAGTATTCCTGAGCCCATTCTGTGATTTCCTTTACAGTAGCATTCCTGTTTGTGGTGCAGTGTCGTTTAAGTGCCCGGAGATCACGGGCATCCAGTATGGTTTTACGGCCTTGACCCTTACGCACAGAGATTGTTCCAGATTCTCTGAATCTTCGGATGATGTTATGCACAGTTGAGGATGATAGATGCAAAGTCTTTGCAATTTTTCGCTGGGTAACACCTTTCTGATATTGCTCCACTATCTTTCTGCGCAACATTGTGGGAATTGGTGATCCTCTACCCATCTTGGCTTCTGAGAGACACTGCCACTCTGAGAAGCTCTTTTTATACCCAATCATGTTGCCAATTGACCTAATTAGTGTTAATTGGTCTTCCAGCTCTTCGTTATGCTCAAATTTACTTTTTCCAGCCTCTTATTGCTACTTGTCCCAACTTTTTGGGGATTTGTTGACACTGTGAAATTTTGAATCAACGTATTTTTCCTTTAAAATGATACATTTACTCGGATTAAACGTTTGATCTGTCATCTACGTTCTATTACAAATAAAATATTGACATTTGCCATCTCCACATCATTGCATTCAGTTTTTATTCACAATTTGTTTAGTGTCCCAACTTTTTTGGAATCCGGTTTGTACTTAGTTTAGATGTTTTATTCTAGTGAAAGGTTAATTTTGAAATCATGTATTATGAGATTATGTACTGTATATTTATTGTATACCGGTATACCAGGTTAACAACAATGTTCGATGTGCACATATTCTGCAATGCTGGGTCATAAGAATATATTGTCACGAGGGTATCAAGAGCCACGTCTGACTCCGTTATACCCGGGGTCAGGAGGTCGCAGCGGGTGGCTGCGCGCTCTATATCTAAAGATCACGTTGTTTCTTAGTGATTGTTTTCTGTGTTTGCCTTGCTATCCTTTTTGTCTCAATCAGGGATCCGTAGCTTCTCCTCCTCAGCTGTTTCTTGTCTGCCACTCCCAACCTCCTTATATTCTCCCCTCACACTTCTCTAGTTGCCAGTTATAGAGCTTCCTGCCTGGACATCTATACTGACCCGCTGAAGTTGTGTATCCTGGTTGTCGTTCCAGAGTGCTACCCTCCGGATCCCTGTTGGGCTTCTTGTTGTCTCCTGTTGTCGCCCACCTGGGATTATATGTTGAGTTTGTATTGTCTGTCCTTCCCTTGGTGTTTTCCTTTAGAGCTAGTGGTGCGTACGGGTGAGGAACCCGTCTAGGGACGTCAGGGCAGCCAGGTGCCAGCCGCTAGGTGAGTCAGGGGTCACCACCTTCCCTCTCACTTGGGCAGGGCCTTCCTTGTTCCCTCCCTCTGTGTCACGTATGTGATAGTCACGCCGACCGTGATATATATATTGCGATTGTATATAGGAGGTGTTTAGGAAAAGGAATTTCTTCTATATATAGAAATG
This sequence comes from Bufo bufo, assembly GCF_905171765.1. Classification (NCBI taxonomy): domain Eukaryota; kingdom Metazoa; phylum Chordata; class Amphibia; order Anura; family Bufonidae; genus Bufo; species Bufo bufo. The sequence continues at coordinate 180,458,234 of NC_053389.1, forward strand.
GTTAATGTGAGAGATATGCCGAACATGGTCAGTAGAGGGAGTTTGTTCCCTCTGTTTTTCTTCTCCTGCAATGTGTGCAGACCTGGCGTCTTGACGTCGGACAGGCCACATGACGTAAGACGCCACGTGTCATGGGTAGTGCGAGGTGACGCCGGCTGGGGGGAGGATCATGCGCTGTATCTCGCTCATCGGGTCCTTGCGCTGAACATCCAGGTGATTAAAATGATCGACTATATTGTGAATGCAATCTGATTGGTAGGAAGGTTTTTATAAACACATGATCCACGGTGATGGCGTTACCCCCTGACAAAGGCATGCCAAAACACGCGTTGGGGTAGCGCCATCCTGGTTTGGATATACTAGCTCCATAGGTGAGTCTCTCCTGTTTTATGGCTATTACTTTTTTTTATTGTCAGCAGTCTTTAAGATTTCATGTCCCTTTGAATGGGCAGTATATCTTCCTGTGACATTTGTTTTTGGACCGCTGTGAACATTCTGTGGAGACTTTCTGTCCCTTAAACATACATTGTTGCAATATATGAGACTCAGCCACATTGTTAGATTTTTATGAAGTGTTGGTTATTACAATACAACTTATTGCTAGTTAAGTCCCACTGGGATGTTGTCTTTTCTTGCTGCTACCTTTTGAATTGCAACGTCCTTTATGTATGTACTAATGTAATTCAATAAAGTATATATTTTGTATTGGTACCTGTGTTTTGGCACAGTTTTTATTTATTTATTTTTACAGCGTTTACCTGAGGGATTAGGTCATGTGAATTTTTTATAGAACAGATTGTTATGGACGTGGCAATACCCAATATGTCTACTTTTTCTTATTTATTTAAAGGGGTATTCCCATCATAATGATCACTACAGAGCTGCGAACGCGCACACCGGTTCTGTAGTATACTGCCCAGAAATAAGTCACCATGGCGCGTGCGCAGCGGCGTGCGCGTTCAGTCCAGCGTGCGGCCCAGCCGAGAGAAGACTTCAATCAAGATGAACCCCGCCCCCAGCCAGAATCCAGGAAGTGAATGGCGCGCCGTTAGCAGGTAAGTATAAAAAGGCGAAGTGGGAATACCCCTTTAAGTTCTACACAATAATAGCAATGATATTTTAGTGTATCCATAGTCTGAGAGCCATAGCTTTTTTATTTTTTAACCGATTCTCTTAGGTAGGGTCTCATTTTTTGCGGGATGAGGTGACGGTCTGATAGGTACTATTTTGGTGGGCATACGCCTTTTTGATCACTTGCTGTTGCAATTTTTGTGATGTAATGTGACAAAAATGGTGTTCACCTGAGGGGATGTGATATTTTTATACAGCTGGTTGTTACAGATGTGGCAATCACTAATATGTATATTTTTTTATTTATGTATTTCACTTTAGCACAATAATAGCAGTTTTGAAACAAAAAAATGATGTTTTAGTGTCTCCATGTTCTGAGAGCTATAGTTTTTTTATTTTTAAGGCGATTGTCTTAGGTAGGGCTCATTTTTTGCGGGATGAGGTGACGGTTTTATTGATACCATTTTGTGGGACATAAGCCTTTTTGATCGCTTGGTGTTGCACTTTTTGTGATGTAAGGTGACAAAAATGGCTTTTTTTTACACTGTTTTTATATATTTCTTTAAATGGTGTTTATCGGACAGGGTGGATCATGTGATATATTTATAGAGCCGGTCATTACGGACACGGCGATACCTAATATGTGTGTTTTTGTTTGTTTTTTCAGCTTTTTATTATAAAATAAGGGGAAAGGGATGTTTTTTTTCTTTTTTTACTTTATTAATTTTATTATTTTATTAATTTTATTAAAAACACATTTTTTTATACTTTTTTTCTTTACTTTATTTCTGATGTTCACTTTTGGGGGTCTGATCCCCTCTGCAATTCATTACAATACATCTGTATTGTAATGCATTGCCTGTTAGTGTATGACACTGAGTCATACACTAACAGGTTGCCTAGGAGACCCAGCCTGAGGCTGGATCTCCTCGGCACCCGTAGAAGGCAGGTCCCAAAGCCATGCAAGGCATTGGGCAGCCTCTGCACAGCATCGGGCTGCCTTGTCACGCATCGGGTCCCCGCCACAGCAGCGCGGGGACTCGATGCGCTCACTCACCCGACACAAACCCCTTCCATGTCGCAGCAGCGCGGACCGCGGCTTAGAAGGGGTTAATCCGCCGGCATTGGCTTTTATAGCGATGCCGGCGGATACAGCAGGGGCCCGGCTACCAGGGACTGCCGGGCCCCTGCAGTGATCGCGCGTGCACCGCTCCGGTGCCCGCACGATCACCATGACGTACTATTGCGTCAAATTGCGGGAACGCAGTGGTTCCCATGACGTAGTAGTATGTCATGTGTCGGGAAGGGGTTAAAGGGGTTGTCTCACTTGAGTAAGTTGCATTTATCATGTAGAGAAAGTTAATACAAGCCACTTACTAATGTACTGTGATTGTACATATTGTTTCCTTTGCTGGCTGGATTCATTTTTCCATCACATTATACACTGCTCGTTTCCATGGTTACAGACACCATCAGTGGTGGTCGTGCTTGCACATTATAGGAAAAAGCATCAGCCTCTCTAATGGCCGGGACCATGGGAGTGCACATAGGCTAGTGCTTTTTCCTATATCATGCAAGTACGACCACCACTGATGGATTGCGGGGTGGTCTGTAACCATGGAAGCGAGCAGTGTATAATGTGATAGAAAAATGAATCCAGCCAGCAAAAGAAGTAATATGGATAATAACAATATATTAGGAAGTGGCTTGTATTAACTTTCTTTACATGATAAATGCCACTTTCTGAAGTGAGACAACCCCTTTAAGGGCTAAGGGAGACAAGCTTTAAGTAAATATTGCACAAAAGAGCAATACAGGTTCTATAGGATGAGAATTAAGGCATGTACCATTTAATATATTAGCGGTAGTATTTTTCATTATGATACTGATTTTCAGCACGACATACCCATAAGATTACTACCCACTAGTGCTTAATCTATCTGCATGTTGGAATCCAAAATGTCCATTCCTCATTTCCAGACAGGATGCTCCTAAACACAGTAGGCAGTCATCTTATCCCACTAATTTAAGCAGGAATCATCGCCCTGTATATAATGTGTATCGTCAGACACTTATCTAGAGCAAATACTTTGTTGATTAAAAGCCCAGCCTATAGCTGTTCTTTATACTGTACATATATGACTTCCAGTTGATATGTATATCCAGGCAGCAGCTATACAGGACTTTACTGAAGTAAGAGGCACTGTATTATCATATAGGCAAGAAGAACAAATATTCATGGTCACTTACTTTGCACTGGTACGAATCTCCTGACCGTTCTTAAACCATTTAATTGGAACATCAGGGTTTGAAACCTCCACATGCATTTTAATCCTGTGGCCCTTGTCTATTGAATAACATGGATCCAGCTTCTTAGTAATTACTAAAAAAATATAAAAAATATTTGCGTTTATTAAAATATTTACAGAATGAGGGAGGTGACTTTTCCCAATAACTAAATAACATATATGCTATTTACTGTGAACAACTTTAAAGTGCTTATTCTTTTGTGTTCGCTGTTTCTGTCTACTTTGCCTACTGGCGTCCACTGCAGGAGAAATATGATATTACATGATGTCCATTCACATGTAATGCATGGTTGCATTGGATCATTTGAAGTCCACCAAAAAAATAGTGACAAATGAAGTTGAGTAACCTAGGATGGCAGGATCACATTACTTAGGGACTGAGTATAGTCTGGAACAATGGAGACATGTAGGTCTGCATAAGAGCTACAGTAAATACACAAAAGTGTAAGATTTTGTTTTATCAAGACTATTTGCAAAGTTGCTTAATTGCTTTTTTTTTATGTAACCGTTAAAGGGTTATCGGTTTTTCAAAAAAACAAAAAAACTAACAAATGCCATTTAATTTAAAAAAAACAACACATACCTCTTCTGTCTCCCTCCGATCTGGCACAGATGCCTTGCTTTCCCTTGGTCTTTGTCTACAAAAGCCATAACAAGACCGCTGCAGCCAATCAGTGGCCTCAGTGGACGCATGACATATTACCGCCATCCTGCCGTACTATATAGAAGAGGTGAGTATTGTGTTTTTATTGTTATTATATAGCATTTGCTGCTTATATATATATATATATATATATATATATACTCAGGTATATATATATATATATATATATATATATATTTATTTTATTTTTATTTTTTAAACCCTTTCCCATAGAAATGGATTTTAAGCTAAAAGTGGTTGTCCCATTATGACAACCTATCGGCTATTCACAGGATAGGGGATATGTCTGATTTGCAAGAGTCTGACCACTAGGGTCCCCACTGATCACAAGAATGAGGCCTGTGCCCTGTTTGGAGTGGCAGACATGAATTTCTGTCCACCGCTCTATGCAGCTCTATGGAATGCCGGAGATAGCTGAGTAGTGCTGAATGGAGCTGCATGGACCTGCAGTACACTGCGTGCAGAATTATTAGGCAAATGAGTATTTTGACCACATCATCCTCTTTATGCATGTTGTCTTACTCCAAGCTGTATAGGCTCGAAAGCCTACTACCAATTAAGCATATTAGGTGATGTGCATCTCTGTAATGAGAAGGGGTGTGGTCTAATGACATCAACACCCTATATTAGGTGTGCATAATTATTAGGCAACTTCCTTTCCTTTGGCAAAATGGGTCAAAAGAATGACTTGACAGGCTCAGAAAAGTCAAAAATAGTGAGATATCTTGCAGAGGGATGCAGCACTCTTAAAATTGCAAAGCTTCTGAAGCGTGATCATCGAACAATCAAGCGTTTCATTCAAAATAGTCAACAGGGTCGCAAGAAGCGTGTGGAAAAACCAAGGCGCAAAATAACTGCCCATGAACTGAGAAAAGTCAAGCGTGCAGCTGCCAAGATGCCACTTGCCACCAGTTTGGCCATATTTCAGAGCTGCAACATCACTGGAGTGCCCAAAAGCACAAGGTGTGCAATACTCAGAGACATGGCCAAGGTAAGAAAGGCTGAAAGACGACCACCACTGAACAAGACACACAAGCTGAAACGTCAAGACTGATTTTTCTAAGGTTTTATGGACTGATGAAATGAGAGTGAGTCTTGATGGGCCAGATAGATGGGCCCATGGCTGGATTGGTAAAGGGCAGAGAGCTCCAGTCCGACTCAGACGCCAGCAAGGTGGAGGTGGAGTACTGGTTTGGGCTGGTATCATCAAAGATGAGCTTGTTATTATACACCGTTTATATGTTACCCCGAGTCTTTTATCCAAAATGTATAGTAACAAGGGACAAGAATTCAGTTGCTTGAAATGCTCCCTGGTAGCCGCAGGGTTAGTACATATGCTGTGGGACTGCCCAGTTATTAAGCTCTTCTGGGGCAGTATATTCCAGGCGATGGCGGTACAAAGTGGGAATAGCCCCCCCCTTACTATCCAAGTAGTGGTGCTTGGACTCCTCCCGGCTGAGTACAAAAAAAGATCTACCAAAAATGAACAGGCTTATTGGCTGAAGGGATTATTATTGGCCAAGGTAATAATCATGAGACAATGGGTGAAAGACAGGTCGCCATCAATAAATGAATGGCAAAGCTTAATGACACGAATAACAGATTTTGAGGGCATGAAACGGCGCGGGGTGAGCTATGCCACAGAAATGGCGTATAGATAGGGGAAATGGCGAGAATGGAATACCCTGACTGGAACTGATGATCACCCACCCGCGGTGGCTATGTCATAATACCAAACAAATAAATTGTCGCGCATTCTCAAATAATGAATACCAACATAACATTCCATATTACATAGGATCTGATATTATGAAGGTTTGAAAAATACCCAATAGAGGGGCATGAGCGCCCTAACGCCCCTCGTGGCGGCCGTACCAGGCCAGGTACGCTGGGTGGGGGGATGCACGGGGGGTTTTTGGAACTCAGGGGCAGGGATGGGTTTTGGTTCTGCTACATGTGACAGAGAAGTGATATTAATTGAGGGTACTTTGGGACTTAGATGCCTTTATATGTATATACGCTGTTTAGCATCGATGCGATGCATTGCTTTAAATGTACCTGTTATATGTACCCATCCGCTGTGACCAGATAACCTTTTTTATATTGGTTTCATTAAGAAAAACAATAAAGATACTCAAAAAAAAAAAAAAATGAGCTTGTGGGGCCTTTTCGGGTTGAGGATGGAGTCAAGCTCAACTCCCAGTCCTACTGCCAGTTTCTGGAAGACACCTTCAAGCAGTGGTACAGGAAGAAGTCTGCATCCTTCAAGAAAAACATGATTTTCATGCAGGACAATGCTCCATCACACGCGTCCAAGTACTCCACAGCGTGGCTGGCAAGAAAGGGTATAAAAGAAGAAAATCTAATGACATGGCCTCCTTGTTCACCTGATCTGAACCCCATTGAGAACCTGTGGTCCATCATCAAATGTGAAATTTACAAGGAGGGAAAACAGTACACCTCTCTGAACAGTGTCTGGGAGGCTGTGGTTGCTGCTGCACGCAATGTTGATGGTGAACAGATCAAAACACTGACAGAATCCATGGATGGCAGGCTTTTGAGTGTCCTTGCAAAGAAAGGTGGCTATATTGGTCACTGATTTGTTTTTGTTTTGTTTTTGAATGTCAGAAATGTATATTTGTGAATGTTGAGATGTTATATTGGTTTCACTGGTAAAAATAAATAATTGAAATGGGTATATATTTGTTTTTTGTTAAGTTGCCTAATAATTATGCACAGTAATAGTCACCTGCACACACAGATATCCCCCTAAAATAGCTAAAACTAAAAACAAACTAAAAACTACTTCCAAAAATATTCAGCTTTGATATTAATGAGTTTTTTGGGTTCATTGAGAACATGGTTGTTGTTCAATAATAAAATTAATCCTCAAAAATACAACTTGCCTAATAATTCTGCACTCCCTGTATGTATATATAACCGCCACTTAATCAGGGGAGCACAGGCCTAAGTTCTTGTGACCAGCGGGGGCCCCAGTGGTCCGACAAGTCTGTCCACCCTTAAATAACAAATTACCTTCACTTTTTTTGATTTCCACTTTCACCTTCTTCAGACGCTTCAGCATGCCTCTAAGGTCTGTTACACCATACTGAAAGCAAATTTTTTCATACTCGCTTGGTTTTGCTTTCTTTAGTATTTCCCAGACATCAGGAGGAATTCCTTCTGGCTCTTCCTCCTTTTTCTTTTCTTCCACTCTGGAAATGGAACAATATATAACATGATATGACTGTTAACACAGCAATACATACAGTGAATGAGACATCATCTATTGTTCATAAGATGGCCAGCATGTTTTAAATCTCAAGACCTCTATTTTCTAAAGACATGGGCTAAGAACAATTCTCCCCTTTTACAATCTAAGAAAATATAAAAATCAAAAAAGCAAAAAAAGTCAATCTCAGATTTATTGACAGCTTCCATGGAAATAATTGAATGTCAATATACACTCACCTAAAGAATTATTAGGAACACCTGTTCTATTTCTCATTAATGCAATTATCTAGTCAACCAATCACATGGCAGTTGCTTCAATGCATTTAGGGGTGTGGTTCTGGTCAAGACAATCTCCTGAACTCCAAACTGAATGTCAGAATGGGAAAGAAAGGTGATTTAAGCAATTTTGAGCGTGGCATGGTTGTTGGTGCCAGACGGGGCGGTCTGAGTATTTCACAATCTGCTCAGTTACTGGGATTTTCCCGCACAACCATTTCTAGGGTTTACAAAGAATGGTGTGAAGTAGAAATTTGTTAACTTAGCTCCCAAGATATTTCAACCCCATTATTAATATTTGGTGAAGTCTTCCCTAGTAAGAATAACAGTACTGAGCCATTGTCCAGGATTAGGGAAACATGGCTGCTTTCTTATACAAACGGATTGCACATTGTAAGTGTTACAAAGCGGATTAGAATAGATTTAGCTTGGGGCTACTCCTAAGGGGGTTATCCAAGTAGCCCCCCTGGGTTTCACCCTTTAACTCCTGTACAACGATCTGGACTTCGCTGCAGAGGAATTACCAGGCTGCTACTTCTTGGAGTAGTCTCTTTTCAAGTGACAGCAAAACCACGGGAGTCAAGAGATGATCAAGGAATTAAGCAAAACTGTAGTTATGAACAGGCTGGGGTCAAGGCAGGCACAGTTCATGCAATCCGATAAACCATTCAATGTGTGGGCAGGCATCGCAGGGTCAGTTAGGAGATCAGGCAGAGTTCAGGTCAGGCAGTGAAGAGTCAAATCCAGACGTAAGGCTGAGTTCATACTTCAGTTATGTGATCAGTTATTTCCATCAGTAATTGTGAGCTAAGACCGCGTGTAGGTAAAAAACACAGAACAGGTACAAATCTTTCACTTATACCTTATCTCTGATTAGGCTTCACTACTGGTTTTGGCTCACAAAAACTGATGGAAATAACTGACCAAATAACTGAAGTGTGAAATCAACCTAAGGCTGAAGTTGGTGCACGGAACAGGCAAACAAACTAACTGCACACCTTTGCATGAAACTAGCATACTTGAACCTGTAGGTCAGGCCCCTTTCCACAGGGAAAGGTGCCTTAAGTAGTGATGAACGAACATCGGCTGGGACGGCCCCATTGACTTTAATGGCAGGCGAACCTGAAAAACCTTCAGGTCATATTTGCAGCCACCAAATACTTACTAGAAGGCACAAATAGTCCCACAACATGGGCAGTGACATACTAGAGGGGGATCTGTATGGTGAACAGACACCACTGTACGACATCAGTATGAGGCATCTGTTATTAACGTATACATTTTTGGCATGCATTAAATGTATGACAAAAATGGGATGTGAACCCAGCCCTAGTGTCAGAATAAGCACCAGTACACAGCGGAGCAGCGGGGTGGAAGCGGAGGCCGTCATGTACTGACAGAGCGCTACCTGGTCCTGGTGGTCGGGGTGAGGGCTGTGTTTCCCAATGATCATTTATCTACTGGGAAATATGGGGCACAGTATAATACACTAGAATCTATATACTATAAAGATATTAGCCCTACCCCCGAGTAATAATACAATTAGGGGGTCATTTATTATATAGAAACACATCTATATTAGGTGTATTTCTGACACAGATTGAGGCGCAAAGGTCCTTAGCACCGCAATCTGCATCTTTTTCCCACTCATGCCATGTCTAAAAAAGGTGGCGTGGGCAGGGAAAGGGGTACGGTTATGGCCATACAGGTATTGATTACCGCCGCCATACAGTGACTGGATAACATCGCCATACAGTGACCGGATAACAGGGTATAAGAAGGCACAGTACAGGGAATGACTAGGGGCACTGTACAAGGTGTGGTAAGAGGGCACAATGCAGGGAATAAGGGGTATCGGGTGAGCGGCACAGTACGGGGTGGGTGGCACAGTACGGGGTGGGGGGCACAGTCACATGACCCTGTGACGTTAGAAGGTCCTTATGGTGAATGCGGTTCAGACGCCACGATAATGAGAGGCAGAGGAGTGACAGGGGCCCGGGGCCCTGGATGGACAGGAGGGGTGAACACAGCAAGTAGATAGAAGGGGCTCTGAGGGGGATTCATACAAGAAGTAGTGGCAGGAGGTCTGTGCAGGGCAGCAACAGGAGATAGGAGGGTGGAATAGGAGCTCTGGATACATGAGGGAGGAAAGGAGACAGAAGTGGATCCATGAGGATGAGATAGGATATGGGGGGGCAGGTGTCTTTGAGGCAAACTGCTTAATGAAGCAGTAAAACAACTAAATAGCATGAAGCAGCATCCAGCAGCAGCTCGAAGAGTTCCCCCTTCTGTCCCACAGAGAAGACACAGTCACAGTGCAGACTCACTGACAAACTTTACGTGTCTAAAGCTGGTAAGGTAACCTGCTGCTCTGCTGAACAGAGGGAAGAGGGAGGGTGTCTGAAGCTCTGCAGCAGCCGGCCTCATGTGACTCAAAGAGGCCACCAAAGGGGTACTGCGTAAGTGAAATGACAGCAATGAGTGCTTCAGTGGGCCCCCTCAGGAGCAGTGAGCCCCGGCATTTGCCTGGGATTTCCGGGTGCTGATGCTGGCCCTGGCTGCAGGTACATTAGGCTGTCACTGGATACAAATTTTACTGTAGGCCACTGGAGTACAGGACCCAAAAATTAGGCATTCACCTGACAGAAAATAAATTGTGATGATGTGCCTGGAGGTACATTAGGCTGTCACTGGATAAAAATGTTACTACAGGCCACTGGAGTACAGGCCCCAAAAATTAGGCATTTACCTGACAGAAAAGAACTTGTAATTATGTGGCTGGAGGTACATTAGGCCGTCACTGGATAAAAATTTAGCGGAAGGCCACTGGAGTAGAAGCCCCAAAAAATTAGGCATTCACCTGACAGAAAAGGCCTTCTATGCCGCTGTATATACATAAGACAAGGACCATTCTTTGTTCTGGGTGGTGGTGGATATGTGTGGGCTGGCATAAGGAAATTCAATTACTCGTGCTCGTGTTGAAATCCTCTGAGATCCATGCCTCATTCATTTTTAGAAATGTGAGGTATTCAACACTGTCGTGAGCTAGGCGAGTGCGCTTATCGGTCGCGATCCCCACTGCTGCGCTGAACGTCTGTCACGACCATGGTTATGCTCGTGACTCCTGATTCTCATGCAGTGGCCTGTGGTCTTGGTTTTGTAGTCAACCACATGGTGAGGGCTGCTTGTATGTTGCCTCACGTGTGGTTGCCGCTGGCAACATGTTTGTATTTGGCAGCATAGCAGCCTGAGCTGTTGCTAGGCAGCTTGCTGTCAAGTGCATGCGGTTACACCTGGCAACCTGGCTCAGTAGGTGTGTCTGTATGGTGTGCACTGTGACACCTTCCTTCACTTGCGGTTGTCCGTGGCAACGTGTGGTGTTGTGCATGTGGTGGCAATTTCTCGGCCTTCTGGCTGATTCCCAGGACATGGTTGCCACGCATGCCGTTGTCGGTGGTAACAGGTGGAGTGTGATATTTATGTTTGCACTTTCCTTGTTTGTTGTGCACGAGGTTTATGTATGTGTACACTTCCCCTTTAAGTGGTTTCACTCCCCTGGTTGGTGTTGGAAGGGTTAATTCCCTTTCCAGTGTGTGTCTGTGTGGGTGTGGCCATTTGGGCTATTTAGCCTCTGCTGGATGCCTGTAGCTGAGGGGTACTTCAGCCATACTTTATGCTGGAGTCATCCTCCTGGTATTTTACCATCCTGTCCAGTGAAGGCCACCCTTGTGGTCATAAAACCTATGTATTGATGTTATTTTATGTTTATGTGGTGTCTGTTATTATTGCAGTTATGGATCTGGGTTCCTGTGTGTTTATGTCTGTGTGCTGTGTCCTTTTATGTTTGGGTGTGGACATCAGCTTGTTAGCACGGGATCCAGTCAGTGTTTCTGTGGCAGGTAGGTGTGGAAGTGCTTTTCAATCTCCATATCTATAGGCTGTTTATGTTTCTCATTTCAGGCAGCTTGGCTGTCACGGCGCCGTCAAGGAGGCTGGCACGTCCGGAGCGTGCACGCATCATCAGTGCGTCCAGCGTCACCCGCGCTCCTGATAATACTATGTGTGCATCTATCTGCATTCATGCTAATGGTTTTAGGACTGAGCACCGAGCTGATCACTCTGTGCTCGGCTGTGTAGTCTGTGTGGAGTCATGTGACGCTGGCCACGTCACATGACCCCTCTAGCTCCCTATTTAAACAGGCAATCTGCTGGCCACAGATTGCCTGTTATTTAGGTTCCACCTGTGATTTTGTCTTTCCTGGCGTACTTACCTCCTGCTGAATTCCTGACGATCCTCTGCCTGCTCCTTGTGTACTTTGCTGCTCTCCTGGTATTCTGACCCCGGCCTCCTCCTGACGATCCTCTGCTGACTCTTTTGGTACTTCACGACTCTCCTGGTATTTATGACCCCGGCTTCTCCTGACAATTCTCTGCTTGCTCCATTTGTACTTTGTAGCTTTCCTGGTATTGACTCGGTCCGTTCACGTTCTGTTGTTTGTCTGTCTGTCATCCCTGCACTTATTCGAAGCTAGGGATTGCCGTCCAGTTGTCCCCTGTCATTAGGACTCGCGAGGCAAGTAGGCAGGGCCAGGGGTAAGGGTGGAGCGCAGTGGTCACTTACCTCCCCCCTGTGTGTGTGTGTACGCGACCGTTACATTGGCAAGTTTAGACTCCTGTTCGTCCGTATCCAGGAGGAACAGGTTGTCTTATCCAGCTCCTAGCTCAGGGATCCGTCCAGGGCTAGTAGGGAAGCGAGGTTCCTGAGTATGAGCCCTCCTACCATCAAGGTTGGCTCATACAGCTAGGAGTCAGGGTCAGATTAGGGATGCGATAGGAGGTGACCTGCTCCCTAAATCTGTTGTCCTGGTCAAGCAGCTTCCACTTAAGTTAACATCACACGGATTAGAGTTACCCCCACTCTAATCCATGACAACGTCCTTTGGGACAGGACACTCGACGAGGGGCAAGCCAAGAGTTCCATGGCAAATTGTGCCAGCTCTGGCCACAGGTCAAGCCTGGACTATGAGCTGTTTTACATTGGCAGAGGAGGCTGACGATTGTCAGAAAAGCGTGATTGGACTGCATGATCTGCCACTGGCAAAAAATTTATTTTTAGCCTGCATAAAAAATGTGATTACCCAATAAATGAGCAGGTAATTGGTGGCATATTTACACAGGCAGATCATAAATATCAAGTGTTCCTACGAACATTTGTTAGCAATGATCTGGCCGACCCTTGGCCAGCATAATACAGCCCTAACTCTGTACCTACTATTGGTTGGCCTACTTTGAGACAGAACTGTATGCCAGAATTGTGGTGCAATTGTGTTACAAAAGTAACATCTTATGTCCTGTCCCTTCCACAAAGCAACACTCTTGCTAAGTCCCGTCTCCTTTTGGAGTGAGTTGAAAAAATGGAAAAACTACAGTTGTACTAAGTTGCTCCAATTTGCACCACTTTTTAGACATATTCAAGCTGTAGACACCTTAATAAATCTGGAGGGATCCAGCACGCCTCACTAGTAGTGTTTCTTAGTTGAAAATTTGTATGTGTAAACTATGAACAATTTACCGATCCTAAACTATGCTTCCTTGTGGAAGCTGAGAACTAATCCTTTTTCTCCCAAAAAATGGAAAGCCAGTTATGACCACTAGAAGGAGATCAGGTCCAGCAGGGTTATTTAACAATTTCATTTAAACGTTTTACTAAGCAGCAATTATAAACATCAGCCATAAGATGAACTCCTTCCTAAAGCAGCAATTTCTGTTTCTTCATTTTTTGTTTTTGGCTCCTTGCATTCCAGGAGTCATAACTTTTTTTTTTGCATTCATATAGGCGCATGAGGGCTTTTTTTTTTCTGCGGGACAAGTTGCACTTTCTAATGGCACTGTTTAATATTGCATACAATATAGTGGGAAGCTGGAAAAAAATCCAAATGTGGTGGAATTGGAAAAACACAACACAATTCCACCATTGTTTTATGGGTTTCCTTATGTGGTGAAATAAAACATTAAAGGAATGGCAAGAAACATTTAAATCATTATATTTATGGTATAATTTAAATAATTGTTTTCTGGGGGTGCAAATATATGTAGTACAACTTGACTATGACAAACAACATTAAAATTGTTTTCAAGGATTTTTATAGATAGGTCATCAGTATCTGATCTGGTGTGGTCTGACACCTGGGACCCCCACGATAAGCTGTTTTAAGAAGGCACCGGCTCTCCTGTGAACATCACTGCCTTCTCCCAGCTTACCAAGCACAGCGTTGTATAGTGGCTGTGCTTAGTATCGCGTTCAGCCAATTCACTTCTATGGAGCTGAGCTGCGCCTAGGCCATGTGACAAATCAACGTGTCATCACTTGGCCTAGGTAAAGCAGAAAGAAAGTCGCAGCGTTCACAGGAGCACCGGTGCCTACTCAAACACCTGATCGTCGGGGCTCACAGGTGTCGGACCCCACCGATCAGATACTGATCAACTATCCTAATAGGTCATCAGTATTAAAAACTCAGGAAACCCCTTTAAACAGCTTGTCGGAAATGAAATATTTAGTGCAATTATATCACTATAATATTACACTTTTAACTATTTTAAGAATTTAAGATATTTTGGAATGCCTGCTTCCTTATCATACTGTTATTATATTCATTTTATTTCACTGCTTAATAATGAACATGTGACTGAATGGATAGCACAATACTAGGAAATGCACTTACACTACCCTTCTGCTTTTACGTTGTCTTTTATCCCTCAATATATTCAGGTTTGTGTTGCCACATTACTTTATAATCCATTTCATCCTAACAGTATTAGCCAGAGAAACAAATGATTCACGATTCAATAATTTGTCTCCTGATGCCGCTGCCAAAATGCTTGATACTTGGGATGATAGAGAAGGGATGATGCACATTGTTTGGCAATCCAGGCTGGGCAGATGATCAAGTTTCTGTTACATCATAACATTACCTTACTAAAGGGAATCTGCTGTGTAATAGCAATGATGTATGTGGTAAAACATAAGAAGCACCATCAAATTATTACTTTTTATCGGCATAGCTACAAATATGCATACAATTAAACTGAAGAAGACTCAATAGGTCTGTACTTTGAACATCACAATTTTTAAGAAGTCACTACCCACAAAAAAGGAGGTTAGCACATCTAAACCTGGCAAGTGTTCACCTTTCTTGCAGCGCCACCACAGGCAAAATTAGACATTACATGTTGCTCATTGAAGTCTCCTCATGCCAATTAAGGTGTTCTCTCCCCAAGGAGAGATAGTAACCCCAAATCCTGACTTAGGCCTCTCACCGAGTTAAGTCAGTTCTCTCTGCTCTACACTGATGAGAGGCAAGCTCTCCGAAACAGCTGTCTGCAGATGAGGTGCTAGCTTAATTATTATCCATGTCATGTCTCAAGGCTTATTTAAAGGGTCGAACGTTGACTTAAAGGATAGCTGCCTTACATCTGGTGGCATCAGACGCAGAGCTTGTTAGGAGCTCATTTGTATCCCTTCAACAAATTCCAGAGGAGCATGTATGGCCTATAAGTCTCGTCAGCCGATTAGGCACTTTCCCCAAGGAGAGATAGTACCCCACCAAATCCTTGTTTCCTTGTCTGAAATGTCTGGAAGTGGACTAGAAAAGAAGTCCATTGTCACTTCTGGAGAGCCTGTGTTCAAAATGGTGGAAAAATTTTTTAAAAAAAGCTACTACTGTAGGCAATTGGCTGCGATAAAAACAATTTGAAATCGGGACCATTTTCTAGTGACAAGTTGCCTTTTACATTGATGATGTGTACTGTAAATCATTCTGTTATTTATTCTAGGTCACCTATTGTTATTTTATTAGACAGCACACTTATGAAACGGACACTCGGACATAGTGGTATGTCAGGTGCGCGGTATTTATTGTGCACTATATGTAAATCCTCAGACAATTTCTCCATTGTACAAGTGTCTTCTTACCTTTTTTTGAGCAGTGCACTGAAGTCAAGTTCTCCGGCGTTATCATCCTTTTTTTGTTCACCTCTAGAAATATTAAAGATACAAAACAAATTTCATATCACCAAAATGAAAGTTTGTAAAAGTTAAATGTTAAAAGGGTTTAAAATGCATAGTATGCTTACGTCCTTTTGAAAGATTGTAAAATATTATCTTCATCTCTTGCAGCTGCAAAGGGATTTACAGAAACATCACAATCAATTGATTTAAATATCTTGAATAAGAACTTTAAAATCAAATGTATAACACAATGTATACACAAGGTATATTTTTTGCCGGATATATGCATAGGATAGGTCATTAATATTTAAAGTTTGTCTCACTTCAGCAAATGGGATTTATCATGAAGACATAATTAATACAAGCCACTTACTAATGTATTGTGATTGTCCATATTGCTTCCTTTGCTGACTTGATAAATTTTTCCAGCACATTATACACTGACCGTTTCCATGGTTATTATGACCATCCTGCAATCCAGCAGAGGTGGCCTTGCTTCCACACTATAGAAAAATACTCCAGCCTATCTGGTGGCACATATGCCAGCGCTTTTTCCTACAGTGTGCAAGCACGGCCACCACTGCTGGATTGCAGGGTGGTCGTAACCATGGCAATGGAAAGTGTATAATGCGATGGAAAAATTAATCCAGCCAGCAAAGGAGGCAATATGGACAATCACAATACATTAGTAAGTGCCTTGTATTAACTTTCCACAGGATAGGTCATCATTATCATTTTTATCATAGTTATTTCTTCGCCCAGAATATCCTCGTAGCTAAATGCATTGGCACAGGAATTCTTATCAGCGGTACAATACACTGCCTCCATGCTGGACAGGCTTTTTAGGTTCAAGATAGTATGAATAAAGTGATGACACAAGAATTCACAGGCTATAGAAACATGAACTAACTGGGGAAGGGTTGATTCAAGAGCAAGACATTGTGAATTGATCTTGAGCTTTGTATAAAGTAGAAGCAAAATAAATATATGACAAATGTGAGTTTGAACAGTTACTCTTTATATTAGGGATACATACCTTCCACGTCAATATTGAAAGAAGTGCTATCACATTTGTCTTTGGAAACCACTTCACATCTGTATCCACCAGCGTCTGCTATAATTGCCTTCACTATCTTCAGTTCAAAATGGTATATCTGTAAAAAATACATTACATCAGTAAGTAACCCATAAACCCACCTGTTCCCCGTATTCTGACTAGCCCCTATCAGTCTCTGGCTATATGATACATAAACAAGGGGGGGGGGGGAGCAATAAGTTATCCAATAATGACTAAACCTGTTGACAAATTCAGTTGCCTGGCCAAATACAAGCCACTGTATCACATATTCACTGTCCTAGCACATGACGTGAGTGTAACTACAAGGGGTTTATCTATTTCCACGCACTTAATCTTCCACTCACCTTTCACTCTGACAGCTAATTGAGCATAAATCACAACCCTAAAAACAGTTCAATCATACCAAATACACCCTGCTATCACTTGTGGTTATGGCTGACACATGTGCACGCAGGCACACAATGGTTTCATGCATGAACACCGTTTGGGAGGCTATGGATTCTTTGAGTGCATACATGAACTAAACATAGTAAAGTTTTAAGTTTTAGAAGAATGTGAAGTGCTTACTAAATACAAAAGGAGTCAAAATAAAATGTTTTAAAATTTTAAAGTTGTTATAAAATAAAAGAGAGAAAATAACAAGAAGACCTAACATTTACAACTCTCTGCTTTCTTAAGGGTAGGAAGGCCAATATGTTTTATAATTTCAGCCCATAGCTCTGGTCAGAGCCACCTAACTGGCTCATTATCCAAAGTATATTATATGAATATTGAACAGGTTATTGTTCCTTAAAAGGGTTTTCCAGGGATTTTGATACTGATGACCTATCCTTTGGATAGGTCATCAGTATCTGATCTGTTGGGGTCCGACACCTGAAACCCCCGCTGACCATTTGAGAAGGCTCCTGTGAGCACAGCTTAACAACTATAGCGCCATACATTGTTTAGTGCCTATGCTTGGTATCGCGCTCAGCCCCATTGAATTGAATAGGGCTGAGCATGATACCAAGCATAGCCACTATACAATGTACAACTCCGTTCTTGGTAAGCTGTGAGAAGACCGTGGCACTCATAGGAGCGCTGGTGCCTTCCTAAACAGCTGATTAGTGGGGTCTCAGGTGTCGGAGTCAAGTCACCATAAACGTTCTTTGTCATTTCCAAGAGTCAGTAAGTCAGTACAAAATAATCCATGACAAGTATATACAGTAAACAGTCTTGTCCTATTGTTTTATTAAATGCACTCTTCCCATTATAGTGATTATATTGCAGAACCCCACAGCTCACCTTCTTCTCTTTCTCAACTGTTTCCTTAAATTGGAATCGAACCCCACTTTTGCTTCCCAGTTCCAGCCATTTGCCTTTAAACCACTTTATTGTTGGCTTTGCGGCCAGTTGGCTTGCATCAACAGTTGCTTTTAGAATAATATCCTTCCCTGTATAGAAAAAAAAATGTTTTCAAGGACATTTGTTGCTAGTCTTCCTTGTAATTCCTTGCATATTGAGTTCATTTACAGATGCATGTAGCTGTGACGCAGGAAATAAACGGTTGCAAGAAACTTTTACTTGACTTTTTCAATGTTTTTTGTAACGTGATATCACTCTGTAGCAAGTTGTCAGATTCAAGTTAGAAACTGCTCCATCTGTACATATATACAGTATATGACACAAACTCACTGTCTGTATATTCTTTTTATTTGGTTGAGAGAACTCTTGTTTAGCCAATTCTGTGTGACTTCAACTAAGGCCTCATGAACCAAAAATCACACCACAGTTCCTATTCTTTCATAATGCCGTATCCTTTAGCTGTGCCATTGAAAGATGCTTCAGTATGGCACTGTATTACTGTAGTATTCTTCCCTAGAAGCATACCACATTTTATTTTTGTCATGGATCCATACATTTTTTGTATGGACCCAAAAGACTCCATAGGTCTCTGTATGAAATGGGAAACATATTAAGATACAGCAGGGTTTATATATGACTAAGTAAAAACCTGTGTAAAGGCTTAATATGGTTGTGTGCTTGAGGCCTCGGTCATATTTAATTCACAGTTTTTTGTTTTTTTCATTGGTTCAATGGATTTGAGTTGGTTACGAAGAAAATGTTGACATCAAGACATTCGAGAAAATAAATAATTTATTGATTACCATTTCATCCTAACATGTTGAGACACATGTTACATTCATTAAAGATGATATATTGCAAATATTTGATACAGTATGTTTGTAATATTGTCCATTACTATGGGGGAGGCTCATATTAGATTGCTATAAAATCCACCCCCATAATTCCACTTGATATTCCAAAAAACAGGAGTTTTTTTTTTTATTACTGTCTTCTATTCTACTTACAGTTTCTGTTTATACCTGACTAGTGCCACTTGTCACGTGTGATTATAGGAATGGTTTGGCCAAAATGATAAATTGTGCTATGTCTAGTTGAGGGCTCTGGTTGGGATTTGACCCGGGGAATCTTTTTAAATACAGGTAAAACTCGAAAAATTAGAATATGGTGCAAAGTTCATTTATTTCAGTAATGCAACTTAAAAGGTGAAACTAATATATGAGATAGACTCATTACATGCAAAGCGAGATATTTCAAGCCTTTATTTGTTATAATTTGGAAGATTATGGCTTAAAGTCACAATTTTGAGGTTCCCTTTGCTCAGGGGGTATGGATTAATTAGCTGACTAGAGTGTGAAACTTTGAGCCTAGAATATTGAAACTTTTCACAAAATTCTAATTTAAAACTGCATTAATGCAATTCCTTTTAATTTGCATTACTGAAATAAATGGACTTTTGCATGATATTCTAATTGTTCGAGTTTCACCTGTATAATTAAACCTTTTGTATCATACCTACCAGCTTCCACTGATGCATTTTCTGGCGGTTTGATAAATAATCCTGTTAGTTCTGGGGTGCGCTCTTCGGGATTTGTGTCTAGAAGTCAAACAAGAACATTATTACAAGTTTGCAAACAACACTTATTCTTTGAAATGTATTCATAAACTCAGGTTGGAGAATAGGATAGTTCCAGTTTTGTAACGCCCAAAGGATAGCACTTACCGGGTTGTATTAACCTTTGGTTGATTAGAGGTGGGTTCCTGATCTCAAATGTATATTTAAAATGGTTTGATTAATGTAGCTAACTAGAAAGAGAAATTATGACCACTATCAAAATGTCTGAGATAACTTATTCTACTTGTGGACTCCAACAACAAAGGAGGTCACTCTCTATGCTAACAGAAGAGAGATTTTCCAAAACATTAATGCTTTACTTCTCCATCCGAACTGTAAATTTAAGTATGCAACATGTTCCTACAGGATTTGGTAGTATGCATGGATACATTTTAAAAAGCTTTAATATTTTGCCTGAGTAACACAATATCTATAGTTATGGGTATTAATAATACAGAATGTTGATTGAGTGTTCTTTCATATAACCATTAGTAATCAGGAAGGAATTGTCTACTCCATAGTACATAAGTATGTGCCATTCAAAGGTGACTTTTGACTTCTGGATCTAATGGGTTTAAACATAAAAAGATAAACTCGGTGGGCTTGTATTTTTTGCCTATTATATAACTATGTAATACCAGCAATTAATTATTTTCCCTATTGTCCTCTTTTGAATTTTAGTAATCTTGATTCCAATGACGATATTGTTCACATGCTTCAGTAATCATGAATGACTAGGTCAGTGTTGTGTGCAGAATATTTTTTTCATATATTTTTTTCTGTGTAAATTCAGCTCTAGGAAAAACATCCAGTATCTTTCTTCTCAGTATGTCAGATTGATTGAAGAAATTCATTTTGTCTATATCTGCATTTAAAATGGAAATGTCCATAACTGTCAGACCAATGAATATTCTTGAGTCTTCAAAGCTTCAATATCCAGATTTCAAGAATAGTGGATTCTTGAACACTAGTGATTATCTTGGTTTTCGTCAACATTTTCTGATTGTCTTCAATAGCTTCCCAGATTTTCTTTGCGCTTTGATAGTTCTGGATTTCTTCTGCTTTTCATGTTGATTAGTTCTCTTAGCAGTTTGAGAGTATATGATATTTACCTTTGTAAAGACCACTTACCATCAGGAGGAAGTTCTTCAATATGGGCTTCTGTAAATCAAAGAAGGAAAATTGACACAATAAATTATTAATACAAGTAGAAATGAGAACATTTTATACCACAAGGTCTATGCCATTTAATTCTGTTATGCCTGAAGATGAATCATGGTGTTCATGGAACAAAAGGAAATAACCTGGGCCCAAGATTTGGAAGAATCTGTTCTTTTCTGCCATGGAGAACTTTTCTGTCTTCAATCTTGGTGACATCAGTGACTATTCATACCCAACTTGAAAATAATTCTTCAGCCTCATCACCCAACCCGAGAAGCATTGGAATCTTCAATGACTTCACTGATGACTGTTAAAAAACACATGACATGCAGCCATGCACATTCAGCACATATAATACTAACACACAAGTAGTATCGAAACAGACATAAAACAAAGATTAAATAATGTTTCTACTATTCATTTTTAATATATTATTAATGTATTAACAATGTCAGAAGAACACGTCTTCTGTGTGAAAACTGCAATTACATACTGCAGTGTTTCATACTGAAGACACAAGAGATAAAACTTGAATTATATATTATTCAAACATTAGTAGTTCCTACAGGAAAAATGGATATTCTATGTCAAAAACATCTTGGCAAAAGACAATTCATTACATTAGTACTGATAAAGAGATAAATGAAATATATTATTGCAGGACTGGATAAAGGTTTGTGTGGGGGGCCCCAGTGGTGTATGTATAAGAGAGAGGGGGTGCACAGGAAGAATAAATATATGTCCCCCTTATGGTGCCAGTTTGTATTGCCAAGGATGGAAGAGCCTGGTGCCTTCTCTCTCCTTCACACCCTTTCCTTGACCCTTGGTCTAATTCCCAACCCCATTGTTTGCCATCAGTGAAGCTCCTTTGTTGAGGAGAGTCCTGCCAAGGTTCTCATCACTCAATAGCAAAGAGAATGGGACCAACCCCAACTGGGCTTCTTATGCCTATATGTCATATGGTCTACCTCTATTAAATTATGCCCTTGAAAGAAGGCTTAAAAATAAGGCTTTTGCTGATGATCGGCTTAATGAGCACTCATTTGAACACTCATTGCCAATCATTGCCTCATGCACCCAAGGACTTTTACTCCTTTTAAAAGCAAGCTACATGAAAATATAAAAAATGTATTCAGCTACAATTTATTAAAGGATGTAAACAGTAGCTAAATAATAGAAAGTCGGTGCATAAATTGAACCATGTACTGTATCATGGCACAGAGTGCACTAATATCACCACCACCACCACACATTGCCGATATACCAGTAACATTCAATCTCTAGGGCAAAGTTTTTTCAAACTAAGCACTCAAGTTTTTTAGGTATTTGTTCTGAAGAGGAGTTTTATAGGTAAAAATGCACTCCTTTTACGTGCCCTATAATCCAGCCCTGCATTATTATAACAATGGTATAACATTCAAAATTGCAAAGCATGCACATCAGTAATGATTTTAGATATGCTTTATGTTGTTAAGAACACTCTCCTGGCATCAATGGGGACATTTATAGAGTTAGGGTACTTTCACACTTGTGGCAGAGGATTCCGGTAGGCAGTTCTGTCGCAAACGGATGGCATTTGTCAGACGGAAAACCGGATCCGTTTTGCCGGAACGCTTAATGCATTTCAATGGAAATTAATGCCGGATCCGGCATTCCGGCAAGTGTTCAGGATTTTTGGCCGGAAAGAAAACTGCAGCATGCTGCAGTATTTTCTCCGGGCAAAAAAACGTAAGAGGGACTGAACTGATGCATACTGAACGGATTGCTCTCCATTCAGAATGCATTAGGATAAAACTGACCAGAAAGCTAGTGTGAAAGTACCCCTAGTATAATGGAAATAAAATATTTATCCAAAATGTTTATGGGGTCCTTTATCAAAGTGGTGTAAAGTAGAACTGGCTTAGCTGCCCATATGAACCAATCAGATTCCACCTTTCATTTTTTATAGCTCTTTTGGAAAATTAAAGGTGGAATCTTATTGGTTGCTATGGCCTACGAGGCCAGTTCTGCTTTACACCAGTTTGATAAATTACACCATTCATTTTATGGAAGAAAATAAAACATTACATGTTTTTAGTTGCAATTACTCAAGCACCTTTTTAGTTGTAAGGCTGTTTTCATAAATGTCCACCATTGCATTATTGTGTCATCATGAATATAGGATTACGTCTGACAAACCAATTTTATTCTTCGGGTTACATTTTTATCCTCCCAAAAACTACCCATTGATCTCTTAAAGGATTTATTAATCTTTAACTATCTTCTGTAGTTGACAGAAGATCCTATCAGTGGAGGAACATAATCTGTCACCTTATTTATTGTTGCAATGAATGGCTAGGGCTACTTGACAATCCTGACCGTGACACTGGTTGTGCGACCAAAGATCGCTGTATAGCAGTGCAACTATTGGGTTGGGTAGAAGGCTTCACAGTAAAATATAATTTTTTGCAGATTACACTAAACGGTGTAAAGTAATTAACATGGAAAAGGACAATATACTGCTACATGAATCTGGATAGATTAGAGGCTTGGGTAGATAAGTGGCAGATGAGGTTTAACACTGACAAATGTAAGGTTATGCACATGGGAAGGAATAATGCAAATCACCCGTACATAATAAATGGTAAAACACTGGGTAACACTGACACGGAAAAGGACTTAGGAATTTTAGTTGACAGTAAACTTAAGTATAAACCATTGTCAGACAGTTGCTGCTAAGGCCAATAAGGTTATAAAGAGACATAGATGTCCGTGATGAGAACATAATCCTACCACTTTACAAATCACTAGTCAGACCACATATGGAGTACTGTGTACAGTTCCGGGCTCCTGTGAACAAGGCAGACATAGCAGAGCTGGAGAGGGTTCAGAGGAGGGCAACTAAAGTAATAACTGGAATGGGGCAACTACAGTACCCTGAAAGGTTATCAAAATTAGGGTTATTCAGTAAAAAAAAAAGACGACTGAGGGGAGATCTAATAACTATGTATAAATATATCAGTGGTCAGTACAGAGATCTCTCCCATCATCTATTTATCCCCAGGACTGTGACAAGGGGACATCCTCTGCATCTAGAGGAAAAAATGTTTCTAAACAAACATAGAAGAGGATTCTTTACGGTAAGAGCAGTGAGACTATGGAACTCTCTGCCTGAGGAGGTGGTGAGGGTAAATTCACTAAAAGAGTTCAAAAGGGGCCTGGATGTATTTCTGAAGTGTAATAATATTACAAGTTATAGTTATTAGATTTCTGGAGAAGGGTAGTTGATCCAGGGAGTTTTTCTGATTGCCGACTGGAGTCGGGAAGGAATTTTTCCCCTATTATGAGGAAAATTGGTTTCCACCTCATGGGGTTTTTTGCTATGTTACTATGTTATTGAACCAAATGGGGTCAAAGCATGACTTACAAGTTGCAGTGAACCTAGAATCATAAAAATCCACCAATATTGGATTTTTTGCAATTCTGAGTCATGGTGGTGGCAAATTGTGACTTGCGAGGTGTGCTGCGACCTCATCTTTGGTCATGCAATGGGTGTTATGGTCAGAATTGTCAGATAACCCCAGCTTAAAAGATATTTTTTTTTTGTAGTAATGAGGATATTGACAAATACAACAAACACATATACACACATACCATAAAAAGAAAACATGATAACCTCTAAAAAATAACATGGAGAGTTCAAATAAATGAATCATTTAGCATATAGGATTTTTTCTATCTTTTTAACTTTTACAATGGACACACAGATTAAGTAGGAAGTTATTTCCTTTATATACACAGAAACCGAACTCCCTTGTAAAATTGTCCCATTTGGAGCCGACTATGGTGCCAATTACTATTAACTAGAGTCACAAAGTTTATGTAGCAATTATAGGTACATACATGTTCTGTTTAGATGGAAAGCAAGTCCTCAGAATGCTTTTGTGTGGTGGCCCAAATTGCTCTAGTTTTGGTCTCACCAACAAGAAATTTTAATCATTATTACCTGGTATAAAAAATTTCAGATCAAAGTTGCTGATCTCTTATGACAGGTTTATATTTGTGGTTAAATACAACCATGGATGAGTTTAATCCATAGAATTAGTCTTTGATTTCTACTCTATAGATATGTGGATACAATTTGCACATTACATCCATAACATGAACATACTGGCAAGTTATGTAGCTATGTTTTGACCACACACCACATTTACAGCAATACAAAAAAACTAACAAACAAAAAAACTACTTACAATTTATGAATATTCGACGACATGTAAAATACAACAAATAAAAAACAAACTAAAGCATAACTCTGGGACAGCAAGTGCTACATTGATCAATAAAACCAGCAACAACATGGTCTTAAGTTATATTTCATAGCCAGTTTTATTAAATTTTCATCAAGCATGTTATTCATTCATTGTACATCAAAGCTGGTTGCGTTGTTGATGTTGTTGTCGATAACTTCTATGTTATACGTACCAGTAATCAGAATTAAGCTACACAGAGCTCTGCCTCTAGTGTAACTATTCTTACCTTAAAATTGAAAATGTAAAACTAACTTCCAGTACATCTTAGGGATACACACCGCATGAAAGACATAAGTCAAGGACTCCACTGAACTTACCATTCCATTCTCCCCCTTTTGGGCAGAATTGGGCGAGTCCTGCCTCCTACCAAGGTAGGGGTTGCGGGAAGTTGAGGAGTGGCGAGATAAATTGAGGAGTTGAGAGAGGGAAGTTGAGAAGTGGAGTTGAGAGTTGGAGCAAAAGAGTGACGTAGCACAGTTTGGTGATGGAGCATTTCCCCTCACTGCTGCAAGAGCTTTGGGAAAGTAGCTCAGAGAGAAGCACATTCCTGATATATTAAAGGTCTTCTGAGAGGCAAAACAGAGCCAAAGACACCCTACTCAGTAAAATGGGTCACAGGATACCTCACTCTCATTAGAAACTGAACTGAGGGTAAGCAGACTGAAGCCAGAGATTAGCACAGAAGCAGAGAGATAACAAAGTATTCAACAAAGTATTCAAGTTTAACTGCCAGTTTACATTGAGCCTGATGGAGCCAAGAGAAAGATCAAGTATTGTTTGGATGACAAGGAAAACCGTTAAACCTCACCAAGTCTGTACTCTGCTTACTCCACCAACTACAACTCCTTTGTTGCTGCGGAGCCTAACCCTGGGGAGCGACAGTATCCAGATAGGAGCAGCGTGAAACAAAGTATTAGGGCCACAACATACCACTCAGCATTACTAAACACAACCCTGGGTGGGCGGGGTGCTGCAAATCCATATTGGGCATAATGTAACTCAAACATCCTCAAACTGCGGCCTTCCAGCTGTTGTAAAACTACAACTCCCACAATGCCCTGCTGTAGGCTGATACCTGTAGGCTGTTCGGGCATGCTGGGAGTTGTAGTTTTGCAACAGCTGGAGGGCCGCAGTTTAAGGATGCCTGATCTAACTGAACCAAAAAGGGCTGTATATTAAAACTTGTTTAGTTTTTTTTTTTCATTGCTCCATGGTTTTGACCACCATAATTGGAGCAGCAGTGTAATAATACAGTATACAGTTTGTATCTCTAAATAATCTTACCTTTTGGCTCCTCTTTAGGGGTCTCTTTTTCAGCAGGCTTTGCTGCTGGTTTTGCAGGACCAGGAGCTTTTTTTATTGCTGAAACAAAAAAACAAAAAAAAAATCTTTATTACTAGGTTACTAATATTGTATTTATCCATACATAATATACAGCATGTGTATTGTATCACATATCATTTCATCATCAGTCAGGCTAAGAGATTGTAGTGGCTCACCCTACATGTGCATTGTTTGTTAGGGGCATGTCCTCTTCAACCAATGGTTGTAACCTGTGGCCATTAAAAAAAAAACTCACTGCACTGCGGTCCCACTTTTCTTGGCCCTATTCAGGAGACTAGAAGTGGCTGGGAATGGAGGAAGGGCATGGGATAGATGGGACTGAGGATAGGTGAGATTTTCTTTTTTTATTTGCCCAAAAGTTATGACCATTGTGGTTGGTGGCTCCTAGGCCAGACAATGCTTTTAAGCAAGAAATTTTGCCTTTTGAAGCATTTCATAAATAAGGGTGGATGATCAGCTGCAGGATCCCCCCCCCCCACCCCCCGGTATAGATGCACCACTGCATATGGGGTTGAGCACTTCCTGCTTTTTAATACCAGGCCAATTTGTAGTTTGTATTTAGAATTTTTTGGAGGTGTAGAAACTCTTAGTCTGAATGTGCCTTTATTTCCATCCACAGGTAGCATTCTGGTGCACATGTGAGGCCCGGGCTATATCAGCCAGTCTTGGGTGGGGCTCAGAGCTCTCTGCCTCCTCCCATTGTATGCATGGTCACATGCTGGAGGTTACTGGGAGATTGCTTTGAGTCGGACCTTGCGCTCCTGTAATTCGCCCACTGGCTCCTGGTATTGCCCATACGGCCCAGGTAGGTTTAGCGTTAGGTCCCGAGCTACTTGAGAAACCTTGGCGCGGGCTCAGACATGTCCTCACGTAGGACCTGTTGGCTAATCTCTCAATTTTAACACCAGTTTGAGGGCTTAGTAAGACCACAGAGTGCACCTGTCTTTGTTTTTCTTATATTATATATACTGTTTATCACATCCACACATTTGCCATCCTGTGTAGGATGTCCATTGTGGTACTTGTGGGGATCGCCATTAGCAGCGGACCACAAGTGCAGGATCTGCCCCCCCCCCCCGGTATAGATGTACCACTGCATATGGGGTTAAGCACTTCCTGCTTTTTAATACCACGCCAATTTCTAGTTTGGATGATCAGCTGAACATGTGTCCATGAGAGTGTTTATTCCCAATCATTTGCTAGTAAACAGGATAAGGATCAGCTCCTGTGTTGGGTGATCAGATATTTTATATGGTCAAAAAATAATAATATTTGTCGGTAGCACATATTCCCATGTAAATAGGGAATGTGCAGTTGACAATATACAGTACATACTGAATGAGGATGAACAGTTGCACTTACAATTGTCCATTCCCCTTCCATTTGGCATTGGCCTTTAAACGAGTGTCGATTGACTAGTTGTATTGTTATCAGTGCTCATTATGGGCTGAAATACAGTAGGTCCATCTAGAAGGACCATTAGTTGCTCCTTTCTAGTTACATACATAGATAGAGCTGAAATGATAGATGATTAGATAGATAGGTAGATAGATAGATAGGTAATGTCACTGTTTATTATCATTACTACTTCTTACTAATGATGTTTTTATGGTAACTTAGAATCCTTCAGCAAGAGCAATAACATTTAATACTATACAGTAATGCCCTGTTGTGTTGCCTTTAATATTTATGCCTTTAATGACTGTACTGCAAGTCAACCCCTATAAAAAGATACAGTAAATGTGTGAGTTTATTTTATGACATGGGGACAGGTGACAGACTCTCTAAACCTCCCAGAAATCCCTCTGATCACTGGCAGAGAAGGAGAGAAAATTTTAAATAAAAGCTGTCAAGAATACAGATCAGCAGTGGCTGGCCAAAAGCAAACTGAGGCATTTCAGACCCCTCTGACAGATGCTTAAATAAGTAAATGGCTCAAAGCCATTGCTTGTTCTCTATCTAGTCTTTGCTGTCTTTTTAAGTTACTTTTTATATTATTCATTATTAATCTGCTAGGGTTTCTAAAGATTGGCGCAAAATGCAAATGCAAAAAACCTATTTAGCTAAATTATTCTGTATCTTTATTTTACACAACAAAGTATCACACTATTACTATTGTATTATACACAACATTTTCAAGAAGTCAGGGACTACCCTTTTGCCACATTCCTTACTTTTTACCCACTAAAAACAGTTCTGCATTTGTCAGGGATGGAGCTGGTAGAAATCTAGAGAAAGCTTACCTAACCCCTGATTACAGTAAACCTGGTATCAGTATGTAGTCTTCAGGGATAAAGCTTGACCCTCCCCTCATTACAGTATGTGCTCTTCAGGGATAAAGCTGGAAGAGGAGCTTCAGAAAGCTTGACCAACCCCTCATTATGGTAAGCCTGGTGTCAATATGTGCTTTTCAGGGACAGAGCTGGAAGACGAACTGCAGAAAACTTAACTCATCCCTGATTACAGTAAGCCTGGTGCTAATATGTCCTTTTCCGGGGTTTAGCATGTAGAGATGTAGAGGAGATGCAGAATGCTTGTCCCACCCGTGATTATAGTAAGCCTCTTGTAAATATGTGCTCTTCAGGGATGGAGCTTTTAGAGGAGTTGCAGAAAGCTTGTTCCACCCCTGATTTCAGAAAGCCTGATGCCAAAATGTGCTCTTCAGGGATGGAGCTGGAATATGCACTGCAGAGAACTTTACCCATTGATGACTACAGCACAAAGACAATAGTAAATGTATCTACAGTGTGTTCCTTCAAAGCTTAGCTTCTATCTCCTTCAGAGATTCCCAGATAGCGGACTTCGTAGCTTGTTCTCCTTCTGTGCGTAATGCACTGTTGTTTCCCATAGGAGAGATAAGCATCTCTATTTATTGCTGTATACATTGGAATCTACTGTGACAGTATATATTCATATGTAAGATAACATCCATGTGACTTTTATTACTGTATTTCTTAGATGTTGTTTTATATCATTGGTCAACAGTATTTTATTTTCATATTTTAAATAATAAATATTACCAGATTTAATATACCTTGAGTGCTAACAGTTTTTCCAATTGTTATTTACTCCTTTTTTGGGCTGTGGGGTACTGGAGCCTGGTTGAAGCACTCGGTTTATCTGGGAGTCCATACTTGGTGTGAGTGAGCTCCTATTTGTATATTTTTCTTCCCACTATATTTGAGGGATCTCTTCTCCTGTGTCTTTTTACATTTATAGTGGGCACAGATCCATATTCATAAAAGGAAAATGTTTAGGAATATTTCTCTTTTGATTAAAAAAAGACATACGGTAGAACGTAGTGTGAAGCCAGCCACCACCAAACTCTGACCAATATTTGGTGAGTTGCCATTGTTCCCTAACTGGATTATTTTATCGTGTTCTGTTCTTTTATCATTGAACTGACTGAAGAGCGGTTGGACCTTACAGATACAGTTGAACATGGTGTACAATTGCTTGAAACATAATTTGTATCATTTTTAGCTGCACAGACTAGACAGTCTTAATTTCACAAATTCTATGGATTCTTAAAATGCAGGGGTGTAGCTATAGGAAGTGCAGATGCAGCAGTCACTACCGGGCCCGGGAGCCTGAGTGAGCCCAAAGATCCTTGTGCCGCATAAAAAGACACCAGTAATATAGAAAGTGCATGCTGGTAAAGTTACACCTCTGTCTGGAGGGAAGGGGTTAGGTCAAGAAGTTGGCATGGGGGGGGGTCATTTCAATTTTTGTCTCAGGCAGCATGAAGGCTATGTGTTTCCCTGCTCCTGGCCACAAAGCACTGAGGGAAGGGGGGTCCGAGCTGAACCCTTGCACCAGGGCCAATGAGCCTTTAGCTATGCCCCTGTAAAAAAAAAGTATGTCTGTTACAGTGATTTACAGTAGTTAGTAGCATTCAGTTATTGTACCATGACAGTCAGTAACTAGCTACAATCTTTTTGATTACTGTTATGAGTGGGATGAATTTTTCATGGCATAAGGAGTAGGACCGGGTGTGAGTGGTGGGGGGGCCATCGTTTGCTAAAAATACATCCATGGCTAAATGGTGCATGCATAGTATTATCCTAAGTTTCTACTTCTTCATTTATTCATACACTCTATTAGAAAATGTTAACAAGCCTTGTTTTCTGTTAATTGATTCCTCCGAGACAGTACCAGAGAGCCATTTTAATGTACATATCACATTTCTGAAGGGACAGCTCCTGATATAGTATAGCATAATGCTGAACCATCAGATGAGATGATGTTAACTGCACTCACTTCAAATAAGTGCTCTCACCCACTCTTTACCTCATACAACTTCATAGCATGTTTTAAATAAGCCCTGGTATGCATGTGGAGCACTCAGGTTCCAAACACTTTATGTACAGTGAAGTAGATAGAGTTCCTAGCATGTCCTCTCATGGTTCCTTATTTCTGCTCTCTGAGATATCCAAGACCAGAGGCAGCTGTTGGGTGTTCCTGTGCGTTCATTCTGGTAGAGAGATGAGCAGCTGAACCTAGATTGACCCATATACCACATACTTATCATTTCGAAACCGCTACAGATTAAAAAGTGGAAGGCTGTTATGTTTAGAAGGAAAGAAAACCTTTCGTCCACTTGCACAGAATAATCCGCTATAGCCCCATGTTTTCCTCACTTTCTATTCATAAGGTGCAGTGCTTTCTGTAGCTTCCATATATGAACATCGTGGTAGAACGTAGTCCTGTAACCATAACCTAATGTTGTAGTCAGTGTCAATATAGGTTAGTATTCTAACATGTACCACAAAAACTTGACATGGGCATTAGCTCACTAGTTGCATCTCTGTTAAAAGCGAAATCCAGCACTGTGTCTCGATAAAACAAGTTTTTATTGATCACTTCTTAAAAAGAATCCATAAAGTGCAAATTCACATGCTACACATGTCGTCGTCCTTCATCATGGCATAAACTTACAATGGGCGAACAGACATTTTAAAGACAGAACCTGGGGTGGGGTGGGGTGGGGGGCTTCCAATTACTTGATAAAACAAAACACACATCCAGGATCAAATTATACTGAACACCCGTATTAACCCCTTGAAAGCCTGAAGGGCAAATACCACTAATAAATGACACTTCTCAGATACCAGGATATAAGCAGTAAAAAAAAAGTATTATTATTAGCAGTAATTATCACAAAAATCAAATAAAAATATGTGATATTAGAGCGTGAGTTTAACCCTTTGGGTGTGCATGTGTCTAACTTTAGAATCCAATGAAACTCTAGTACCTTTTGGATCCAATCTCCTCCTCTAGGTGGTTTAGGCACCTGTTCACACTCTTGTACTTTTAAACCTGAGAGATCACCTGGATGCACTTCAAAAAATGCTGGGACATGGAAGATATATTCCTGACATGCTCAGAAATCCATTTTCTTAAAGTTCTAGCTGTGGACCCCACATACTGTTTCTGACATATTGTGCATGTAATAATATTGTGTGGTTCCACAATTAATGAATGTGTTAATGGGACATCTCGCGCCTGTGCTAGGGGAATTAATGATCGCAGAGCGACTAATGTAGTGGCATAAACGACACCTCCAGTTGCCACATGGGTAGGAACCCTTAGTACTAAGGCATTTTTTCATTGGATTTCATTGTAGGCTCTAAATACAAACTTAGTGACACGTGTTTTCCAATGGTAACCGGACATCTTGCTACAAATCTGACACCTGCAGTGAGTAAGTTCCGCAATCAGTATATCGTATAGGTAAGTACTTTTTGATGATACCTACCACCTTATCATATTGTTGGCTGTAAGGAGTCAAAGAACTGTCATTATTTGTTGTTTTTTTACATGTTTTGTTCTTATATAGGTGTTCCCGTCTGGTTTTGGATATAGTGAGGTTGAAAGCTCTACTGATACTATTCTCACTATACCCATGAGCAAGCAATTTTATTTTGATGATGGAAATAGATTGCTTGCTCATGGGTATAGCAAAACGCAGTGCTGGATCACTATTGGACCATTTCCATATTCGCTTGTCCGCACTCTGTCACATTTTCCTTGCAAAGTGGTTTAGTGGTAAGTTGTATGACCTTACCTCATCAATGTTTATCTCTATTAAAAGCATGGCCATAACATGCATATTCTGGGTGGCGGTAGGGTCTGGTGGGTCATGTGTCCTGGGTTTCGGGTGAAAAGGAGGTGTCAAGTTGGTGCCAGGAAGGCACTTGGTGTTAATACTATGTCGGTTTAGGCAGGGGCAGACGGGCCCTATACAGGGAAATTTCCAGATGGACCAATGTCCAAGGTACCACCTAAAGCCCAAGAAGCCCTGGAAAGATCTGATACTTATACACTTGGCCAGCAGCCACTGGTGCCTTTCTGAATGCCGCACTGTGCTATTTGGTTCTGCTGGGATGGTATTTTTTACTGCACTACGGTATTGCTGGCCCTGACTACTTCTGTTGTCTCTGCCTACTTGTGTTGCCCTGCCTTCTGTCAATCTGGACTCGCCTACAACTTGGGGTCACTTTTAGGAATTTTTCAGGGCCACTGTAAAGGGGTATTCTGGTTAAATCACCAGATTCCTAGAGGTTGTATATATTATTTATCACTGACTAGAAACAAATGCCTTATTAAAATCTAACTTTTAATGATACCAATTAAAACCTCACATTTCTTGACCGGCCACTCCTACCGGAAGTACGTCACTGGCGCTGCGCTCCACAGTGGAATGCCCCACCAGTTGCTAGATACATTCTTCCATATTTTAAGGCTATGCGTTCCCCAGTGGAACACAAACCCTGTAATCAACCTCCACAATTAGAGAAAAAGCCGCGTTCCCCTGTGGAACACAAACCCTGTAATCAACCTCTACAATTAGAGAAAAAGCCTTGATCGTGATGGTTGGTGATGGTTCCAATTAACACTCCTACCGGAGTTCTGTCACCGGCACCGCATTCCACTGTGGAACACACCACCAGTTACTAGATTAATAGTAGCCCAAATTGATATATTGGCACAATTGGAGTGTTAAAACTAGAGTGAATATTGATAATAATGTGCGGTTTTAATTGGTATCTTTAAAAGTTATATTTTAATAAGGGGTTTGTTTCTGGGTATTCTGGTTACTTTAACTTATCGATTGGTGGGACCCCGTACCCCCTGCCGCTCCCCCCCCCCTCCGGTCACCTCTGCAGCCCCTTATGGGAGAACAGTGCTCCACTTTCTCCAGAATTCCCATAAAAATGAATGGAGTGGCCGCACACGTGCCCAAAAGTCTGTCAGATGAAATAGGGTCTGGATAAGGGAATGATCTTAAAAGAAGATAGTATGAAGGTAGTAAGATTGCTAGTATGCATAATACATGGTGGAAGTGAAGATTTGTCACAGGAAATAGTGTCTGGATAAGAAAGTAGTCTTCTCAAATGGATGGTCTCTTGACTGCCTAATTAACTCTGTTCTATTGTATATCGTCACCCACCAAGGTCGGCTACCTTTCCCACAATTAATGTGTAAGAATATCCTTAAATATACAAGCAGCTATGAATGAAAGGTCACTACTGCGCACCTAAACAAGTTTATAAAGTTGTCAGGAGGTGATGTTGCTTTCTCATGTTGCTGTCACCGTTCCTATGCTACTATGAACTCCTCTCATCATCTCCCA
Source organism: Bufo bufo (assembly GCF_905171765.1). Classification (NCBI taxonomy): domain Eukaryota; kingdom Metazoa; phylum Chordata; class Amphibia; order Anura; family Bufonidae; genus Bufo; species Bufo bufo. Next base: position 180,492,266 of record NC_053389.1, read on the forward strand.
TTCGAGACACTGCTCATTAACCCTTTCTACTCACTCTAGTGATAGTATGGAGTATGAGTCTTATTCTACCACATACATTTGTGAGAGGGAGTTTCAAATGGCCAATATTAATCCAGTCTATTGGTCACTTATTAAAGAACCCACACCTGAATCCTTATCTTCCTTAAATGGGCCACCTCCTTCTTGACTACAGCTTGACCTTTTAATCCCCTTCTCAGATTGCTGCCTTTCTGGGTCCTTGACTAATTGAGACACATGGACCTGGATAACAGTTTATTAAGCATGCAACCAAGATATAATTAGCTGCTTGCTTTGGCTATGTTTGGCCAGACTTCACTATTTTATACAACTGTAAGAACTAGTCCCATTTAGCACATATATCCTGTACTAACAATGTACAGATAGGATGATATTTTTTATGTTTCAAACATTCAACATTGTCTTAAATGCGATTTGTTACCAGAAATGCAATGCAATCTGAAAGCACCATGTTATAGAGCAGGAGGAGCTGAGCAGATTGATATATATTTTTGGGGAAAATATTTGGTAAAACCTGTAATTTACACATTTATATCTTAGCTTTTTTTTTACCTCCTGTGAATACCTATCGGTACAGGAGGGGGCAGGTGTTATCAGTTACTGACAGCTATCGCTCTATGTACACTTATGCACACAATGCTATTAATCACTGAGAACACCTCCTATTGAACTGGTATTCACAGGAGGTGAGAAAAACAGATATATAAATGTATAAATTGCAGGTTTTACCAAATATTTTACCAAAATATATAGGTATATACAGTACAGACCAAAAGTTTGGACACAACTTCTCATTCAAAGAGTTTTCTTTATTTTCATGACTATGAAAATTGTAGATTCACACTGAAGGCATCAAAACTATGAATTAACACATGTGGAATTATATACATAACAAACAAGTGTGAAACAACTGAAAATATGTCATATTCTAGGTTCTCCAAAGTAGCCACCTTTTGCTTTGATTACTGCTTTGCACACTCTTGGCATTCTCTTGATGAGCTTCAAGAGGTAGTCCCCTGAAATGGTTTTCACTTCACAGGTGTGCCCTGTCAGGTTTAATAAGTGGGATTTCTTGCCTTATAAATGGGGTTGGGACCATCAGTTGCGTTGAGGAGAAGTCAGGTGGATACACAGCTGATAGTCCTACTGAATAGACTGTTAGAATTTGTATTATGGCAAGAAAAAAGCAGCTAAGTAAAGAAAAACTAGTGGCCATCATTACTTTAAGAAATGAAGGTCAGTCAGTCAGCTGAAAAATTGGGAAAACTTTGAAAGTAAGGGCTACTTGACCATGAAGGAGAGTGATGGGGTGCTGCGCCAGATGACCTGGCCTCCACAGTCACCAGACCTGAACCCAATCGAGATGGTTTGGGGTGAGCTGGACCGCAGAGTGAAGGCAAAAGGGCCAACAAGTGCTAAGCATCTCTGGGAAATCCTTCAAGACTGTTGGAAGACCATTTCAGGGGACTACCTCTTGAAGCTCATCAAGAGAATGCCAAGAGTGTGCAAAGCAGTAATTCAAGCAAAAGGTGGCTACTTTGAAGAACCTAGAATATGACATATTTTCAATTGTTTCACACTTGCTTGTTATGTATATAACTCCACATGTGTTAATTCATAGTTTTGATGCCTTCATAGTCATGAAAATAAAGACAATTATTTGAATGAGAAGGTGTGTCCAAACTTTTGGTCTGTACTGTAGATCAATCTGCTCAGATCCTGCTCTGTAGCATATTGCTTTCAGATTGCACAGTTTTTTGTGGTGACAGGTCCTCACCAGGTTTTTTGACATTTACACATGCTGACCAAGCAGGCAATGACTAGGAAGGTCCAGACCATGAGGACAAGCATCACTCATGCTCATATAGGTTCATTGTTTCTGGGCGGAAGATTGCTATTCGTGTAGCACAATCTGCTGGCGAGAAACAATGATTTAATGTACTGCATGAATGATCATTTCACCCGCAGCCCGGCTTCTCTTCTGTCTTCTTCTTTGCTGTGTGCAGGAAAAGGACCTGTGATGACGTCACTCCGGTCATCACATGATCCATCACATGATCTTTTACCATGGTGATGGATCATGTGAGGACCGGAGTGACGTAAGGTGAGTTAAATATTATTATTTTTTTTTTAACCCCTCCAGCCCTATTGTACTATGCATTCTGTATTCAGAATGCTATTATTTTCCCTTATAACCATGTTATAAGGGAAAATAATAATGATCGGGTCTCCATCCCGATCGTCTCCTAGCAACCGTGTGTGAAAATCGCACCGCATCCGCACTTGCTTGCGATTTTCACGCAGCCCCATTCACTTCTATGGGGCCTGCGTTGCGTGGAAAACGCACAATATAGAGCATGCTGCGATTTTCACGCAACGCACAAGTGATGCGAGAAAATCACCGCTCGTGTGCACAGCTCCATAGAAATGAATGGGTCAGGATTCAGTGCGGGTGCAATGCGTTCACATCACGCATTGCACCCGCACGGAATACTCGCCCGTGTGAAAGGGGCCTTATCTTTTAGGGCAGAGTAGAGAATGACTACAAACAGATTCATATATTACACAGACAGACCAGCAAATGTGGCAACACTGGCAAATTGAACATTTTCTGCCAGCTAACTGCTGGAGGTCCTTGCAGCGGGATGTCATAAAATCAGGGGGTTGTCAGGAGACCTTCTAATAAAAAGGGATTGTTTAAAGTGTACAACCCCTTTAGGGTGCTTTAGGGGTTCCTGGTCACAAACATGTACCGATTGACAATACAGCATGGGAATCAGTGCTCACAAGGTGCCATTTACACACACCAATCATTGTTGGGCACCATTCTCACAACTGTATTTGTGGTCTGCATCCGATGCGCAAAATGCGCACCATGTCTGTTCTGTAGTCCTGCAAAAAAGATCCGTTTTGTGGACAAGAATTGGCACCATTACAATGGGTCTGCAAAAAAAAAAACTGATGCAACACGGACGTCACACGGACATCATCCATATTTTTTGTGGATCTGCATTTTGCAGACCGCAAAATACATACAATCATGTGAATGCACCTTTAGTATGGGGATGAACGATTGTTAATACAATCGTTGTTTCCCATACAGTTTTTATTTGTAAACAGCACATCCCTATTTACATGGGGGGATATGTTACCAAAAAAAAAAACAGATTTTTTGTGCTGCCCGAAAGATGCAATCATCTAATGGACCAGCATTTGCGTGTTTGTTGGGTGATCAGTTTCATGTTTAATCAGGGCAATGACTGGGAATGGATGTTGATCATTCCTGATCATTGATAAAGGTCCTTGAATGTAACTTTTTTTTTTTTTTAAATGATCAGAACTTTCTAGGGGTTAACCAAAATCTTGAATCACTGTTGAGATGGTCAGGCAGGGTGCAAATGTTAAATAAAAAAAAGTCTCACCTGTCAAAGGCACTCTTGGTCCTGTACCAAGATCCTTGCCCCTTCAATTCTGGTCCCCACTGGACTGGAAGTGTGGTGTGCCATCTACATGCAATGGCACATGGAGATGTGTTCCGGCATAGCATGTGACCTTTGGCATGGTTGGTTGGCCACGATGACATGCATGTAGATGACACATCACACTTCTAGTCCAGCGGGAGCCAGAAACAGAGGAGAAGGGATCTTGGTGCTGGACCCAGAATGCCTGTGAAAGAGTGTATTTTTGTAACTTTTGCATCCTGCTTAGCCATCCTAACAGAGGCTTCTGGTCTCAGAGAACCCCTGTAATGATTTCTGATGCTCTATTTCTTCTGTTTGCAACCTTTGACCCACATAGAGCTTAGATTATTTGCAAAGTTCCTTTATTTTAGTTGCAAAGCCATTCATAGCCATTGCTTAAATAACCACACAATAGTCCTCAGAATTTATAAGTGACCAAATAGTAGTGCAAGGTACTAATACATGACAGCACAGTAGAGCTAAATGTCCATAATGCCAGTTACTTATACGCACACAAACAGAAATACCAGGTAACCATAAGTGAGGAAATAGTAGTACAAGGTTGCTTAAGGCCTCATGCACACGACCATTGTCTGCATCCGTGGCCGTTGTGCCGTTTTCCGTTTTTTTTCGCGGACCCATTGACTTTCAATGGGTCTGTGGAAAAATCGGAAAATGCACCGTTTTGCAGCCGAGACCGTGATCCGTTTATCCTGTCCGTCAAAAAAATAGGACCTATACTATTTTTTTGACGGACAACGGTTCACGGACCCATTCAAGTCAACGGGTCAGTGAAAGAACACGGATGCACACAAGATTGGCATCCGTGTCCGTGATCCGTGGCCGTAGGTTACTTTTATACAGACGGATCCGAAGATCCGTCTGCATAAAAGCTTTTTCAGAGCTGAGTTTTCACTTCGTGAAAACTCAGAACCGACAGTATATTCTAACACAGAGGCGTTCCCATGGTGATGGGGACGCTTCAGGTTAGAATATACTAAAAGAACTGTGTACATGACTGCCCCCTGCTGCCTGGCAGCAGGGGGCAGCCCCCCCCCCTGTAGTTAACACATTGGTGGCCAGTGTGGCCGCCCCCCCCCTCCCTCCCCTGTAGTTAACTCATTGGTGGCCAGTGCGGCCGGCCCCCCCCTCCCTCCCCTGTAGTTAACTCATTGGTGGCCAGTGGGCCCTCTCCACTCCCTCCCCCTCCTAATTAAAATCTCCCCCCCTATCATTGGTGGCAGCGGAGAGTACCGATCGGAGTCCCAGTTTAATCGCTGGGGCTCCGATCGGTAACCATGGCAACCAGGACGCTACTGCAGTCTCGGTTGCCATGGTTACTTAGCAATTTGTAGAAGCATTATACTTACCTGCGAGCTCCGATTTCTGCATCCGGCCGGGAGCTCCTCCTACTGGTAAGTGACAGGTCATTAAGCAATGCGTCACTTACCAGTAGGAGGAGCTCCCGGCCGGACGCAGACATCGGAGCTCGCAGGTAAGTATAATGCTTCTACAAATTGCTAAGTAACCATGGCAACCGGGACTGCAGTAGCGTCCTGGTTGCCATGGTTACCGATCGGAGCCCCAGCGATTAAACTGGGACTCCGATCGGTACTCTCCGCTGCCACCAATGATAGGGGGGGAGATTTTAATTAGGAGGGGGAGGAAGGGGAGAGGGCCCACTGGCCACCAACGAGTTAACTACAGGGGAGGGAGGGGGGGCCCACTGGCCACCAACGAGTTAACTACAGGGGAGGGAGGGAGGGCCCACTGGCCACCAACGAGTTAACTACAGGGGAGGGAGGGGGGCCACTGGCCGCCAACGAGTTAACTACAGGGGAGGGAGGGGGGCCCACTGGCCACCAATGAGTTAACTACAGGGGAGGGGGGGCTGGCTGCACTGGCCACCAATGTGTTAACTACAGGGGGGGGCTGCCCCCTGCTGCCTGGCAGCACCTACCAGGCAGCAGGGGGCAGTCATGTACACAGTTCTTTTAGTGTAATCTAACCTGAAGCGGCTTCATCACCATGGGAACGCCTCTGTGTTAGAATATACTGTCGGATTTGAGTTTCAGATCTAACTCATATCCGACAGTATATTCTAACGTAGATCGATGGTATATTAACTCCTGACTTTACATTGAAAGTCAATGGGGGACGGATCCGTTTGAAATTGCACCATATTGTGTCAACGTCAAACGGATCCGTCCCCATTGACTTGCATTGTAATTCAGGACGGATCCGTTTGGCTCCACACGGCCAGGCGGACACCAAAACAATTTTTTTTTCATGTCCGTGGTTCCTCCAAAAATCAAGGAAGACCCACGGATGAAAAAACGGTCACGGATCACGGAAAAACGGTCGTGTGCATGAGGCCTAACTGATGTGCAAAAACTTTTGTATGAACATTGCACATTGCATTAATGAGTAGGACATTATTTCCAATTCCTACTCAAATGATAGTTTCCTATGTCGTGGATTTTTCCACAGTTATAAAATATCTTCAAAGAGCAGATATATTTACTACAAAAATGTACTAGAAAATAAATACACCTAATGTTATTATTGTCTATTTAACCTTTATCTATCTTTGGACAACATGTCACAACCAGCATGGAGAAATCAAAGAAGAGTAGACGCTAAAGGTCATGTCTGGTTGTCTACACCTCAGTAAATCCTTAAGCTTGTTAGCTGGTAGACTGTTTAATGAGCCGTTATGTGTCTGTTAACACCACCATTATGCAAGAACACAACTGACATCACTGGAGCTAAAATGGTATTTCTCAATCCATCAATAGCATATGGGGGGGTCAAACAAATGTTTAAAGTCCATGTTAACAGAATGTAAGGTTAATTGGCAAAAGGTGATAAATGGTGGTTAGCTATTGTTATAACAACTTATAATGCTTGTAACTATATATCATGCAGTTTTTGAAACCTGAAGACACTTTTTGAATAGACGATTAATAAATTTATTGTTGGCTTTTGAGAAAGAAAAATATTCAAATGCTAACAAATTATTTTCTTGATGGCTTCTTCTTATAGATGGTTATAGATGGAGGTACCTAGTTAGAAAAGCCATTGCTTAGTAGATGCCAAGCTATTAATCAGTCTCAAAGTTATGCAGATTTCATACAACTGTATAGTCCCAGCTTCCTCCAACTTACTCCCCCTCTCCTCCGTCCAAGTTAAATTTTACACCAAATTCAATGTGGTGCTTTTCTAAATTTCAGCAGGGTCTGCTGATCAGCTGAAATGAGAAGGCACTGGCGCTCCTGTGACCATCGCTGCCTTCACCATGCTTACCAAGCACAGTACCATACATTGTATAGCGGCTGTGCTTGGTATCGCACTCAGCCCCATTCACTTGAATAGGGCTGAGCTGCTCCGAGGCCACGTGACACATGAACGTGTCATCAATCAGCGTAGGAAAAGCTGAGAGAAGGCCATAGCGCCCCACCCCCACCGATCAGATACTGATGACCTAACTAGAGCATAGGTCATCAGTAAAATAAAATCTCGGAAAACTCCTTTAACTCACAGCAGTTTAAGGCCTAGTTCACACGATCGTTTTTTTTGCGAGTGTACGGGACGTTTTTTTGTGTTCCGTATATGGTCCGTATACGGAACTATTCATTTCAATGGTTCCGCATTAAAAACGCCCAGCCCAATTTTTTCTATGTAATTACTGTATACTGTATATGCCATACTGAAAAACGGAACGGAAAAACTGAACGGAAACGGAAACACAACGGAACTCAAAAACGGAACAACGGATCCGTGAAAAACGGACCGCAAAAAACTATAAAAGCCATACGTTTGTGTGAACTAGGCCTAAGGCCGAATGCACACGGCCGTGTTCCGCGGCTGAGAGCGGTCCGTGGTAACCCGGCTGGGATTCCTGCTGACAGCAGGAGCGCACAGCGTCATTGGTTACTATGACGCCGTGCGCTTCATGCAGCCGCTGCTGTACAGTAATACACTCGTATGATTTATACGAGTGTATTACTGTACAGCAGCGGCTGCATGAAGCGCACGGCGTCATAGCAACCAATGACGCCGTGCGCTCCTGCTGTCAGCAGGAATCCCGGCCGGGTTACCACGGACCGCTCTCGGCCGCGGAACACGGCCGTGTGCATGAGGCCTCAAATTGAAAAGATAAAAATAGGGTATAGGTTAGTTTTTGCTTTACAACCATTAGGGTTGATTTACAAACCCTAAAATAAAGGCAATGTAAAGTCAGGCTAAATATACATAGCTAAACACTTTTGTCTAACTTTATACCACGTTTTGGTAAGCTTACTTTGTACCAAAATTTTGCAGCAACATTTTGACCCAAGTTTGCTGCACATTGTTCCATCCTAAGGACATAGTTTTGGATAATGTTAGGTGCATGGGACCCTATGAACATATTTGGTGTATGAGCTGGAAGCTTTCCTGGTATTTATGTTGATTGTGTTCACAAAGTGTAACCAGAGCTTCGCTTGATGGCCATGCAAAGGCACACCCTTCCCTGATAAGCCACATCCTATCATCAAGTGAGGTGCAATCAATTGTTCTTAAATAGATCTAAAATGAATTAAAATATGTCTTTCTTTATGCTCAAACTATGGCTTTATTGACATATGTGTCCTTTTGTTCAGTTCGCCATCAAGTGAGGCTCTAGCTACACTTTGTGAACACATTCAACACAAATACCAGGAAAGCTTCCAGCTCATACACCAAATATGTTCATAGGGTCCCATGCACGCAACATTTTCCAAAACAATGCCCTTTTGGCATAAACTGGGCTGGTATGCAGAAACTGGCAAAACCCAACAGACTTCATTATACTGTAAGTCATTGAAGTCCATTGGTCGCCGTCAATGTCATGCAACAGATCCGGCACTGTGTCATGGTTTTCATCAGTGGTCTTCAGGATAACCATCAGGAATGTTATACTGAGGAACACAATATTTTTCTTAAAATCCCAATGTCAATTCTTGTCTTTGTTGATATTGTAACGTAACTAGTGGTCTTCATTTTGCCCTTAAAGATCCATAAAATGACTCACTGAACAGTTGTGAATGCCATTCTATAGTAATATGCATATTCGTTTACAAGGTACCATTATTTATTCCAACTAACCATACTGATCATAGTTATTAGAGATGAGTGAATTTCTCAAAAATTCGATTCGATCAGTGTGCAATTTTCTAAAAAGATTTGATTCGATCCGAATTTATTTGTGGCGAATCGCGTTAAAAAACAGCTATTTTCTGGCTTCAGAGAGCCTGTATAGTGGTGTAGAACACTGTGCCTTGCAGTAACACGCATAGGGAGTCTGCTGTGGTAGGGAAACAATACTGTGAGTCAGTATGACACGCACATGACAGGCGTCGCTCTTAGAATCACTGCACACGTAGCTTATTTTGGGAAGTTACGGTGCCAAAACTGACCAAATAACTTAAGTGTGAGCTAAGCCTTACAGGTCGATGTTAGCGTCAAGAAGAAGCGCACTCCTTTTACACCGTATTCAGCTGATTCCACATGGATGTCTACAGAACCTGTTCTATTAAAACGCTTATACAAGTAGAACCCCCCGACAGAGTGATGCTGCCACTTCACCACTATGTGGTCTCCTCATGCTGCTGCCACATCACCACAATGTCACAGTGGCCCAGTGACATAGTGGCGAGGTGGCAGCAGCATGAGAAGACCACAGAGTGGCCCAGAGACCTAGTGTTGAGGTGGCAGCAGCATGAGGAGACCACAGAGTGGTGAGGTGCCAGCAGCATGAGGAGACCACAGAGTGGCCCAGTGACAGAGTAGATAGGTGGGGGTGGGGGGGGGGGCAATACCAGTACCAGTTGAAGATGGTGGCTGACAGTAGGAGCACCTGGCAGCAGGTGTGGCATCAGGTGGGTGGCAGCATCAGAGTAGTAGCTGAACCAGGTAGCCAGTGTAGTGTGGCACCATGTAGTGTTGGTGTGGCAGCATGGATGATCTAGTCATATGCATCAGGCATTGGTGTTTGAACATCCTGGCTGATCCACGCCTGATTCATTTTCACAACGGTTAGTTTCTCCACATTTCGGGTGGACAGGCGAGTTCTCCTTGGGGTAACTATGGCCCCCGACGCACTAAACACCCACTCTGATGCCACACTGCTAGCCGAGCAGGAAAGCTTGTCCAGGGCAAACTCGGCCAGTTGCAGCCACAAATCGAGTTTGGCTGCCCAGTAGTCCAGGGGATCTTCGATGTGGGGTGGCAGGGTGTACTCCAAGTATGCCACAACCTGCTGGTTCAGGTTCTGCTCTATTTCTACCTGCTGATGCTGGTGAGTAGTTTCTTCAGTAGGCTTGTGAAGAAAAATGCTCATTATTGACTCTAGACTAAAGTTGCTGATAATGGAGCTCGTACTGCTCCTGCCCACCCCAGCAGCCTTGGCAGTGGAACATGAGCGCAGAGGGTCCCCCCGGTCAGACCTGCATGAGGATGGGCGATGGCGCTCATCGTCAGTGGCAGACTGACTTCATAGGATGTCTCGATAGTAATTCAGTTTGTCCTCCTTCTCAGCAGGTGTAAAAAAGGTCCCCATTTTGGACCAGTAGCGAGGGTCTAACATGATGGAGAACCATTAGTCATCCCTCTGGCGAATGTTGACAATTCAGCTGTCACTACGCAAGCAAGTGAGCATGCATCGGGCCAAGTGACTCTGAGGGACTGCCTGCTTCCATCTCCACTGCATACTACCACGGTGTGTCTGGGTCCTCTGCCTCATCTTCCTTATCACCCTTTAGCTCCTTTGGCTGCTCCTGCTTCTCCTTTCACCTGTGTAGAAAAAACACCCATTTCTCTACGCATTGCTTGTGCTCCACTAGTTCAGCCCCCACAGGGCTCATGTGGCCGTCAGATGTAGTCGACACGTCTCCTGTCCCCTGGCCAGCCAGATTTAGCAGCATCTGTTCCAGGACATGAATCAGTGGAATGACGTTTGGCGACTGACAAATAAAGTGATCTCCTCAAAGGGCCTGAGCAAAGGGCAGGTGTCACGCATGAGCTGCCACTGGCTAACCTCAAAGTTACACAGGGGAGTACCTCTGTCCGCCTGAATCATCAATAAATAATTTATGGAATTTCTCTGTTCATATAGTCGGTCCAACATATGGAGGGTAGAATTTCAATGGGTGGAAACGTCGCATATCAGCCTATGTTGGGGGATGCCCTTTTGCCGCTGCAGCTCAAGGAGGGCGTGTTTTGCGGTGTACGAGTGGCTGAAGGGCATGCAAAGTTTCCTGGCCATTTTCAGGATGTCTTGCAGATGGGCAGAAGACTTCCGGAACCGCTGTACAACCAGATAGAACACGTGCGCCATGCAGGATGCATGGCTCAGCCCTCCTTGATGCAGCGCCGACACCATGTACTTCCCGTTGTCGGTCACCATGGTTCCAATTTTTAGTTGTTGAGGAGAAAGCCAGGATTCGATTTCTTGATGAAGGACTCAGAGCAGTTCCTCTCCTATGTGACTCCGTTCTCCTAGGCAAACTAGGTGCAGAACACCGTGCCCTGCACATGTGGTATGCTGATGGGACACTGTAAATTGTTCCTGCAGTGGAGGCTGAGGACATGGTGGAGGATGATGAGGCAGAGGTGGACATTGTCACAGGACCAATGGCATGAGAATGTGGAGGCGGAAGCGGCCTCACCTGGCCAAGTTGCTCGTGTGGCTGGGCAGGAACCACATTTACCCAGTGGGCCATAAAGGACATATATTTTCCTTGACCATAGTTAAAGCTCCAAACATCCTCCACAACTTGGAGAGGGAGGGACTGCAGCATCAGCAACTTGGCCAGGAGCACATTCAGCTTCTGCGCCGTTTGATGAGTGCACACATACTGTTGTCTCTTGTAAATTGCTTTGGTAATCCATTGCTGACAGAATGACTGACGAGGAGTAGGAGGAGCAGGAGCATTAGGACCAGCAGATGATGGGAAGGACAGACAGCTCCCTTTGGCTGAAGTGGTGGAGCATTGACTGCATGAAATTGGGTGTGTGCCACTGGGTGATGCAGCAGTTGCTGCAGCTGGCTGGACCACCATATCGGAGCCACTGTTCTTCCAGGCCACTTTATGGTGACGCTGCATGTGTTGATGCAGGGCTGTGGTGCCAACATTGGCAACCTGGCCACGCTTCACCTTCTGTCCACAAATCCAGCAAATGGCCATGTTCACATCCTCCGGTGGCCTAACAAAAAATTGACACACCGCCGAGTATGGCATTTTCCCACCAACACTCCGCTCTGACTGCCTGCTACCACTGCCTTAATGAACCCCTTCACTACTACTTTCCAGGCCGGTAGGCTCCTGCGAAGCAGGTGGTCTACCCCAGTCACGTTTGGATCCCAACCTCCCACTGCTGCCACCCTGCTGACTCACAGCCATGCTGCCACCCTGCTGGCTCAGCCGCTGCCTCACGTGCAAGCTGCCACTCTCTTCTCCTGATGATGAAGCCCCATCTTCAGCCAGCTCCTAAACTACATCATCATCATCCACTACTATTTGCACAGTCCCATGTCCCATTCAACGATCTCAGGGCCAGGAGCCTGACCACTCGCAACATCTGCTCCCACCCGATTCTCCTCATCACTACTTGCCTGCCTACCGGAGGAAGCGGCAGATGTCTCCTCCAGATCTTGGCTGGGAAGTAGCTGCTGACTGTCCTCTAGTAGCTCGTCCTCACTGAAAAGTGGGGCCGAGCTGACGGCATATAATACTTCTCGCGCTGAGGGAACTGAAAATGACAGAGGAAGGTTCAGGACAGGTGGGGGCACAGGGCCTGCTCCCGGGCCATGCCAACTAAGCATCGTGTCAGAGGAACCCACTGACTCTTGGCTGGGGGTGTCTGATGTCACTTGCGACTCGAAGACCGAGTCAACCATTGTAGCACCACTGGGTTGTTGCTCAAGACTCGACCGCTAGATGACACCGGGAGCTCAGGCCTCTCTCTGCAACTCCTGCTGCCACCCCCACTCCCCTTCTTATTCTGCCTGCAACAGAAACATTTTGCCCACTGCCCATTCTCTTTGAAGGGCCTGTCACCTGTCTGTCTGACATACTGTATGATAAAAAAATTAAATAAAAATAAAAATAATACCCCTTAAAAAAGACTATAGTACAATGTTACTTCATTGCTGAACGGCAATTAAGACATATATTTTCTCCTTTTTTCCCTATTTCTACACCACAAAAAAGAAATATAACGGGCAAGTTGCAACACTGAGAGGCATTGACAATTTGCAAAAGAGTTTGCTTCTCAACGAGCAAGCACTCTTTGGGGTAGATGAGGGGGAGGGTGACAGAGAGGAGGCTGAGGAAAGTGAGGTAGCTAGCTGGGTAACAGTTAGAAAGTGGGATAGAGGTAAGAGTGCCAGGGAGGCTAGCCCTGATCTGACACACCCCAACAAGTTTGCACGTTTGGCAGATGAGGGGGATGTCAGTCTAGGGACAGCACTGCTGCAGCCGGACACTTCCTCTGCCAGTCAGGGGAATGTCAGCTCCAGTAAGCAGGGAACCAGGAGAGTAGGGCAGGCCAGACAGGTGCTGGTAGTGGGAGACTCCATTATTAGGGGAACAGATAGGGCAATCTGTCACAAAGACCGGGATCGGCGAACAGTGTGCTGTCTTCCTGGCGCTAGAGTTCGACACATCGCGGATCGGGTTGACAGATTACTGGGAGGGGCTGGAGAAGATCCAGTGGTCATGGACCATATCGGAACCAATGACAAAGTTAGAGGTAGGTGGAGAGTCCTTAAAAATGATTTCAGGGATTTAGGTCAAAAGCTTAGGGCAAGGACCTCAAAGGTAGTATTTTCCGAAATACTGCCTGTACCATGGGCCACACAAGAAAGGCAGCGTGAGATTAGGGAGATTAACAAGTGGCTCAAGAACTGGTGTAGGAAGGAGGGGTTTGGGTTCCTGGAGAACTGGGCCGACTTCTCTATCGGCTACAGCCTCTATCGTAGGGACGGGCTGCACCTCAATGGGGATGGGCAGCTGTGTTGGGGAGAAAGATGGCTAGAAGGTTGGAGGAGTGTTTAAACTAGGGACTGGGGGGGAGGGAAATTACATTATAGGAGGGGAAGATAGTGCAGATAGAGACCGGGGGCAAGGTAGTGGGACTGGGGGAGTAATGGAAGGAGGGACTAGAACAGTTCAGAAGGAAAGGTGTAGGTTAAAAAATATACATAAACCTCTCAAATGTATGTATACTAATGCCAGAAGCCTGACTTATAAAACTGGGGAGCTGGAATTAGTGATGTGTGAGGAGGACTATGACATAGTGGGAATAACTGAGACATGGCTGGATGATAGCTATTACTGGGCAGTTAATGTACAAGGTTACAGTCGGTTTAGAAAGGATTATCAAAACCGGAGAGGAAGAGGGGTTTGCCTTTATGTAAAGTCTTGTCTAAAGCCCACACTCCGTGAAGATATAAGTGAGGGACATGAACATGTGGAGTCACTGTGGGTAGAGATACATGGAGCTAAAAACAATAATAAATTACTAATAGGAGTTTACTATAAACCACCTAATATAACAGAGTCCACAGAAAATCTACTACTAAACGAGATAGACAAGGCGGCAAATCATAATGAGGTGGTTATTATAGGGGACTTCAACTACCCAGATATAGACTGGGAAACTGAAACTTGTATATCTCATAAAGGAAACAGGTTCTTGGCAATAACCAAAGACAATTACCTCTCCCAACCGGTTCAGGACCGGACTAGAGGGACGGCCATACTGGACTTAGTATTAACCAACAGGCCTGACAGAACAACAGACGTGCAGGTTGGGGGACACCTGGGAAATACTGACAATAAAGTAATAACCTTCCAATTATCATTCAAAAGAGCGTTTCTACAGGGAGGAACAAAAATACCAAACTTCAAAAAAGCTAAATTTAGCCAACCAAGAGAGGCCATAGGCCTAACTAACTGGGACAAAGTCCTCAAAAAATAAAAAATACAGCCACAAAATGGGATATCTTTAAAAGCATCCTAAAATCTCATTGTGAGAGGTACATACCGTATGGGAATAAAAGGTTAAGGAACAAAAAGAAACCAATGTGGATAAAAATAGAACTGTAAAGAAAGCAATAAATGACAAAAAGAAAGCATATAAATCACTAAAACAGGAGAGAGCTACTAAAACTCGGGAGCTACTTGAGAAACCTTGGCGCGGTGCTCGGGCTCAGACATGTCCTACACCGTAGGACATGTTGGCTAATCTCTCAATTTTAAAATCAGTTTCAGGGTTTAGTAAGACCGCAGAGTGCACCTGTCTTTGCTATTATTTTGTTATATTGTTATATTGATTATCACATCCACATAATTGCTATCTTGTGTAGGATGTCTATTGTGGTACTTGTGGTTCGCTGCGGGCATCCTCCACTGTATGCATTTTTGCTGGGGATCGTCATTAGCAACGGGCCACAAGTGCAGGATTTGCTCCCCTGTATATATATGCACAACTGCATGTGGGTTTGAGCACTTCCTGCCTGTTTAATACCATGCCATTCTTTTCAGTTTATATATATAGGGATGCCTGGAGGTGTATAAACTACAATTTAAATGTGCCTGCTTTCCATCTACAGGCTATATTTAGGTGCACCTGTCTTTGCTATTATTTTGTTATATTGTTATATTGATTATCACATCCACATAATTGCTATCTTGTGTAGGATGTCTATTGTGGTACTTGTGGTTCGCTGCGGGCATCCTCCACTGTATGCATTTTTGCTGGGGATCGTCATTAGAAACGGGCCACAAGTGCAGGATTTGCTCCCCTGTATATATATGCACAACTGCATGTGGGTTTGAGCACTTCCTGCCTGTTTAATACCACGCCATTCTTTTCAGTTTATATATATAGAGATGCCTGGAGGTGTATAAACTCCAATTTAAATGTGCCTGCTTTCCATCTACAGGCTATATTTAGGTGCACCTGTGAGGCCTGGGCCATATCAGCCAGTCTTGAGTGGGACTCGCAGACTCCTCCCTCCTCCCTTTGCTAGAATGGTTACATGCTGGAGGTAACTGGTGAGTTGTTTTTGAGACGGCCTCATGCTCCTGTAATTTGCCCACTGGCTCCTGATATTGCCCACATGGCACAGGTAGGTGAGTGTTAGGTCCCGAGCTACTTGAGAAACCTTGGCACGGTGCTCGGGCTCAGACATGTCCTACACCGTAGGACATGTTGGCTAATCTCTCAATTTTAAAATCAGTTTGAGGGTTTAGTAAGACCGCAGAGTGCACATGTCTTTGCTATTATTTTGTTATATTAAAAAATAGAACATGTAAAAAACTAATAAAAGCGGCCAAACTAGAGACCGAGAGATTAATTGCCAAAGAGAGTAAAACTAACCCTAAAATGTTCTTCAATTTATATAAATGTTAAAAAGTATAAATCTGAAGGTGTCGGCCCTTTAAAAGGTAATGAGGGGGGAGTCGCAGAGAGCGACAAGGAGAAAGCAAAGCTGTTAAATATTTTTTTCTCCAAAGTATTCACTGAGGAAAATAAACTGTCAGATGACATGCAGAATGTAAAAATAAATTCCCCATTAAAAGTGTCCTGTCTGACCCAGGAAGAAGTACATCAGCGACTTAAAAAGATTAAAATAGACAAATCGCCAGTACCGGATGGCATACACCCTCGTATCCTAAGGGAATTAAGTAATGTCATAGCCAGACCCTTATTTCTGATATTTGCGGACTCTATACTGACAGGGAATGTCCCACAGGATTGGCGCATGGCAAATGTGGTGCCAATATTCAAAAAGGGTCCAAAAACAGAGCCTGGAAACTATAGGCCAGTAAGTTTAACATCTGTAGTGGGTAAACTGTTTGAAGGTTTTCTAAGAGATGCTATCTTAGAGCATATCAACGGAAATAACCAAATAATGCCGTATCAGCATGGCTTCATGAGGGATCGGTCATGCCAAACTAATTTAATCAGTTTCTATGAGGAGGTAAGTTCTAGACTTGACAGCGGCGAATCAATGGATGTCGTATATCTGGACTTCTCCAAAGCATTTGACACTGTACCACATAAAAGGTTAGTATATAAAATGAGAATGCTCAGACTGGGAGAAAATGAAGTTAAGTAACTGGCTGAGTGATAGAAAGCAGAGGGTGGTTATTAACGGTACACACTCAGATTGGGTCACTGTCACTAGTGGAGTACCTCAGGGGTTAGTATTGGGCCCTATTCTCTTCAATATATTTATTAATGATCTTGTAGAAGGCTTGCATAGTAAAGTATCAATTTTCGCAGATGACACTAAACTGTGTAAAGTAATTAACACTGAAGAGGACAGTATACTATTATAGAGGGATCTGGATAGATTTGAGGCTTGGGCAGATAAGTGGCAGATGAGGTTTAACACTGACAAAAGTTATCCACATGGGAAGGAATAATGCAAGTCACCCGTACATACTAAATGGTAAAACACTCGGTAACACTGACATGGAAAAGGATCTAGGAATTTTAATAAACAGCAAACTACAGGGAGTGCAGAATTATTAGGCAAGTTGTATTTTTGAGGATTAATTTTATTATTGAACAACAACCATGTTCTCAATGAACCCAAAAAACTCATTAATATCAAAGCTGAATATTTTTGGAAGTAGTTTTTAGTTTGTTTTTAGTTTTAGCTATTTTAGGGGGATATCTGTGTGTGCAGGTGACTATTACTGTGCATAATTATTAGGCAACTTAACAAAAAACAAATATATACCCATTTCAATTATTTATTTTTACCAGTGAAACCAATATAACATCTCAACATTCACAAATATACATTTCTGACATTCAAAAACAAAACAAAAACTAATCAGTGACCAATATAGCCACCTTTCTTTGCAAGGACACTGAAAAGCCTGCCATCCATGGATTCTGTCAGTGTTTTGATCTGTTCACCATCAACATTGCGTGCAGCAGCAACCACAGCCTCCCAGACACTGTTCAGAGAGGTGTACTGTTTTCCCTCCTTGTAAATCTCACATTTGATGATGGACCACAGGTTCTCAATGGGGTTCAGATCAGGTGAACAAGGAGGCCATGTCATTAGATTTTCTTCTTTTATACCCTTTCTTGCCAGCCACGCTGTGGAGTACTTGGACGCGTGTGATGGAGCATTGTCCTGCATGAAAATCATGTTTTTCTTGAAGGATGCAGACTTCTTCCTGTACCACTGCTTGAAGAAGGTGTCTTCCAGAAACTGGCAGTAAAATGCCCCACAAGCTCATCTTTGATGATACCAGCCCAAACCAGTACTCCACCTCCACCGGTGGAGCTCTCTGCCCTTTACCAATCCAGCCACGGGCCCATCCATCTGGCCCATCAAGACTCACTCTCATTTCATCAGTCCATAAAACCTTAGAAAAATCAGTCTTGAGATATTTCTTGGCCCAGTCTTGACGTTTCAGCTTGTGTGTCTTGTTCAGTGGTGGTCGTCTTTCAGCCTTTCTTACCTTGGCCATGTCTCTGAGTATTGCACACCTTGTGCTTTTGGGCACTCCAGTGATGTTGCAGCTCTGAAATATGGCCAAACTGGTGGCAAGTGGCTTCTTGGCAGCTGCACGCTTGACTGTTCTCAGTTCATGGGCAGTTATTTTGCTCCTTGGTTTTTCCACACGCTTCTTGCGACCCTGTTGACTATTTTGAATGAAACGCTTGATTGTTTGATGATCACGCTTCAGAAGCTTTGCAATTTTAAGAGTGCTGCATCCCTCTGCAAGATATCTCACTATTTTTGACTTTTCTGAGCCTGTCAAGTCCTTCTTTTGACCCATTTTGCCAAAGGAAAGGAAGTTGCCTAATAATTATGCACACCTGATATATGGTGTTGATGTCATTAGACCACACCCCTTCTCATTACAGAGATGCACATCACCTAATATGCTTAATTGGTAGTAGGCTTTCGAGCCTATACAGCTTGGAGTAAGACAACATGCATAAAGAGGATGATGTGGTCAAAATACTCATTTGCCTAATAATTCTGCACACAGTGTAAGCTGCAAAAACCAGTGTCAGGCAGCTGCTGCCAAGGCCAATAAGATAATAGGTTGCATCAAAAGGGGCATAGATGCCCGTGATAAGAACATAGTCCTACCACTTTACAAATCACTAGTCAGACCACACATGGAGTACTGTGTACAGTTCTGGGCTCCTGTAAACAAGGCAGACATAGCAGAGCTGGAGAGGGTCCAGAGGAGGGCAACTAAAGTAATAACTGGAATGGGGCAACTACAGTACCCTGAAAGATTATCAAAATTAGGGTTATTCACTTTAGAAAAAAGACGACTGAGGGGAGATCTAATTAATATGTATAAATATATCAGGGGTCAGTACAGAGATCTATCTCATCATCTATTTATCCCCAGGACTGTGACTGTGACGAGGGGACATCCTCTGCGTCTGGAGGAAAGAAGGTTTGTACACAAACATAGAAAAGGATTCTTTACGGTAAGAGCAGTGAGACTATGGAACTCTCTGCCTGAGGAGGTGGTGATGGTGAGTTCACTAAAAGAGTTCAAGACGGGCCTGGATTTATTTCTGGAGCATAATAATATTACAGGCTATAGCTACTAGAGAGGGGTCGTTGATCCAAGGAGGTTTTCTGATTGCCTGATTGGAGTCGGGAAGGAATTTTTTATTCCCCTAAAGTGGGGAAAATTGGCTTCTACCTCAGTTTTTTTTTTGCCTTCCTCTGGATCAACTAAGGGCTCTTTCACACTTGCGTTCTTTTCTTCCGGCATAGAGTTCCGTCGTCGGGGCTCTATGCCAGAAGAATCCTGATCAGTTTTATCCTAATGCATTCTGAATGGAGAGAAATCCGTTCAGGATGCATCAGGATGTCTTCAGTTCCGGACCGGAACGTTTTTTGGCCGGAGAAAATACCGCAGCATGCTGCGCTTTTTGCTCCGACCAAAAATTCTGAACATTTGCCGCAAGGCCGGATCCGGAATTAATGCCCATTGAAAAGCATTTATCCGGATTCGGCCTTAAGCTAAACGTCGTTTCGGCGCATTACCGGATCCGACATTTAGCTTTTTCTGAATGGTTACCATGGCTGCCGGGACGCTAAAGTCCTGGCAGCCATGGTAAAGTGTAGTGGGGAGCGGGGGAGCAGTATACTTACCGTCCGTGCGGCTCCCCGGGCGCTCCAGAGTGACGTCAGGGCGCCCCACGCGCATGGGTGACGTGACCACTTCATCCATGCGCTTGGGGCGCTCTGACGTCATTCTGGAGCGCCCTGGGAGCCGCACGGACTGTAAGTATACTGCTCCCCCGCTCCCCACTACTACTATGGCAACCAGGACTTTAATAGCATCCTGGCTGCCATAGTAACACTGAACGCATTTTGAAGATGGATCCGTCTTCAAATGCTTTCAGTTCACTTGCGTTTTTCCGGATCCGGCGGGCACCTCCGGCAAATGGAGTGCACGACGGATCCGGACAACGCAAGTGTGAAAGAGCCCTTACAGAATGAAAGGCTGAACTGGATGGACAAATGTCTTTTTTCGGCCATATGTACTGTTACTATGTTACAATTCACTGCAGAACGTGTTATGTGACATACGTATATTTTCTTTTTCTACACCACATAAATGGCTGTAGTACAATGTAACTTCACCTCTGAACAGCAATTAACAACATATATATATACTTTTTTTTTTTCTGATTAATAATTCCCCCCCCCCCCCCAAAAAAAAGATCACAATTCACTGAAGGACGGCAATTAAGACGTATTCTTTTTCCTATTTCTACACCCCAAAATAAGGCTACTTTCACACTAGCATTTTGGCTTTTCATTTGTGAGATCCATTCAGGGCTCTTACAAGTGGTCCAAAACAGATCAGTTTTGCCGTAATGCATTCTGAATAGAAAAGGATCCGCTCAGAATGCATCAGTTTGCATCCATTCAGTCACCATTCCGCTCTGGAGGCCGATACCAAAACGCTGCCTACAGCGTTTTGCTGTCCCCCTAACGAAGAGGAGCCAAACGGATCTGTCCTGGCACACAATGTAAGTCAAAGGGGATGGATCCGTTTTCTCTGACACAATCTGGCACAATAGAAAACGGATACGTCCCCTATTGGCTTTAAATGGTGTTCAAGACGGATCTATCATTGCTATAGAAGACACAATACAACGGGATCTGTTCATGATGGATGCATACGGTTGTATTATTGTAATGGAAGTGTTTTTGCAGATCCATGACGGATCCGCAAAAAACACCAGTGTGAAAGTAGCCTAAGAAATATCACAATAACAATTCACAGCAGAACCGCTAATGAGACGTATGTATCTTTCCTATTAATACACCATGTAAATGGCTATAGTACAATGTAACTTCACCGCTGAATGCCAATTATGACATATATTTTCTCCTTTTTTTCCCTATTTCTACATCACAAAAAAAATATATAACAATCACAATTCACTGCAGAGTGGCAATTAAGATGTATTCATTTTCCAATTTCTACACCCCAAAATAAGAAATATGACAATCACAATTCACAGCAGAATGGCTAATGGGATGTACGTATCTTTCCTATTAATACACCACGTAAAGGGCTGTAGTACAATGTAACTTCACTGCTGAATGCCAATTATGACATACAGTATCTCACAAAAGTGAGTACACCCCTCACATTTTTGTAAATATTTTATTATATATTTTCATGGGACAACACTGAAGATATGACACTTTGATACAATGTATAACAGTGTAAATTTGGTGAGCCCTCAAAATAACTCAACACACAGTCATTAATGTCTTAACCACTGGCAACAAAAGTGAGTACACCCCTAAGTGAAAATGGCCAAATTGTGCCCAATTAGCCATTTTCCCTCCCCGGTGTCATATGACTTCTTAGTATTACAAGGTGTCAGGTGTGAATGGGGAGCAGGTGTGTTAAATTTGGTGGTATAGCTCTCACACTCTCTCATATTGGTCGCTGGAAGTTCAACATGGCACCTCATGGCAAAGAACTCTCCTAGGATCTGAAAAAAAAAAATTTGCTTTACAAAAAGATGGCCTAGGCTATAAGAAGATTGCCAGGTTCCACTCAGAACAGGCCTTGCCATGGTCGACCAAAGAAGTTGAGTACACATGCTTAGTGTCCTATCCAATGGTTGACTTGTCAAAATAGATGTATGAGTGCTGCCAGCATTGCTGCAGAGGTTAAAGGGGTGGGGGGTCAGCCTGTCAGTGCTCAGAACATACGCCACACACTACATCAAATTGGTCTGCATGGCTGTCATCTCAGAAGGAAGCCTCTTCTATGTTGCACAAGAAATCCTGCAGTTTTCTGAAAACAAGCAGACTAAGGACATGGATTACTGGATCCATGTCCTGTGGTCTGATGAGACCAAGAAAAACTTATTTGGTTCAGGTGGTGTCAAGCATGTGTGGCGGCAACCAGGGGAGGAGTACAAAGACAAACGTATGTTGCCTACAGTCAAGCATGGTGGTGGGAGTATCATGGTTTGGGGCTGCATGAGTGCTGCTGGCTGTGGGGAGCTACAGTTCATTGAGGGAACCATGAATGCCAACATGTACTGTTACATACTGAAACAGAGAATGACCCCCTCCCTTCAGAAACTGGCCCGCAGGGCACTATTGCAACAAAGCACACCTCCAAGATGACCACTGCCTTGCTAAAGAAACTGAGGGTAAAGGTACTGAACTGGTCTCCAGACCTAAACCCTATTCAGCATCTGTGAGGCATCCTCAAATGGAAGGTGGAGTGCAAGGTCTCTAACATCCAATAGCTCCGTAATGTCATAATGGAGGAGTGGAAGAGGATTCCAGTGGCAACTTGTGAAGCTCTAGTGAACTCCATGCCCAAGAGAGTTATGGCAGTGCTGGAACATAATGGTGGCCACACAAAATATTGACATTTTGGGAACAATTTGGCCATTTTTACTTAGGGGTGTACTCACTTTTGTTGCCAGTGGTTTAGACAATGATGGCTGTTTAAATAATTATTTTGAGGGCACACCAAATTAACACTATTATACAAGCTGTACACTGACTACTTTACATTGTATCAAAGTGTTATATCTTCAGAGTTGTCCCATGAAAAGATATAACAAAATATTTATAAAAATGTGAGGGGTGTACTCATTTTTGTACTTTTGTATATTTTCTCCTTTTTTTCCTATTTCTACACCACAAAAAAAAAATATAACAATCACAATTCACTGCAGAAAGGGGTGATGGGACGTACGTATATTTTCTTTTTCTACAGCCCATAAATTCCTGTAGTACAATGTAACCTCACCACCGAACAGCACTTACGACATATATATATATATTTTATATATTGTTTCCTATTAATACACCCCCCCAAGAAAAGTAAAACAATGTAAAATCAACGCAGAATGGCTAATAGGACAAAGGTATCTATCCTATTAATACACCCCGTAAATGGCTGTAGTACAATGTAACTTCACCGCTGAACTGCAATTATGACATATATTTTTCCCTTTTTTTTCCTATTAATACATCCAAAAAAGAAAATTAAACAATGTCAAATCATAGCAGAATGGTTAATGGGACGTAACATAAATATCTTTCCTATTAATACATCCCGTAAATGGCTGTAGTGCAATGTAACTTCACCACTGAACGTGCCTTATGACACATATTTTTTTCTTTTTTTTTCTATTAATATACCCGCCCAAAAAAAGTTTAACAGTGTAAAATCAATGCAGGACGGCTAATAGGACGTACTTATCTATTTTATTAATACACCCCGTAAATGGCTGTAGTACAATGCAACTTCACAGCTGAACAGCAATTATGACATATATTTTTCCCTTTTTTTTCCTAATAACAACCCCCCCCCAAAAAAAAAAAGTTAAACAATGTAAAATCAACACAGAAAGGCTAATAGGATGGACGTATCTTTCCTATTAATACACCCTGTAAATGGCTGTATGGCTTGCACCCAAATCTAAAAAAAAAAAAAGCAATTTGGATCCCTAATAAGTGCAGCAAGGTGTAATAGAATCACTCCTATTGCACCCGATTCTCCTTTTATAGCGTAGATAATGCCTCCCTATCCTTTCCCTACACCTTGACTAATCTTTCCCTGAACTTGTAAATTGTTTTTTTTAGCACAATAAAGTCTTTCCTAATACTGTCCCTAGCACCTGCTGACGTCTCTCCCTGCACTAAATACACTGGAAAATGGCAGAATCCAAAATAGCTGAGGCTATTTATAGGACTGTGACATCACAGGGCTGGCTGGCTGGCAGCTGATTGGGTTCATGCATAGCATTGTGGGTGATCCCTCATTCCCAGAGTTCTTTGCTCCATGTCCTAACATGTGCAGCAGCCATTTTAGGAAAAAATGTGATTCGTTACCACGAAGCGCGAGGAAATTCGGATTAGATTTGCTCATCTCTATTAGTTGATGTACAGTATGTGGCAGGTATGTGCCCCTATTTAAATAGCAAGAATTGATTTGTTCAGATATCCTAATATGGTTCTCCACGAACTCTCCACGTGTGTACATTTTATTGACAACACCAAGTGTTGATTTGAAATATCATGCGGTATGAAAGCATAGTCTCATAGGGAAAGAAGTCCAAGCCTGTCCTGCTAAATACCAGTCATCTATAACATTGAGTACATAGAACTTTCCAATTATAAGCATCATTTGATATATCTGCACATAAACACTTAGGTCAATATTTAACTGCTGTGTTATTATTACCTACATAATGGTTTGTTAAAGATATTATACAATAGATTTGAACACAAATATAGCACCACATTAACGCTGGGTTCACACGGGCGTTGCTGGAAAATGTGCGAGTGCGTTGCGGGAACACCCGCGATTTTTCCGCGCTAGTGCAAAACATTGTAATGCGTTTTGCACTTGCGTGAGAAAAATCGTGCATGTTTGGTACCCAAACCCGAACTTCTTCACAGAAGTTCGGGCTTGGGATCGGTGTTCTGTAGATTGTATTATTTCCCCTTATAACATAGTTATAAGGGAAAATAATAGCATTCTGAATACAGAATGCATAGTAAACTAGCACTGATGGGGTTAAAAAAATAAAATAAAATTAACTCACCTTAGCCCACTTGATCGCGTAGCCCGGCATCTCCTTCTGTCTCCTTTGCTGAACAGGACCTGTGGTGAGCATTAATTACAGGTAAAGGACCTTTGGTGACGTCACTCCGGTCATCACATGATCCATCACCATGGTAAAAGATCATGTGATGGATCATGTGATGACCGGAGTGACGTCACCAAAGGTCCATTACCTGTAATTAATGCTCACCACAGGTCCTGTTCAGCAAAGGAGACAGAAGGAGAAGCCGGGCCGCGATCAAGTGGACTAAGGTGAGTTAAAAAAAAAAATTCTTAACCCCTCCAGCGCTGTTTTACTATGCATTCTGTATTCAGAATGCTATTATTTTCCCTCCTGATCGTCTCCTAGCAACCGTGCGTGAAAATCGCACCGCATCCGCACTTGCTTGCGGATGCTTTCGATTTTCACGCAGCCCCTTTCACTTCTATGGGGCCTGCGTTGCGTGAAAAACACTGAATATAGAGCATGCTGCGATTTTCACGCAATGCACAAGTGATGCGTGAAAATCACAGCTCATGTGAACAGCCCCATAGAAATGAATGGGTCGGTATTCAGTGCGGGTGCAATGCGTTCACCTCACGCATCGCATCCGCGCGGAATACTCGCCCGTGTGAAAGGGGCCTAAGAGTTGTATGAAATTAGAAAAGAGTCTGCTTATTCTCTCAAAACAGAGGCGCTCTTATCCATACTCTGTCCTTGATATTGCTGCCCAGCCACATTCACATAAAAGCGGCCGGGCATAGCTCATGCATGCTGTTTTAAAGACAACAGAGAACTTTTTTCTAAAACTGTACAAACTATGTAACTTACGTGTATATATCGATTCATTCTACTGCGGTGTCGTGGTGTGTAATATCACTATGTTGTCTCTTCTCACCAGCTACACTAGCTCACATTAGTGCTTAGGTAAACTCAACTTTTATTGGCTATGTATTAAAATGATATACTGGTGAACCACAACTCGTGTTCCTACAGCGTCTTGTACATATTCTGCTATTTAGATATCATAATGGTAATTTAATGTATAGAATATCCACTTTTAATATATTTATAGACCTGAGGATTATTTTATTAAAGGGCTTCTGTCACCCCACTAAACAGTTTTGTTTTTTTTTGGTTACTTAGAATGCCTATAATGCGATTTTTGCATACATACTGTAATTAATCATTTCTGTTCAGCAGATTTTGTTAAAAATGTAGTTTTAAAATATGCAAATTACCTTGCTACCAGCAAGTAGGGCGGCTACTATCCTCCTATCCTAAAGACGCCCCCTCCGCATGCTGATTGACAGGGCCAACGGACGGGACCGTCCTCTGGCTGGTCCTGTCTGCTATCAAGATCTCGTGCCTGCGCCGTAACGGTATTCAGTCGGCGCAGGCGCACTGAGAGGAGGACGCTCGGTCGGCCGCTCCTTCCTCAATGCGCCTGCGCCGGGTGTAGATGTGACGTCATCGGCGCAGGCGCATTGAGGATGGAGCGGCCGAGCGAGCGTCCGCCTCTCAGTGCGCCTGCGCCGACTGAATACCGTTACGGCGCAGGCGCGAGATCTTGATAGCAGACAGGACCAGCCAGAGGACGATCCCGTCCATTGGCCCTGTCAATCAGCATCCGGAGGGGGCGTCTTTAGGATAGGAGGATAGTAGCCGCCCTACTTGCTGGTAGCAAGGTAATTTGCATATTTTAAAACTACGTTTTTAACAAAATCTGCTGAACAGAAATGATTAATTACAGTATGTATGCAAAAATCGCATTATAGGCATTCTAAGTAACCAAAAAAAAAAAAAAAAACTGTTTAGTGGGGTGACAGAAGCCCTTTAAATTAACTCCCTTCTTTCACACAATTAACAGTAGAAATGTTTGAGTTGAGCCTGACTAAGAAATTCAGTTTTGCACAGGACACAGAACGGATTGTGTACACACTGAATTTGAGCAAGTAATACCTTTTATCATACTAACTGGCAGAGTGGCATTACATGGATAGTTGTTAACAACTAGCAAGACGTAAAACAAAGCTTTCCATTCCAGTATAAAGATAATGGAAAACCCATAGCAGCAATTTCTCAGAAGCTGGGGTCCAGGTTTCGAATCTGACCAAGGTGCAACATCTTCATGCAGTTTGTATGTTCTCCCCCCAATAAAATACTGATCTGTTAACCACTTCCCGCAACTGTAACGCCGAAAGGCGTCATTGCGGCGGCTCCCCCAGGCTACGCTAACGCCAATAGGCGTCATCTCGCGTGAGCCGAGATTTCCTGTGAACGCGCGCACACAGGCGCGCGCGCTCACAGGAACGGAAGGTAAGAGAGTTGATCTCCAGCCTGCCAGCGGCGATCGTTCGCTGGCAGGCTGGAGATGTGTTTTTTTTAACCCCTAACAGGTATATTAGACGCTGTTTTGATAACAGCGTCTAATATACCTGCTACCTGGTCCTCTGGTGGTCCCCTTTGTTTGGATCGACCACCAGAGGACACAGGTAGCTCAGTAAAGTAGCACCAAGCACCACTACACTACACTACACCCCCCCCCCGTCACTTATTAACCCCTTATTAGCCCCTGATCACCCCTGATCACCCCATATAGACTCCCTGATCACCCCCCTGTCATTGATTACCCCCCTGTCATTGATCACCCCCCTGTAAAGCTCCATTCAGACGTCCGCATGATTTTTACGGATCCACTGATAGATGGATCGGATCCGCAAAACGCATCCGGACGTCTGAATGAAGCCTTACAGGGGCATGATCAATGACTGTGGTGATCACCCCATATAGACTCCCTGATCACTCCCCTGTAATTGATTACCCCCCTGTCATTGATTACCCCCCTGTAAAGCTCCATTCAGACGTCCGCATGATTTTTACGGATCCACTGATAGATGGATCGGATCCGCAAAACGCATCCGGACGTCTGAATGAAGCCTTACAGGGGCCTGATCAATGACTGTGGTGATCACCCCATATAGACTCCCTGATCACCCCCCTGTCATTGATTACCCCCCTGTAAAGCTCCATTCAGACGTCCGCATGATTTTTACGGATGCACTGATAGATGGATCGGATCCGCAAAACGCATCCGGACGTCTGAATGAAGCCTTACAGGGGCATGATCAATGACTGTGGTGATCACCCCATATTGACTCCCTGATCTTCCCCCTGTAAAGCTCCATTCAGATGTCCGCATGATTTTTACGGATGCACTGATAGATGGATCGGATCCGCAAAACGCATCCGGACGTCTGAATGAAGCCTTACAGGGGCGTGATCAATGACTGTGGTGATCACCCCATATAGACTCCCTGATCACCCCCCTGTCATTGATTACCCCCCTGTCATTGATTACCCCCCTGTAAAGCTCCATTCAGACGTCCGCATGATTTTTACGGATCCACTAATAGATGGATCGGATCCGCAAAACGCATCCGGACGTCTGAATGAAGCCTTACAGGGGCGTGATCAATGACTGTGGTGATCACCCCATATAGACTCCCTGATCACCCCCCTGTCATTGATTACCCCCCTGTCATTGATTACCCCCCTGTAAAGCTCTATTCAGACGTCCGCATGATTTTTACGGATGCACTGATAGATGGATCGGATCCGCATAACGCATCCGGACGTCTGAATGAAGCCTTACAGGGGCATGATCAATGACTGTGGTGATCACCCCATATAGACTCCCTGATCACCCCCCTGTCATTGATCACCCCCCTGTCATTGATCACCCCCCTGTCATTGATCACCCCCCTGTCATTGATCACCCCTCTGTAAGGCTCCATTCAGACATTTTTTTGGCCCAAGTTAGCGGAATTATTATTATTTTTTTCTTACAAAGTCTCATATTCCACTAACTTGTGTCAAAAAATAAAATCTCACATGAACTCACCATACCCCTCACGGAATCCAAATGCGTAAAATTTTTTAGACATTTATATTCCAGACTTCTTCTCACGCTTTAGGGCCCCTAGAATGCCAGGGCAGTATAAATACCCCACATGTGACCCCATTTCGGAAAGAAGACACCCCCAGGTATTCCGTGAGGGGCATATTGAGTCCATGAAAGATTGAAATTTTTGTCCCAAGTTAGCGGAACGGGAGACTTTGTGAGAAAAAAATTAAAAATATCAATTTCCGCTAACTTGTGCCAAAAAAAAATAATTTCTATGAACTCGCCATGCCCCTCATTGAATACCTTGGGGTGTCTTCTTTCCAAAATGGGGTCACATGTGGGGTATTTATACTGCCCTGGCATTCTAGGGGCCCCAAAGCATGAGAAGAAGTCTGGTATCCAAATGTCTAAAAATGCCCTCCTAAAAGGAATTTGGGCACCTTTGCGCATCTAGGCTGCAAAAAAGTGTCACACATCTGGTATCGCCGTACTCAGGAGAAGTTGGGGAATGTGTTTTGGGGTGTCATTTTACATATACCCATGCTGGGTGAGAGAAATATCTTGGTCAAATGCCAACTTTGTATAAAAAAATGGGAAAAGTTGTCTTTTGCCAAGATATTTCTCTCACCCAGCAAGGGTATATGTAAAATGACACCCCAAAACACATTCCCCAACTTCTCCAGAATACGGCGATACCACATGTGTGACACTTTTTTGCAGCCTAGGTGGGCAAAGGGGCCCATATTCCAAAGAGCACCTTTAGGATTTCACAGGTCATTTACCTACTTACCACACATTAGGGCCCCTGGAAAATGCCAGGGCAGTATAACTACCCCACAAGTGACCCCATTTTGGAAAGAAGACACCCCAAGGTATTCCGTGAGGGGCATGGCGAGTTCCTAGAATTTTTTATTTTTTGTCACAAGTTAGTGGAAAATGCTGATTTTTTTTTAATTTTTTTTTTCATACAAAGTCTCATATTCCACTAACTTGTGACATAAAATAAAAACTTCCATGAACTCACTATGCCCATCAGCGAATACCTTGGGGTCTCTTCTTTCCAAAATGGGGTCACTTGTGGGGTAGTTATACTGCCCTGGCATTCTAGGGGCCCAAATGTGTGGTAAGGAGTTTGAAATCAAATTCTGTAAAAAATGACCTGTGAAATCCGAAAGGTGCTCTTTGGAATATGGGCCCCTTTGCCCACCTAGGCTGCAAAAAAGTGTCACACATCTGGTATCCCCGTACTCAGGAGAAGGTGGGGAATGTGTTTTGGGGTGTCATTTTACATATACCCCTGCTGGGTGAGAGAAATATCTTGGCAAAAGACAACTTTTCCCATTTTTTTATACAAAGTTGGCATTTGACCAAGATATTTATCTCACCCAGCATGGGTATATGTAAAATGACACCCCAAAACACATTCCTCAACTTCTCCTGAATACAGAGATACCAGATGTGTGACACTTTTTTGCAGCCTAGGTGGGCAAAGGGGCCCATATTCCAAAGAGCACCTTTCGGATTTAACAGGTCATTTTTTACAGAATTTGATTTCAAACTCCTTACCACACATTCGGGCCCCTAGAATGCCAGGGCAGTATAACTACCCCACAAGTGACCCCATTTTGGAAAGAAGAGACCCCAAGGTATTCGCTGATGGGCATAGTGAGTTCATGGAAGTTTTTATTTTTTGTCACAAGTTAGTGGAATATGAGACTTTGTATGAAAAAAAAATCAAAAAAAAAATCATCATTTTCCACTAGCTTGTGACAAAAAATAAAAAATTCTAGGAACTTGCCATGCCCCTCACGGAATACCTTGGGGTGTCTTCTTTCCAAAATGGGGTCACTTGTGGGGTAGTTATACTGCCCTGGCATTCTAGGGGCCCGAATGTGTGGTAAGGAGTTTGAAATCAAATTCTGTAAAAAATGACCTGTGAAATCCGAAAGGTGCTCTTTGGAATATGGGCCCCTTTGCCCACCTAGGCTGCAAAAAAGTGTCACACATCTGGTATTGCCGTACTCAAGAGAAGGTGGGGAATGTGTTTTGGGGTGTCATTTTACATATACCCATGCTGGGTGAGAGAAATATCTTGGCAAAAGACAACTTTTCCCATTTTTTTATACAAAGTTGGCATTTGACCAAGATATTTATCTCACCCAGCATGGGTATATGTAAAATGACACCCCAAAACACATTCCTCAACTTCTCCTGAATACAGAGATACCAGATGTGTGACACTTTTTTGCAGCCTAGGTGGGCAAAGGGGCCCATATTCCAAAGAGCACCTTTCGGATTTCACAGGTCATTTTTTACAGAATTTGATTTCAAACTCCTTACCACACATTTGGGCCCCTAGAATGCCAGGGCAGTATAACTACCCCACAAGTGACCCCATTTTGGAAAGAAGAGACCCCAAGGTATTTCGTGATGGGCATAGTGAGTTCATAGAAGTTTTTATTTTTTGTCACAAGTTAGTGGAATATGAGACTTTGTAAGAAAAAAAAAAAAAAAAAAAAAAAATCATCATTTTCCGCTAACTTGTGACAAAAAATAAAAAGTTCTATGAACTCACTATGCCCATCAGCGAATACCTTAGGGTGTTTACTTTCCGAAATGGGGTCATTTGTGGGGTGTTTGTACTGTCTGGCCATTGTAGAACCTCAGGAAACATGACAGATGCTCAGAAAGTCAGAGCTGCTTCAAAAAGCGGAAATTCACATTTTTGTACCATAGTTTGTAAACGCTATAACTTTTACCCAAACCATTTTTTTTTTACCCAAACATTTTTTTTTTATCAAAGACATGTAGAACTATAAATTTAGAGCAAAATTTCTATATGGATCTCGTTTTTTTTGCAAAATTTTACAACTGAAAGTGAAAAATGTCATTTTTTTGCAAAAAAATCGTTAAATTTCGATTAATAACAAAAAAAGTAAAAATGTCAGCAGCAATGAAATACCACCAAATGAAAGCTCTATTAGTGAGAAGAAAAGGAGGTAAAATTCATTTGGGTGGTAAGTTGCATGACCGAGCAATAAACCGCTAAAGTTGTGGAGTGCCGATTTGTAAAAAAGGGCCTGGTCTTTAGGGGGGTATAAACCTGTGGTCCTTAAGTGGTTAAACGCTTGTATAATACTTTCCCACTTTCGTGCATATGAACCCCATTGGAACAGGGATTGAGGTGAGTGATGCCAATCTCTATAACGTGCTGTTGAATATGCAGGCAGTATATACAGTAAGAACTAGGAAATAAATAGAATGAAAGTGCTTTGGTGCTCTGAAATCGGGAAATGTGTTTTGCTAGTGTCATGAGTTTTTCAAATGTCACTGCTCCTCCCTAATCATTTCCAAAAAGAAAGATCAAACCAAACTTAAATAACATCTTCCAGATTTCACGACAACCTAATACCACCAAAGGATTTAATTTCTTTCTAAGACTCTTGCCAAGCTGCTTTAAAAACTCTTAGAGTACCCTTTGCACTGTAAAGACTTTTCTTGTGGTGAAAGGAATGCAAGCCACTCAAGATAATGTCATGCATATCCAATAACAGAGAGAGTAGTAATCAACCATATGGTTCCCATCAGTTGTAGTACTTCATAAATTATAGAACATGTGATATAAACAAAGACAATTATATGGCTCTGAGCAATCATTGCAAGCAAATAGTTCAGAGTTTGGACCATTTGTAATTTTTCTCAAGCTTTTCACCAGTGCAGTTATTTCGGGGGACTGTTATAAACTTTCAATTTTTTATTGAACAGTGTTAATTCAATTTTGGAAAATAATAGAAGTAACTAATCTGATAAAATCCACCTGTCTGTGTTGTGAAACTGTGCTAATGTTTATGTAAATATGAATTTAAAGGGGTTTTCTAAGTTTAACTTTTTTTTTTCAAGTGCTTCTGCTGTCCATGGGCTGCCTAAGGAATCTTGCCCCATTCAAGCTGGATGCAATTTTACCCACTTTCAAATCCCAGTTACTGCATCGTAACAAGTGATCCCTGCCTCCTTGATGGCCATAGACCTAAAATTTACACCCGTACCCAACAATCCTTCTCAGCTGAAGTGTAGCTATAGAAGGTGATGTGCTAGGGGCCACACTCAGGCATGATCAACCCTATTAAGCCATGCATACTTGCTGTTTGGGTTGATCATTGCTCAGTTAAATGATCTCCTTGAGTGACAAGGCCAATTGTCCTCTTGCCTGGCCCTGTATTCCTGCTCATGCACCAGTGAATGTTGAGTTGATTAAGCACATGGACAGTTCAGATCTCAGCATCAGTGAAAGTGTACTTTCCCTGATGCTGAAATCTGAACTGTGCATGCACCGATTCAACATTCCCCACTGCATTTGTGGGGTTATGGGGTCATTCAAGAAGACATTGAGGATGCTGGCCCTGTCACTCAAGGGGAGGGTGACGTGGCTAAGTGGAAAGGCAGTGATGAAGCGGCATTCCGAACACATAATTAGCATATGAATAATGAGATTTATTATTAAGCCACGTTCAAATGTCGCATGTGTTTGATTAATTTGTCTCATCCTTAAATCAAATTTTTTTTGTCTAGAAAAACGATTTCTAAGTGTATTGATGCCATCTTTGTACTCATTGGACCTTTCTGATGTCTGTGGAGACTATGCCTCTATGGAAACCTCATGGGATATCAATTTCTCTATGCTATGGTCTGCATGATGTCCAAATGAGATTGATCTCTTCCTGCTATTATCTAATGGCCCCCTATCGATATTATATTATTATCGATATTAATGTATTACGGACGCTAGTATATCATTATTGGTGGTCTGCACCCAAATTGCGGTATTGGTATCCGATATCTATGATATCAATTGTGTTTACCTACCCCCTGATGATCCCACACAGTGGGGGAAACGCGTTGGGTTATAATTTATTTTATGTCTATCTACTTACAGGGTGTAATTTACTACATATACCTTGATTCACTGTGTACCTTGTTGACTGTCATAATACAGTACTAGGGCTGTATACAGAGTCCATCAATGTACCCTATCTTTATAGGGGAGAGTATATGTATAGTATTTATTTTTCCTTTCCACCTACAGGCACCTATTCAACCCCTACCATTGCGTTAGGGCTGTTGTAGGATTCTTTTAGTCGAGGTTCGAGGACAGGGAGTCCCCACCATCAGGGGTCATCCCTGGGCTGAGCACTAGACTAGGGCGAGACTATAGGGACAGTTCTCCCCACCCTACAGTATATCTTCATAGCTGCCTGCTGTGGAATCATCTGAGTTCACTCTCAGTGATTTTTTTGTTCCGTGTGTCTAATTTAATATTTTAATGATATTCAATTAAAGTTTATAAATTTTAAGGGTTATATGAACTGCTGTAGCTGGATTTTCGTTTATTAACCCTGATTTAGATTGTATCTTTACTTGCTGGACTAGGCTACAGTTGTAGAGCCTCAGCTTTTCTGGTAGTTTTTGCTAAGTGCCACATGGAGTTCACTATGTTATCTGCATAATACTCTCATTATTGTTGTGCTTTGTTGCTGACCTATTGGTTTTAGTCTTTCAACACACCATTACTTTTAATCAGCCTTAGTATTATAATAACCCTCATAACTCACCACTGCAAAGTCACAGTCACAAGTAGCTAGAATATATTTGCCAACTGGCATCTCTTAAAATGTTTCCTGGACTAAGAGGAAGCTCTGTGTTGCTTGATTGCATCAAACCTAGTGACCTTAGCTCTAGTCACAAGTTTGTGTCATTCGCTGAGGTATCACTGGAGATCATTCTAGTTATGTGTAACCTTTTTTTTTATTTCTGATGCAAGAACGGCTTCCCTCTTAGAAAATAATTAACAGTTGGCTCATGCATGAACACCTCAACCTCCTGCACCATAATGGCCAAGATTTTGTTGAACCTCTTCTAATGTTGCAGTGATTCTGGAGAGGGGAACTCCTGTGTAGGTTAACATTATCCTTAGCATAGCTGGACCACTTTTTCTCCCATTGTCATCTTCTACTTTCTCAAACACTTTCCATTCTAAAGCTAGCCATACATATGTCAAAGAAGTCGGTACTAATGAGTTGATATTATGCTTATGGGGGCCTTTCAACTGGAGCAGATGTCAGAGGTATATTTATGGTGGCCAATTGCTGTTAAATGTGGGCCTTAGTTCTACAAGTTCTTAGAGGTACATTTTTCATTGATCCTCCAGCCAATGCTCAGAATTAGAATCCTTTCAGGAACTTTTTTAAAAATATTTTGCAATTTCTTTTGTTTTTCCCAATAAAATTATTT
The DNA here is from genome assembly GCF_905171765.1 of Bufo bufo. Classification (NCBI taxonomy): domain Eukaryota; kingdom Metazoa; phylum Chordata; class Amphibia; order Anura; family Bufonidae; genus Bufo; species Bufo bufo. Next base: position 180,527,102 of record NC_053389.1, read on the forward strand.
GGCTGAAATCGAGATCCTTTATCTACTAAGATACCGCTACTAATGTTCATTCTCATGCACAACAAAGATATAGTTCTGTAAACTCCTGGGGGCTAGCAGTCACATTGATGACTAACTCCTATGACAGCCACTACAACCTATTTGCACTGATGGCAGCTACTGTATGTATTAGCTAGACTCAGAACAGTACATAAAAACATAGTACACCAATTCCAGTCCATTGACAGTTAAAAATTAGGCTTGGCTGGAGTGGTTTTTAGTTCTTTTTGAACAGCCTAACATAGAGATCCATGAGTCGTCCATATCGATTAGTCGTCCATACCTAAGATAGAGCGTCCCATCTCCATCAGAGGCCCACTACAACTGTAGCATTTACTTCTCTATTTTCACAGATAAAGCCATATGGAACAATGCAACAATATTATATCAGTGAAAGGCTGTGATTTGTCTTCTAGGAAGCTGAGGGATTTCTATAAGAAATGATGTCCAATTGATATTTTTTTTCAATGCCCAGAAAATTGCTAATATTTCTACTTGTGATGGATGTGGACACCATTTCAACTACTTTAAGTATGTGTGCATGATTAACTTCATTCCAGTATTTGATCATATTATAATATGTGTAGTTACAGATGATTATATGCATATTATACAGTAATTCACTAAAACTCAACATTGAAAACCATTGGGACATTTTAAGCTCCTTCTGATCTTTCCATGAAAGCCCATGACTCCTCCTGGAAATCCTCATTTAGGGTATATGGATCATATACATTTTCCCTATATTAGGGTATGTTCTTTTTTTTTTTTTCAAAGTCAATATTGCAGCAGTGGATTCCGGCAGGCAGTTCCGTCAAAACGTATGCAAACTGATGGCATTTGTCAGACGGATCAGGATCCTGATCCGTATGACAAATGCATTGAAATGCCGCATCCGTCTCTCCGGTGTCATCCAGAAAAACGGATCCAGCATTTAATTATTTTTTTCAAATTTTTTGCGGTCTGAGCATACGCAGGTCGCAATGCCAGATCTGTTTTGAAGGAACACTCGGGGACGGATCCGGCACTAATGCATTTCAATGGGAAAAAATGCTGGATCCGGCATTCTGGCAAGTGTTCCAGAATTTTGGACGGAGATAAAACCACAGCAAGCTGCGGTATTATCTCCGTCCTGAAAAGTCAAAAAGACTGAACTGAAGACATCCTGATGCATCTTGAACAGATTGCTCTCTATTCAGAATGCATTAGGATAAAACTGATCAGTTCTTTTCCGGTATTGAGCCCCTAGGACGGAACTCAATGCCGGAAAAGAATAACGCTAGTGTGAAAGTACCCTAAATCTGACAAGTTTGGCAGGAGCAGCGAACTATCTGACATGACTGGCAGCAGGGGTTGGGGAGAAATAGCTGTCACACAAACATGCTCTCAACCAAAAGTATACGGCAACCTTAAACAGTTATTTACAACAACAAAAAACATAAAATTAACTTAGTGGACAACTGACTTTTTAAAATATTTCAACAAATTCTAAGCAGAAACTGGTCTTATTTCAATTTATCTGACTTTGGCTGAAGTTCAAAGGAAGAAAACTATAAATAATGGTATCCTTTCCAGAGTAACTCATATCTAGACATGAAAAGAAAAAATACACAAGCCCAGTGTTGTGTATTGTAATAATTGGCAGATATCAACAAGGCTGTATTTTATCCATTGTTTGATATCAACATGAGAATTATGTTGCTGATATCTTCCAGCCATCACCCCCAGCCTTACAGTATTTGTGTTATGCTGCTTCGTGCTTCAACAAGACTTTTCAAGGATTCTCAGACATACTGCATAAAAGGTAGTTCTGTTATACTTAAATCTGTAGTTTGGTTAGGCTTGGTTCAAAAATTCAAAACCTGTGCAACTATTTTTTTGTTGTAGATCCTTAACTTTAAGTAGAATCTGCTGACAATGGGTGGATGATTGGTTGTATGGATGGATGGTTGATTAGACAGACAGATAGATGGGTAGATGGCAAATAGCAAATAGGTATATTGTTGAAGGAATACTATGGACTCTATGCTCAGAGTCAGCAGCTGTATGGAACATAAGAAATGTTGGAGTGCTGTAGGGTATTATAAAATTTAAACAGGTTAACAACCTAAGTGACAATCTAAGTTTCTTGATGTCCCTCAAATTTGTGGCTGACATTTACATAATTTTTGTTAGTAATTAGTATAACAATTAATTTGTTAATTCAGAACAGTTGGTTGTAGGTGTAAGTGATGAATTTTATACATGCTGTTGGAGAATCAAGTATCTAATGATCTTAGAAAGCATCCCACTTCTAAATACTGAATGCAGGGAAGAATCATAGGCATTCACCACACATTGTACTGTAAAATGCCTAGAAAAATCTACAACTAAAATGTTTCCCAATATTAATAATACCTAATTTATTAGTCAAAAAAATAAGAAATAAAAAAGAGGTTCAATTAGACATTAGGGAACCAAGACAATCCTACCAGGTTTTGCTGGTTCAGGCATGGTTGTGTCACCCTCTTCTTGGGTCCAGGCACAAACTTCCTCTTGAGGGCTCAACTTGTCTCTTTAAAGACAGTCTCTGCTCTCCTGGGAGACGCTGTTAAATGTCACCTGACCCAATGAGTTGGTTGCCAAATTCCTAAGTCATTCCATAAACTTCCCTAAACCTCTTGATGGGGGCATTCATGGCCTGGCCTTAATAGTATCAAGCAGTGAGGGGGATGTGATCTGATTTTGTAAGCTTTCGAGACTCCCAGATAAACTGAACGGCTATAAGTATGATGGAGGAAACAGCTGCTCCTGCATGCAACCTTAGTGAGAGACAAGAGTTAGGAGGAGATACAAGCTGCAGCTAATCACTTCACTGATGGGTCAGAAATATCTAATTTTATCTTGAATACTTTTAGTATTTTTTTAAGCAGAAATGTATGTTTTCCAAAGATGATAATACCATAAATCATAATTTCCATACATTAAAATTAAGAAAATGAGATTAGTATTCAAAAATAGATGTGGGACCCACATCTGATTGTCACATGTTGCCTCCACCGGATTTTTATATCAGTGAAAACCACCACATAGTTACAGACCTTCAAAGTATATTCACAGGCAGGAGAGTAAGCTGAAGATCCTAGACTTTAAAACAGAATATCATACTAGTCTAGTATTGTGGGACAGAGGTTTATAGGGTCCTCTCTCTCAGAGACTTGCCTAAAGCTAAACCTGTCAGAAGGTTTAACTATTCTTAGTATTCAAAAGGGGTAACTTGAAAGTCCTGGTCCCCAATGCAAAATCTTTAACACAGCCCTTATCTAGAATGTGATACCTATAATACTGGTGTATACTTATGTGACAGAGGTCACCAGTGTCCACATGTGACTGCCACCTATGCAATTTCTGTGGCTACACCCCTGTGACTATTCCCTGTAAGAACTGTGCACTGGCAATGATAGAATTCAAGCTCCATAAAGTTGCTATTGGGATGGTTGATCACCGAAAAGGGATTGTCCAGTTTCAGGAGTAAACCTGACAACAGAGAAGATCCATTTTGCAATACAATAGTTATCAAAACTTACTTGGCGGTTCCCAAGGTGCTGTTTCGGTTCTCTTTGCCGAGATCTGACTTCAGAATTTGCTCCTTTCTGTCCATAATAAATAACAGGAAATTTTGATACATGTTTGCAGTATTATAGTGATTGTGTTGCTTGCCATGTTTTTGTGCAGCTGCATGTTTGTTATCTATAGTACACAGGGTCTGCTGATACGAGACACCAGAGCTGAGAGATGTACCGTACAGCATCCTTGGCACTGAGCAGATAATGATGTTTAGACTTGCCCAAAATATCCATGACATATGGCATATCTCTTCCCTGCTGTGTACCCGGGAATTCAAAGAGTTAAACAACATTTTAGCAGACCCCATGTAGATCACAAACATACAGCAGCACAAAAATATGCCAAGCAATACAATCACTATAATACAGCAAATGTGTATCAAAATTTTCTTGCTATTTATTATGCACAGAAAGAAACAACTTCTGAAGCCACTGTCACTACAGACTTTTTAATGTACAGTACTTTATGTAGAAAACCACTCCTGACAGCACACCAACTCTTTTAATGAACGTACTTAATTATTAATGTTGAGCGAATCGATGTGAAATTAATTGAATTTGATCTGAATTTCAGAGAAACTTTGATTGGCCATGATTCTCCAGCAGAGTGTAAGCAGTGGAAGATCTGGAGCGAAACGTACCCGGGGTAGACCGTCTGCTACCTGTCCAGAAACAACTAGCGGTGATCGGGTTCATAAAAGCAGTGGCAGGCAGGCAGTGTTGGAGGTAAAATGTCATACTTGGCAGTGTAGGAATTTTTTATCAAGTCGCTGGAGGACATTAGCGTGGTGGTATGCAGGATATGTGGGCAGAAGGTGAAGCACGGTCAGGGTGTTAATGTTAGCACCATGGCCCTGCGTCAACATATGGAACGTCACCATGAAGTGACCTGTGAAAACCGTGGCACTAATGTAGTGATACAGCCTGGTGCAGCAATGTCTGCATCTCCCAGAGGCCCGCACGCCTTCTCCAGCAGTCAGGGCTCCTTAACCTCAGCAGATGGAAGCTGTCATTTCTTTTCTTTGTCTATTGCTCCAGATGCTCCTCCTTCTCCTCGTCCCTTGTTTCACCAGTAATAGATCACTGAGATGATTGAATAGAGACAGTATGAATGCACTCATCTAACGGCACAGAAGCTGAATTTGCACCTGGCCAAGTTGCTTGTACTACAGTCCCTCTCTTTTCATATCGTGGAATCTGAACATTTCAGAGAACTGATGGCTAGTACCCAGCAAGGTGGAGAGTCTAAAGCCATTATTACTTCTCTAAAAAAGCTGTACCAGTGCTGCACACTTTACCAGAAGGTGGGCCAGTCCTTGAGCCTGTCAGTGTCTCGTACAGTTCATGCCAGCGCTGACGTGTGGAGATGTAACTATGGCAAAGGACAATATATGTCTTTTACGGCCCACTGGGTAAATGTGTTTCCTGCCCAGGCACACCAACAACTTGGCCAGGTGATTGCAATGCCGCCTCCGTATTGTAGTCGTGGTATTTTTGCACCAATGTCCTCTTCTGCCTCATCATCCTCCACCTTGTCCTCAGCCTCCACTGTAGGCAAAGTTCAGAGTATACCACCTATCTAAAGCATGGTGTTGTCATGCAGTTCTGCACCTGGTCAGCCTAGGTGAACAAGTCACACCAGGGTGGAACTACTCTGCATCATCAACCAAGAAATCGAATCCTGGATGTCTCCTCACCAACTGGAGATAGCAACCATGGTCACCGATAACAGGAAGAACATTCGGTCTGCGCTGCATCCCTGCATGGCACACGTCTTCAATCTGGTTGTCATCATGTTCATGAAGACTTCCACCCAACTGTAAGACGTCTTGAAAATGTCAAGGAAACGGTGCATGCACTTGTGTTTTGGACCCACCCCACTCCTGCTTTGGAGGTGGGACACCTTGCAGTATGCCATTTATTGGGGTATGTAAGAATCAGAGCACTGTGTGGGGACCAAGAGGAGCTCTGTGTTGCTTGAGCCCTGGAATAACAGAGAAAAGACTGCCTGCCATATAGTGACTGTACCATAGCTATAATACCTGCCCCCTACATGACCGCCCACTGTCTCAAACTTGAATATACATTTCCTGATTTATCCACCATCTGCCATATAGCATTCATTTGGTAAAGGCAACTAATGTAAGATAAGATTTAATAGGCTTTTCTGTTTATTAATCTACAGTTATTACCTGCTAAATCATTTAGATATTTTGCCAGGAAGAAATTAGCTGTGCTGATAGCAGGTGTCTTTAGTTTTTTTTTTGCATAGGCATCTTCCTATTTATATGGGACTCTTGCAGGGAATGAAAGGTCCCTCTAATACCTTGTAACTTTGCAAGTGGTACAGAAGTTCTTACCATAATGTTAAGAATCAAAAATCCAGATAAAGTTTGAACTTGGGCAATGAATGGCATTACATACTATTACCTTTATGGCAGTAAAGGGCTTTTCTGAGAACCCAAAAATGTGTTTAAAATAACAAAAGAAGCCTTTCTCACCTGTTCCATCTCCTAATATTCCAGTTCTGGCAATCCACATTGTTGTTTCCAGTGCTTCATCTGGGACATCCCATTATTATCCAGTCTCCTTTAGTGATAAGTGAAGTTATGAAAACTTTGATTTGGCTACTTAGCCAAATTGAATTTTTTTTTTTTATTTGTGATGAATTACTTCGTCATGAAGGCCATTCCTTTATATTTAGTGGCCACAATGACGGGGAGCAGTGATCATGCTGCCCCATCATTGAACCCCTGAGCTTAAAATTAAGGCCTTTCAGGGGTTAATTGGATTTGAAGAAAAAAAACATACTCACCTTATTAATTTGCTCGTGAAGAGGCCGTCGCGGCCATCTTGATTGAAGACACCGCACGAAATCTTGCGCAGTGACTTGATGGTGTCATCACGTCATCACACTGGCCAGGTGTGGTGATGGCATTACTGTGCCTGGCCAGCATGGTGATATAACCATGTCGTCCCGCATGAGATTCTGCACTGTATCTTCAATTAAGATGGCAGTGACGGCCTCTCCGCAAGCAAATGGATGAGGTCAGTATGTTTTTTTTTTTCCCTGCCATTTCAAGAAAAATAGATTCGTTACCACTAAGCGCTAGTAAATTCAGCTTTCCGGCGAATCAAATTTTTTCCAAAATATGAATCAAAGTAAATTTTTTGGCTTTGATTCGCTCAATACTAATGTCCTTGTTTCATCCAATCACTGTCCTTATTGGTCATGTGTGGTAGTCAGGTATATTATAGGTGCAATTCTGCACTGCTATATATGACACTGAGGCCATTAATTGGTTGTAACAAACATGTAGGGTAGGGGTGGATATTATTGGTGCAGCACGGGAAACAAAGACCATCAGGAAGCAGCACTGGAAAAGCATTTCCTTCCTTTATGTTATTATTTTAGTAGGGTTTGAGAAACCCCCTTTACCCACTTCTATCCCGTGCCAGTTTTCACCTTCCTACCCAGGTCATTTTTTTGCAAATCTGACGTGTCACTTTATGTATAAATAACTTTGAAACACTTTTACTTATCCAAGCCATTCTGAGATTTTTTTCTCATGACATATTGTAATTCATGCTAGTCGTAAATTTGAGTCGATATATTTTAACTTTATTTATGAAAAAATCTGAAATTTACCCAAAATTTTTAAAAATTCACAATTTTAAAAATTTACATTTCTCTGCTTTTAAAACAGAAAGTGATACCTCATAAAATATTTACTACTTAACATTCCCCATATGTCTATTTTATGTTGGCATTAATTAGAAAATTTCATTTTATTTTCTAGGACGTTAGAAGGCTTAGAATTTTAGAAGCAATTCTTAAAATGTTTAAGAAAATTTCCAAAACCCACTTTTTAAGGACCAGTTCAATTATGAGGTCACTTTGTGGGGCTTGCATAATAGGAATCACCCATAAATGACCCCATATTATAAACTACACCCCTCAAGTTATTCAAAACTGATTTTACTAACTGTGTTTCACAAGAATAAGAAGGAAAATGGAGATGAAATTTCAAAATTTCACTTTTTCAGATTTTATATTTTAATTAGAGTTGAGCGAACACCTGGATGTTCGGGTTCGAGAAGTTCGGCCGAACTTCCCGGAAATGTTCGGGTTCGGGATCCGAACCCGACCCGAACTTCGTCCCGAACCCGAACCCCATTGAAGTCAATGGGGACCCAAACTTTTTGGCACTAAAGAGGCTGTAAAACAGCCCAGGAAAGAGCTAGAGGGCTGCAAAAGGCAGCAACATGTAGGTAAATCCCCTGCAAACAAATGTGGATAGGGAAATGAATAAAAATAAAAATAAAATATATAAAAATAAACCAATATCAATTGGAGAGAGGTCCCATAGCAGAGAATCTGGCTTCACGTCAGCAGAGAATCAGTCTTCATGCCATAGCAGAGAATCTGGCTTCACGTCACCCACCACTGTAACAGTCCATTGTCATATATTTAGGCCCCGGCACCCAGGCAGAGGAGAGAGGTCCCGTAACAGAGAATCTGGCTTCATGTCAGCAGAGAATCAGTCTGCATGTCATAGCAGAGAATCAGGCTTTACGTCACCCAACACTGGAACAGTCCATTGTCAGATATTTAGGCCCAGACACCCAGGCAGAGGAGAGAGGTCCCGTAACAGAGAATCTGGCTTCATGTCAGCAGATAATCAGTCTGCATGTCATAGCAGAGAATCAGGCTTCACGTCACCCACCACTGGAACAGGCCACTGTCACATATTTAGGCCCAGGCACCCAGGCAGAGGAGAGAGGTCCCATAACAGAGATTCAGGCTTCCTGTCAGCAGAGAATCAGTCTTCATGTCATAGCAGAGAATCAGGCTTCACGTCACCCACCACTGGAACAGGCCACTGTCACATATTTAGGCCCAGGCACCCAGGCAGAGGAGAGAGGTCCCATAACAGAGATTCAGGCTTCATGTCAGCAGAGAATCAGTCTTCATGTCATAGCAGAGAATCAGGCTTCACGTCACCCACCACTGGAACAGGCCACTGTCACATATTTAGGCCCAGGCACCCAGACAGAGGAGAGAGGTCCCGTAACAGAGAATCTGGCTTCATGTCAGCACAGAATCAGTCTTCATGTCATAGCAGAGAATCAGGCTTCACGTCACCCACCACTGGAACAGGCCACTGTCACATATTTAGGCCCAGGCACCCAGGCAGAGGAGAGAGGTCCCATAACAGAGATTCAGGCTTCCTGTCAGCAGAGAATCAGTCTTCATGTCATAGCAGAGAATCAGGCTTCACGTCACCCACCACTGGAACAGGCCACTGTCACATATTTAGGCCCAGGCACGCAGACAGAGGAGAGAGGTCCCATAACAGAGAATCTGGCTTCATGTCAGCACAGAATCAGTCTTCATGTCATAGCAGAGAATCAGGCTTCACGTCACCCACCACTGGAACAGGCCACTGTCACATATTTAGGCCCAGGCACCCAGGCAGAGGAGAGAGGTCCCATAACAGAGATTCAGGCTTCATGTCAGCAGAGAATCAGTCTTCATGTCATAGCAGAGAATCAGGCTTCACGTCACCCACCACTGGAACAGGCCACTGTCACACATTTAGGCCCTGGCACCCAGACAGAGGAGAGAGGTCCCATAACAGAGATTCAGGCTTCATGTCAGCAGAGAATCAGTCTTCATGTCATAGCAGAGAATCAGGCTTCACGTCACCCACCACTGGAACAGGCCACTATCACACATTTAGGCCCTGGCACCCAGACAGAGGAGAGAGGTCCCGTAACAGAGAATCTGGCTTCATGTCAGCACAGAATCAGTCTTCATGTCATAGCAGAGAATCAGGCTTCACGTCACCCACCACTGGAACAGGCCACTGTCACATATTTAGGCCCAGGCACCCAGGCAGAGGAGAGAGGTCCCATAACAGAGATTCAGGCTTCCTGTCAGCAGAGAATCAGTCTTCATGTCATAGCAGAGAATCAGGCTTCACGTCACCCACCACTGAAACAGGCCACTGTCACATATTTAGGCCCAGGCACCCAGGCAGAGGAGAGAGGTCCCAAAACAGAGATTCAGGCTTCATGTCAGCAGAGAATCAGTCTTCATGTCATAGCAGAGAATCAGGCTTCACGTCAACCACCACTGGAACAGGCCACTGTCACATATTTAGGCCCAGGCACCCAGGCAGAGGAGAGAGGTCCCATAACAGAGATTCAGGCTTCATGTCATCAGAGAATCAGTCTTCATGTCATAGCAGAGAATCAGGCTTCACGTCACCCACCACTGGAACAGGCCACTGTCACATATTTAGGCCCAGGCACCCAGACAGAGGAGAGAGGTCCCATAACAGAGAATCTGGCTTCATGTCAGCACAGAATCAGTCTTCATGTCATAGCAGAGAATCAGGCTTCACGTCACCCACCACTGGAACAGGCCACTGTCACATATTTAGGCCCAGGCACCCAGGCAGAGGAGAGAGGTCCCATAACAGAGAATCAGGCTTCATGTCAGCAGAGAATCAGTCTTCATGTCATAGCAGAGAATCAGGCTTCACTTCACCCACCACTGGAACAGGCCACTGTCACATATTTTGACCTCGGCACCCAGACAGAGGAGAGAGGTCCCGTAACAGAGAATCTGGCTTCATGTCAGCACAGAATCAGTCTTCATGTCATAGCAGAGAATCAGGCTTCACGTCACCCACCACTGGAACAGGCTATTGTCACATATTTAGGCCCAGGCACCCAGGCAGAGGAGAGAGGTCGCGTAACAGAGAATCTGGCTTCATGTCAGCACAGAATCAGTCTTCATGTCATAGCAGAGAATCAGGCTTCACGTCACCCACCACTGGAACAGGCCACTGTCACACATTTGGGCCCCGGCACCCAGACAGAGGAGAGGTTCATTCAACTTTGGGTTGCCCCGCAATATAATGGTAAAATGAAAATAAAAATAGGATTGAATGAGGAAGTGCCCTGGAGTACAATAATATATTGTTAAGGGGAGGTAGTTAATGTCTAATCTGCACAAGGGATGGACAGGTCCTGTGGGATCCATGCCTGGTTCATTTTTATGAACGTCAGCTTGTCCACATTGGCTGTAGACAGGCAGCTGCGTTTGTCTGTAATGACGCCCCCTGCCGTGCTGAATACACGTTCAGACAAAACGCTGGCCGCCGGGCAGGCCAGCACCTTGAAGGCATAAAAGGCTAGCTCTGGCCACGTGGACAATTTGGAGACCCAGAAGTTGAATGGGGCCGAACCATCAGTCAGTACGTGGAGGGGTGTGCACAGGTACTGTTCCACCATGTTAGTGAAATGTTTCCTCCTGCTAACACGTTCCGTATCAGGTGGTGGTGCAGTTAGCTGTGGCGTGGTGACAAAACTTTTCCACATGCTAACCCTGCCCTCAGAGGAGCTGGCCGTGACACAGCTACGTTGGCGACCTCTTGCTCCTCCTCTGCCTTCGCCTTGGGCTTCCACTGGTTCCCCTGTGACATTTGGGAATGCTCTCAGTAGCGCGTCTACCAACGTGCGCTTGTACTCGCGCATCTTCCTATCACGCTCCAGTGTAGGAAGTAAGGTGGGCACATTGTCTTTGTACCGGGGATCCAGCAGGGTGGCAACCCAGTAGTCCGCACACGTTAAAATGTGGGCAACTCTGCTGTCGTTGCGCAGGCACTGCAGCATGTAGTTGCTCATGTGTGCCAGGCTGCCTAGAGGTAAGGACAAGCTGTCCTCTGTGGGAGGCGTATCGTCATCGTCCTGTGTTTCCCCCCAGCCACGCACCAGTGATGGGCCCGAGCTGCTTTGGGTGCCGTCCCGCTGTGAACATGCTTCATCCTCATCTTCCTCCACCTCCTCCTCATCCTCGTCCTCCTCGTCCTCCAGTAGTGGGCCCTGTCTGGCCACATTTGTACCTGGCCTCTGGTGTTGCAAAAAACCTCCCTCTGAGTCACTTCGAAGAGACTGGCCTGAAAGTGCTAAAAATGACCCCTCTTCCTCCTCTTCCTCCTGGGCCACCTCCTCTTCCATCATCGCCCTAAGTGTTTTCTCAAGGAGATATAGAAGTGGTATTGTAACGCTGATAACGGCGTCATCGCCACTGGCCATGTTGGTGGAGTACTCGAAACAGCGCAACAGGGCACACAGGTCTCGCATGGAGGCCCAGTCATTGGTGGTGAAGTGGTGCTGTTCCGCAGTGCGACTGACCCGTGCGTGCTGCAGCTGAAACTCCACTATGGCCTGCTGCTGCTCGCACAGTCTGTCCAGCATGTGCAAGGTGGAGTTCCACCTGGTGGGCACATCGCATATGAGGCGGTGAGCGGGAAGGCCGAAGTTACGCTGTAGCGCAGACAGGCGTGCAGCAGCAGGGTGTGAACGCCGGAAGCGCGAACAGACGGCCCGCACTTTATGCAGCAGCTCTGACATGTCGGGATAGTTGCGAATGAACTTCTGCACCACCAAATTCAGCACATGCGCCAGGCAAGGGATGTGCGTCAAACCGGCTAGTCCCAGAGCTGCAACGAGATTTCGCCCATTATCGCACACCACCAGACCAGGCTTGAGGCTCACCGGCAGCAACCACTCGTCGGTCTGTTGTTCTATACCCCGCCACAACTCCTGTGCGGTGTGGGGCCTGTCCCCCAAACATATGAGTTTCAGAACAGCCTGCTGACGTTTACCCCGGGCTGTGCTGAAGTTGGTGGTGAAGGTGTGTGGCTGACTGGATGAGCAGGTGGAAGAAGAGGAGGAGGAAGCTGAGTAGGAGGAGGAGGAGACAGGAGGCAAAGAATGTTGCCCTGCGATCCTTGGCGGCGGAAGGACGTGCGCCAAACAGCTCTCCGCCTGGGGCCCAGCCGCCACTGCATTTACCCAGTGTGCAGTTAGGGAGATATAGCGTCCCTGGCCGTGCTTACTGGTCCATGTATCTGTGGTTAGGTGGACCTTGCCACAGATGGCGTTGTGCAGTGCACACTTGATTTTATCGGACACTTGCTTGTGCAGGGATGGCACGGCTCTCTTGGAGAAGTAGTGCCGGCTGGAAACAACATACTGTGGGACAGCAAGCGACATGAGCTGTTTGAAGCTGTCTATGTCCACCAGCCTAAATGACAGCATTTTATAGGCCAGTAGATTAGAAATGCTGGCATTCAGGGCCAGGGATCGAGGGTGGATAGGTGGGAATTTACGCTTTCTCTCAAATGTTTGTGAGATGAAGAGCTGAACGCTGCCGTGTGACATGGTTGAGATGCTTGGTGACGCAGGTGGTGGTGTTGGTGGTACATCCCATGTTTGCTGGGCGGCAGGTGCCAACGTTCCTCCAGAGGCGGAGGAAGAGGCCGAGGCGGCGGCAGCAGCAGAAGAGGTAGCAGGGGGAGCCTGAGTGACTTCTTTGTTTTTAAGGTGTTTACTCCACTGCAGTTCATGCTTTGCATGCAGGTGCCTGGTCATGCAGGTTGTGCTAAGGTTCAGAACGTTAATGCCTCGCTTCAGGCTCTGATGGCACAGCGTGCAAACCACTCGGGTCTTGTCGTCAGCACATTGTTTAAAGAAGTGCCATGCCAGGGAACTCCTTGAAGCTGCCTTTGGGGTGCTCGGTCCCAGATGGCAGCGGTCAGTAGCAGGCGGAGTCTCTTGGCGGCGGGTGTTCTGATTTTGCCCACTGCTCCCTCTTTGTCTTTTGCTACGCTGTTGGCTCGGTCTCACCACTGCCTCTTCCTCCGAACTGTGAAAGTCAGTGGCACGACCTTCATACCATGTGGGGTCTAGGACCTCATCGTCCCCTGCATCGTCTTCCACCCAGTCTTGATCCCTGACCTCCTGTTCAGTCTGCACACTGCAGAAAGACGCAGCAGTTGGCACCATCAGAGATGTGCTGAGGTGGTATTCCCATGTCCTCATCATCAGGAAACATAAGTGGTTGTGCGTTAGTGCATTCTATCTCTTCCACCCCTGGGGAAGGGCTAGGTGGATGCCCTTTAGAAACCCTGGCAGCAGAGTCTTCAAACAGCATAAGAGACTGCTGCATAACTTGAGGCTCAGACAGTTTCCCTGATATGCATGGGGGTTATGTGACAGACTGATGGGCTTGGTTTTCATGCGCCATCTGTGCGCTTTCTGCAGAAGACTGGGTGGGAGATAATGTGAACGTGCTGGATGCACTGTCAGACACCCAATTGACTAATGCCTGTACCTGCTCAGGCCTTACCATCCTTAGAACGGCATTGGGCCCCACCAAATATCCCTGTAAATTCTGGCGGCTACTGGGACCTGAGGTAGTTGGTACACTAGGACGTGTGGCTGTGGCAGAACGGCCACGTCCTCTCCCAGCACCAGAGGGTCCACTAACACCACCACGACCATGTCCACGTCCACCTCCCTTACTAGTTGTTTTCCTCATTGTTCCCGTTCACCACAATAAGAAAAATATTATTCGGGCCAATGTATTGAATTAAAATTTAGGCCTTTTTTTACAGACACCTAACACTGTCTGGCTATCTATTTAGGTACCGTATTACACTAATTCAGGCACACAAGTAATGACAGATTTGGTTGAATATAAATGTGAGGCCTATTTTTTACGCGCTGTGTGACAGATATACCTTTAATCACAGAATTAGACTTGTATCTGCACGGTAGCGTGTGTGTTAAGCTTTTCAGAATGACACTATCAGCACCTTAAATGTAAGATATCCTTTTTGGGATATATTTAAAGTAGGCCTGATATAGCAGAAACTACTAATTTTGAGAATGGCAAATTTGGGAATAGTTTTTCAACCCAGAACAAAAACTGTGCTTTTACGGTCACTTCAAATAATTTGACCAGCTAAAACAGTACAGATTTGGTTGAATATAAATGTGAGGCCTATTTTTTACGCGCTGTGTGACAGATATACCTTTAATCACAGAATTAGACTTGTATCTGCACTGTAGCGTGTGTGTTAAGTTTTTCAGAATGACACTATCAGCACCTTCTATCTAAGATATCCTTTTTGGGATAGATTTAAAGTAGGCCTGATATAGCAGAAACTACTAATTTTGAGAATGGCAAATTTGGGAATAGTTTTTCAACCCAGAACAAAAACTGTGCTTTTACGGTCACTAAATATAACTTGACCAGCTAAAACTGTACTGATTTGGAGGAATAGAAATGTCAGGCCTATTTTTTACGCGCAGTGTGACAGATATATCTTTAATCACAGAATTAGACTTGTATCTGCACGGTAACGTGTGTGTTAAGTTTTTCAGAATGACACTATCAGTACCTTCAATCTAAGATATCCTTTTTGGGATAGATTTAAAGTAGGCCTGATATAGCAGAAACGACTAATTTTGAGAATGGCAAATTTGGGAATAGTTTTTCAACCCAGAACAAAAACTGTGCTTTTACGGTCACTACAAATAATTTGACCAGCTAAAACAGTACAGATTTGGTTGAATATAAATGTCAGGCCTATTTTTTACGCGCTGTGTGACAGATATACCTTTAATCACAGAATTAGACTTGTATCTGCACTGTAGCGTGTGTGTTAAGTTTTTCAGAATGACACTATCAGCACCTTCAATCTAAGATATCCTTTTTGGGATAGATTTAAAGTAGTCCTGATATAGCAGAAACTACTAATTTTGAGAATGGCAAGTTTGGGAATAGTTTTTCAACCCAGAACAAAAACTGTGCTTTTACGGTCACTACAAATAATTTGACCAGCTGAAACAGTACAGATTTGGTTGAATATAAATGTGAGGCCTATTTTTTACGCGCTGTGTGACAGACATACCTTTAATCACAGAATTAGACTTGTATCTGCACTGTAGCGTGTGTGTTAAGTTTTTCAGAATGACACTATCAGCACCTTCAATCTAAGATATCCTTTTTGGGATAGATTTAAAGTAGGCCTGATATAGCAGAAACTACTAATTTTGAGAATGGCAAATTTGGGAATAGTTTTTCAACCCAGAACAAAAACTGTGCTTTTACGGTCACTACAAATAATTTGACCAGCTAAAACAGTACAGATTTGGTTGAATATAAATGTGAGGCCTATTTTTTTATTCGCTGTGTGACAGATATACCTTTAATCACAGAATTAGACTTGTATCTGCACTGTAGCGTGTGTGTTAAGTTTTTCAGAATGACACTATCAGCACCTTCAATCTAAGATATCCTTTTTGGGATAGATTTAAAGTAGGCCTGATATAGCAGAAACTACTAATTTTGAGAATGGCAAATTTGGGAATAGTTTTTCAACCCAGAACAAAAACTGTGCTTTTACGGTCACTAAATATAACTTGACCAGCTAAAACTGTACTGATTTGGAGGAATAGAAATGTCAGGCCTATTTTTTACGCGCTGTGTGACAGATATACCTTTAATCACAGAATTAGACTTGTATCTGCACGGTAGTGTGTGTGTTAAGTTTTTCAGAATGACACTATCAGCACCTTCAATCTAAGATATCCTTTTTGGGATAGATTTAAAGTAGGCCTGATATAGCAGAAACTACTAATTTTGAGAATGGCAAATTTGGGAATAGTTTTTCAACCCAGAACAAAAACTGCGCTTTTACGGTCACTACAAATAATTTGACCAGCTAAAACAGTACAGATTTGGTTGAATATAAATGTGAGGCCTATTTTTTACGCGCTGTGTGACAGATATACCTTTAATCACAGAATTAGACTTGTATCTGCACTGTAGCGTGTGTGTTAAGTTTTTCAGAATGACACTATCAGCACCTTCAATCTAAGATATCTTTTTTGGGATAGATTTAAAGTAGGCCTGATATAGCAGAAACTACTAATTTTGAGAATGGCAAATTTGGGAATAGTTTTTCAACCCAGAACAAAAACTGTGCTTTTACGGTCACTACAAATAACTTGACCAGCTAAAACAGTACTGATTTGGAGGAATATAAATGTCAGGTCTATTTTTTAGGCGCTGGGTGACAGGCTCAACTTGCCCCTGATGTAGTATATGGCCAAAAAATAACCACACTGTTGATGGTTAAATGCACTTGGGTGACACAGGCTCAGCCTGCACCTGATGTAGTATATGGCCAAAAAATAACCACACTGTTGATGGTTAAATGCACTTGGGTGACACAGGCTCAGCCTGCACCTGATGTAGTATATGGCCAAAAAATAACCACACTGTTGATGGTTAAATGCACTTGGGTGACACAGGCTCAGCCTGCACCTGATGTAGGATATAGCAAAAAATAACCACACTATTGATGGTTAAATGCACTTGGTGGTAGCTTGTGCTGGCGCACCACAAGCCACAAGATGGCCGCCGATCACCCCAGAAAAAAGTGATATAAAAACGCTCTGGGCAGCCTAAAAAAAGTGAGCAATTCAATATCAGCACTTCAATGATCCACAGCTGGAGATCGATCACTGAATTAAGTCTTTTGGAGGAGTTAATCTGCCTAATCTCGCCCTAACGTCGCAGCAGCAACCTCTCCCTATGCTTGAATCAGCAGAGTGACGTGCAGCGCTACGTGACCCAACCTTATATAGAGGCTGGGTCACATGCTGCACTGGCCAATCACAGCCATGCCAATAGTAGGCAAGGCTGTGATGGCCTCTTGGGGCAAGTAGTATGACGCTTGTTGATTGGCTGCTTTGCAGCCTTTCAAAAAGCGCCAAGAAAGCGCCGAACACCGAACCCGAACCCGGACTTTTACGAAAATGTTCGGGTTCGGGTCCGTGTCACAGACACCCCAAAATTCGGTACGAACCCGAACTATACAGTTCGGGTTCGCTCATCCCTAATTTTAATCCATTTTTTTCTGTAACACATCAAGGGTTAACAGCCAAACAAAACTCAATATCTATTGCACTGATTCTGCAATTTACACAAACAACCCACATGTGGTGGTAAACTGCTGTAAAGGGAGGGCTGGACTGGTTTTTAAACACCATGTCCCATTTGAAGCCCCCCTGATGCACCCCTACAGTAGAAACACAGAAAAAGTGACCCCATTTTGGAAAATACGGGATAAGGTGACAGTTTTATTGATACTATTTTGGGGTACATCAGATTTTTGATCACTCTATATTACGCCTCTTGTTAGGCAGTTTTGTTCATCTGACGGGTTAGCTCATGTGCTATTTTTATAGAGCAGGTTGTTACGGACGAGACAATTTCAAATATGTCTACTTTTTTTGTTTGTTTAAGTTTACATAATAAAGTATTTTTGAAAAAAAAATTGTTTTTGTGTCTTCATTTTCTGAAAGCCAAATTATTATTTTTTTGGCCAATTGTCTTATGTAAGGGCTCATTTTTTGCAGGATGAGCTGACGGTTTGATTGGTACTGATGGGTACATATGACTTTTTGATCACTTGGTATTACAATGTGATGTAAGGTGACAATAAATGACTTTTTTGGCACAGTTCACCTGAGGGGATAGGTCATGTGATATTTTTATAGAGCTGGTTGTTACGGATGTGCCGTAACTAACTAATAAAAAGCATTTTTGAAACAAAAAATAAATCATGTTTTAGAGTCTTTATTGTCTGGAAATCATATTATTTTCATTTATTGTCTTATGAAGGGGCTCATTTTTTGCAGCATGAGGTGTCAGGGCTGACCGCGGCATATAAAGGGTTAATACGCCGCCATCACTGTAAAAGCAGGGTCCCAGCTGTCAGCTACTGCCTGGCCCCTGCACTGATCGGGCGTGCACCACTCCAGTGCCTGCCCGATCATCATGATGTAGTAATGCGGTAAGTCACTTCGCGCTATGACGTACTATTGCGTCATATGTCGTGAAGGGGTTAAAGAAGCACTCCAGGCAAAAACAATACACTGTGTTAAGCCTAGTGCATTGCTTGAGGGGAAGCGCATGACTTCTCGATTTAGGTTTCTTTGAAGACCTTATGTAGTGCCCTGGAAAAGGGGTACTGTGAAGTCTGGACATTTGCGGACATTTGCCCCTGTTTCCCCTATGCAAAGTTATAAACTTCTTACATTATTTCACTTGAAAGGGTGAACATGCACTGCTTAATACTGTGTAAAACTGCATTTCAAATGTAAGTTGTGATATATATCCTGTTCATTTGCACTTTGTTTGCAAGGCTCTGTGGAAAAGGTTAATGAACAGTGAGAGACTTTTGGGACTTTGAATAAGAAGCTGATAATTTTCCACAGCTGCCACAGGATTTAAATAAGAGCATGTTTTGGAGGAAAAAAGCCAGACTTGTTTACCACCAAAACCAGACAGAATGACCTTGTGACTGTCCTGGTTTAGCTATGTTGTTATGTCTGGAAACTTGTTTTTGTCTGGAAAAACTGCTGTGTCATTGCCATTGAGTATCATTGAAGCTCTATTTAAGTCTATGAGAGACGGAAAGTGTTACAATGTATCTTTTTGTGCTGAGCTTCTCCACTTCACCCCCCCCCACCCCCACTAGAAGGTTCCAGTCTAGCTAGAAATGGTATATAAGGAGAGCAGTCAGAGCTCCTAGTGTTCTGCAGTTAGGGACCAGTGCTTGGAGGGGGAGACTTATGCCAGTCTGCTTGAGTGACTGAATGAGTGCTCTGAGATGGGGACACTGAGCCACAGACCATGGGTCACCAGCCCTGTGACCAAGGAGCCACCCAGGCTACTGATCTACAGACCGTAGATATCCAGCCTTTGGCCAGCCTTCTGAGAGAGAGAGAGAGAGAGAGAGGGAGAGCTAGCTCAGGCCTTTCCTTGGAATCAAACCATTTTTCTGCCAGGGAAGAGACTGGAGAAGCCAGCCCTATGCCTCACCTGTATTGTTTTGCACCTGAATTCCTCCAGTAAAGAAGCTCACTGGTTAACTGCAGACCCTGATTCTCTAGACTTATTTCCAACTGGGGTGCACCACGCCTTATCATCCCTTCTGGAGAGCAGCAACACATGGTGACACCTTGACGGTGTCCGGGGGACCCAGTGTAGCGTTGGGGCCACCCCAAACTCGATCACTGCACTTATTTATGCAAGGTCCCTCAAGCCTTGTATTAGGCATAACCTAAATTATCTGTTTTACCTGGATACTTCCTTTAAACAAATTTTTATTACACTCCTATAGCTTAGGTTTCTTGCCTATGATCTGAAAGCTACATGACTAGGATCCATCTCCAGAAAAGACTATTAATGTCTGGTTGAGGTCCAGATGATGTGACCCCGCTGATCAATATAACAAAGTCTCAGCAATCACTTAAGGAAATCTCAAATTTTCATCTTTATTTCTTAAAGTCATTAAAAGACAGCTATAAATACTGATCATAGGGCAAGAAATGTCATGGGATAGAAGGTCTTCTCTGCAGTCTTAAGATTGAGTTATGTTTAAATGGACAGTTCATTGCAATTTTCTGTTGGCTTCTTGTAATAATATTTTCTATTAAATTATTGAGATGTAACTCCAGAAAATGCTAAGGAAAAATGAGAGCTGTATAAGTAGACAATGGACAGTCTAAAACATGAAAAGAACAGGTCATTTGACAGGAACTTACAATAGGTTGTTGAGCGTATAAAGAGCTAATCGACTGTTAATACTGTGTTAATGGCAACGCATGTGAGGCAGACTTTCTAATCCAGAGCTAATCTTGTTCATAATCACTTTCTAGAATTGACTTGCCCCTTTGACTTTATTCTAATGAGCCTCAGCTCAGTTTCGGCATTGTGCTAATGGACATATAAGACTAATGACAGTAGATGGGGAGTGGTGAGAGAAAGTCTTACAGTATGTCCACACTGGATGGTTCGGTTGTTGATTTTCCAACACTCAAATACAGGGTGGGCCATTTATATGGATACACCTTAATAAAATGGGAATGGTTGGTGATATTAACTTCCTGTTTGTGGCACATTAGTATATGTGAGGGGGGAAACTTTTCAAGATGGGTGGTGACCATGGCGGCCATTTTGAAGTTGGCCATTTTGAATCCAACTTTAGTTTTTTCAATAGGAAGAGGGTCATGTAACACATCAAACTTATTGGGAATTTCACAATAAAAACAATGGCGTGCTTGGTTTTAACGTAACTTTATTCTTTCATGAGTTATTTACAAGTTTCTGACCACTTATAAAATGTGTTCAATGTGCTGCCCATTGTGTTGGATTGTCAATGCAACCCTCTTCTCCCACTCTTCACACACTGATAGCAACACCGCAGGAGAAATGCTAGCACAGGTTTCCAGTATCCATAGTTTCAGGTGCTGCACATCTCGTGTCTTCACAGCATAGACGATTGCCTTCAGATGATATGAGATGTGCAGCACCTGAAACTACGTGCAGTATATGAAAAAAAAGTTTTTTTTAACAACATTAACCTAATAGCCGTATTTGTGACAGTCACCTATGCACAGATGTGCACTATATCAGAGGGTTTTTTCACCACAGTATCCTAATAGCCGTATTTGTGGCCTAAATGGGACAGTCACCTATGCAAGTGTAATCACAGATGTGCAGTATATGAAAAAAAGTTTTTTTTTCACCACAGTATCCTAAAAGCCTTATTTGTGGCCAAAATATGACAGTCACCTATGCACGTGTAATCACAGATGTGCAATATATGAAAAAAAGTTTTTCTTTCACCACAGTATCCTAAAAGCCTTATTTGTGGCCGAAATGTGACAGTCACCTATGCACGTGTAATCACAGATGTGCAGTATATGAAAAAAAGTTTTTTTTTAACAACAGTAACCTAATAGCCGTATTTGTGGCCTAAATGTGACAGTCACTTATGCACGTGTAATCCTAGATGTGCAGTATATGAAAAAAAGGTTTTTGTTTAACAACAGTAACCTAATAGCAGTATTTGTGGCCTAAATGTGACAGTCCCTTATGCACTTGTAATCCCAGATGTGCAGTATATCAGAGGGATTTTTCACCACAGTATCCTAAAAGCCTTATTTGTGGCCTAAATGTGACAGTCACCTATGCAAGTGTAATCACAGATGTGCAGTATATGAAAAAAAGTTTTTTTTTAACAACAGTAACCTAATAGCCGTATTTGTGGCCTAAATGTGACAGTCACCTATGCACGTGTAATCACAGATGTGCAGTATATGAAAAAAAAAAATTTTTTTTAACAACAGTAACCTAATAGCCGTATTTGTGGCCTAAATGTGACAGTCACCTATGCACGTGTAATCACAGATGTGCACTATATCAGAGGGTTTTTTCACCACAGTATGCTAATAGCCGTATTTGTGGCCAAAATGTGACAGTCACCTATGCAAGTGTAATCACAGATGTGCAGTATATGAACAAAAAGTTTTTTTTTCACCACAGTATCCTAAAAGTCTTATTTGTGGCCTAAATGTGACAATCACCTATGCACGTGTAATCACAGATGTGCAGTATATGAAAAAAAGGGGTTTTTTTAACAACAGTAACCTAATAGCCGTATTTGTGGCCTAAATGTGACAGTCAGTTATGCACGTGTAATCCTAGATGTGCAGTATATGAAAAAAAGTAGTTTTTTTTAACAACAGTAACCTAATAGTAGTATTTGTGGCCTAAATGTGACAGTCCCTTATTTACTTGTAATCCCAGATGTGCAGTATATCAGAGGGATTTTTCACCACAGTATCCTAAAAGCCTTATTTGTGGCCTAAATGTGACAGTCCCCTATGCAAGTGTAATCACAGATGTGCAGTATATGAAAAAAAAGGTTTTTTAAGCACAGTAAGCAAAATGCTGTATTTCTGGACTTGCAGATAGCCTGTGCTGGTGCACTATCGTTGCATAAAATGGCTGCCGATTATGTATTGATATTGACAAACTGAAGTTAAAAAAAGTTCGTTTTTAGCAGTAGTTGGCTCAGTGCAGGCTTAAAAAAATTGTGCACTGCACCCACAAAACACATTTGATGTAGATGGCTGAGTAAAAAGGCAGTTCTTGATAATATTTCTCCCTGGTCTCTCCCTGACAGCAGCTGCAGCCTCTCCCTACACTAATCCGAGCAGAGTGATGGGCGGCGCTACGTGACTCCAGCTTTAATAGAGGCTGGGTCACATGCTGCAGTTGGCCAATCACAGCCATGCCAATAGTAGGCATGGCTGTGATGGCCTTTTGGGGCAAGTAGTATGTGTCACTACCAGAGCTTTGAGACGTTCTCACAGCTCTGTTTCGCCACCCCTGTGATGATGTCACTACTAGAGCTTGGAGGAGTTCTCACTGCTCTGTTTCTCCGCCCCTGTGATGAGCTCTTTACTTTCTGTTTCCTTCCTCCCAGCTGTTCCTCCTGCGTTTGATTTCCCTGCCTTTAAATCACCCCTCCTCCTTTTGTAGTGTGTGGATTATATTTCTCATTTGAGTTGTAGCTCTTGCTTGAGTATCTTCCCTTGTATGCTATCCTTTCACTGGACCTGTGTTCTGCTGCAGCAAGTACTCCGATATTGCCAGCCTGTCTTTGGATCCGTCTTCACTGCGGCTGCAGCTCCTTCAGCTAAGTGTGCAGACATTGTAGTGTATCTGTGTGTTTCCTGACTGGATCCGAGGCGACCACGGTTCCCTCCATATATTGAGCAGGGCACCGGTGGCCGTGCCCCTTCCACTATTGTAGGGGTTACAGTGGTCATCAGTCTTAGGTACGCGGGCATGCCTCGTTTCACCATTTGGATCCGGGCATGGGCTTAGCAGCATAGGGAGAGCTTTGAGGGTCTGACAGGGGTCACCCTTTATCCTCCCTAGTTTGGGTCCGGTCAGTAGCTCTATTTTCTGTGCATGCTCTTGTTGCTCACATACAGCCGTGACAGTATGACGCTTGTTGATTGGCTGCTGTTAAGCCTTTCAAAAAGCGCCAAGAAAGCGCCGAACACCGAACCCGAACCCGAACTTTTACGGAAATGTTGGGGGTTGGGGTCCGGGTGCCGAAAAACCTAAAGTTCGGTACGAACCCGAACTTTACAGTTTTATACAGATTTGGGAACAATATTTGAGAGTAATGGGTCTTTTGTGTATGTAGAAAATGTTTCAGATCTTTGAGTTCAGCTCATGAAAAATGGGAGCAAAATCGAAAGTGTTGCGTTTATATTTTTGTTCAGTATATATATATATATATATATATATATATTCTGCTTAATTATATTGAACCCTACAAAAAAGAAGGATTTCTGTGAAAATGGAGAAACAAAATGAAAGTATTTGCTTGCAGGAAGCTGCTTTTGAGGCGCACCTGTACTTCTGATAGTAGGCACAGCCACAGGTCCTGTCTCCTCTTTTCCTATCTGCCAGCTGCCCTGCTTCTCTGTATTGTACACAACACACACAATTCTTCATTCGAATCCTAGCCTTTCCCCTCACTGTCCCTGGCAATAAGCTGGATTGATTGATTTCTGACTGTCCGTGTCTGTCTGTCCCTGGTGTGGTCCGAACTGGTTAGCTCCTCCTTAGGTAGAATAAAGTCGGACCGAATCCAATATTTTTGAAAAGTTTGCAGAATTGAACACAAAGCAAATTTCAAGAAATGTGCTTATCACTAATTCAGTAATTCTAGTAGGGTGAAATGAGACCTCACAGTGTTTTATAAAATTTAGCAATACTAGCAATAAATATTGCTTTAGCCCCAGAATTATCATTTTCACAATGGATAACAGGAGAAAAAGCACCCCACAATGTGTTATCCATTTTTTCTGAAAACAGCAACACCTCATATATGGTCATAGACTGCTGTATGGGCACACTGCAGGGCTCAAAAGGGAAGGAGTGTCATATGGCTTTTGAAGGGTAGATTTTGCTGGATTGGTTTTTGGGCACCATGTTGCATTTGAAGAGACCCTGAGGTATCCCTACAGTGGATATCCCTCTAAAGTGACCTCATTTTGGAAAATAAACTCCTCGAGGAATATATTGTGAGTAGTGTTGATCGAGCTTCAAAGTGCTTGGGGTGCTTGAGTATAACACCTTGGGATCCTCGGGTGCTCTACTGAGCACTCGAGCACAATAGAGCTCAATGGGAGAACCCGAGCATTAAACCAGGCACCCCCTGCTCTGAACAGGGGAGCGTGTCTGGTTCACATGAAAAGGTCATAAATTGATGGAAACACCACCGAAATGGTTCGAGAAAAGCATCGGTAGGATGTCTGGATGCATCTTGGACTCCCAGGTCGCTGCTGGGAACGATGTTGTCCGAGTAGTACGCCAATTTTTCAGACTGACAATAATACGCACACAACCGACGATATAATCGATTTTAGAGGAAAAATTGTTAGGAAACATTCTTTCCTGTATATTTACTTGTATATAAAGTGCAAGTGCTGCCAAAAATTACAAGGAAGAGGCACTCCGATACAACCTGCATATCACATAAAGGAGGGCCTCATTCACATTGTGGTACAATTGTTCAGGTAGTGGGACTCCTACACTCATAAAGCCTATGCACTAAGTGAAAGGGCTGCCAAAAATTACAAGGAACCGGCGTTCGAAAACACCCTTTATTAAACATAAAGGAGGACATCATACACACCCTTGAAAAATTTTGATTGCTGGCCTGCTGGTGACCCTCAAAAACATTAAGAGAGGTGGCCTGCTGCTGATCTGACCATCTAAAACATTAGGGGTGAGGGTCTGCTGCTGAGCTGACCACCTAAAACATTATGGGTGAGGGCCTGCTGCTGAGCTGACCATCGAAAAAATTATGGTTGAGGGTCTGCTGGTGAGCTGACTCTCTAAAACATTAGGGGCGAGGACCTGCTGCTGATTTGACCATCGAAAAAATTATGGTTGAGGGCCTGCTGCTCATCTGACCATCGAAAAAATTATGGTTGAGGGACTGCTGCTGAGCTGACCATCAAAAAAATTATGGTTGAGGGCCTTCTGCTGAGCTGACCCTCTAAAACATTAGGGGCGAGGGCCTGCTGCCGAGCTGACCATCTAAAACATTATGGGCGAGGGCCTGCTGCTGAGCTAACCATCTAAGGCTACTTTCACACTACCGTTCAGAGCGGGTCCGTCTGATGTCTGCTCAGACGGATCCGCTCCTATAATGCAGACGTTTGGATCCGTTCAGAACGGATCTGTCTGCATTATAGTTTAAAAAAATTCTAAGTGTGAAAGTAGCCTGAACGGATCCGTCCAGACTTTAAATTGAAAGTCAATGGGGGACGGATCCGTTTGAAGATTGAGCCATATTGTGTCATCTTCAAACGGATCCGTCTCCATTGACTTACATTGTAAGTCTGGACGGATCCGCTTGCCTCCACACGGCCAGGCGGACACCCGAACGCTGCAAGCAGTGTTCAGGTGTCCGCTTGCTGAGCGGAGCGGAGGCTGAACGCTGCCAGACTGATGCATTCTGAGCGGATCCGCGTCCACTCAGAATGCATTAGGGCAGTACGGATGCGTTCGGGCCGCTTGTGAGCCCCTTCAAACGGAGCTCACAAGCGGACACCCGAACGCAGGTGTGAAAGTAGCCTAAAACATTATGGGCGAGGGCCTGCTGCTTAGCTGACCATCTAAAACATTAATGGTGAGGGTCTGCTTCTGAGCTGACCATCTAAAAAATGTGGGTTAAGGGTCTGCTGCTGAGCTGACTCTCTAAAACATTAGCGGCTAGTGCCTGCCGCTGATCTGACCATCTAAAACATTATGGGCGAGGGCCTGCTGCTGAGCTGACCATCGGAAAAATTATGGTTGAGGGTCTGCTGTTGAGCTGACCATCGAAAAAATTATGGGCGAGGGTCTGCTGCTGAGCTGACCATTTAAAACATTAGGGGCAGGGGTGTATCTATCACGAGGCAAACAAGGCATTTGCCTAGGGCGGCACTTGGCAATGGGGCGGCAGCAGGGGCGTAACTAGAAGTGACTGGGCCCCACAGCAAATATTTGTAAGGGCCCCTCCAGCGCGCTTCGCACCTCCCTCCTCCTGTCGCTCAACACTACAGCCTAATAAGCATGTTGATATAATGGAGGAGGAGGAGGAGCATGAGGAAAGGAAGATTGAACCATATACCCTTTTTTGTGGTGGAAGAGGTGCATGGGAATACAGTGTATTGAATACACCATAAAATCCACATTTAAAGTGCATATAAATCACAGAAAAAAATGCACCAAACGGATATGCCACTGACTATACTAGCTAGTCATACAAGCAGATATTAAAAGCTGAGACTTTTGCCAATATATTCCTGTCAGGAACACATCGGAGCCCCTCATGCACCACGTCACGGTCTCTCAGCATGGCAAGGGTCCTACCACTACGCTAACTATGGTGTGAACACGGTCTGAAGGTGATGAAATCCAGCTCACAGCCAAGCTTTTACACAACCGCCTAGCAGGACAACTAGTGCAATGTGAACAAAGCAAGACTGTAAGCCACACCCATATCAGACCGTGTGATGGAGGTTACCAGGTGCAAAGGAATGTTTAAATGCTAGGTAAAGGCACATTCAATACATATAAAACAAAATCACAGAAATGTAGTGGCAAATATGGGGGAACTGCTCAAACCCCAAACACTGTAGCGTGTTTCTCATTCTTTTGCACCTGGTAACCTCCATCACACGGTCTGATATGGGTGTGGCTTACAGTCTTGCTTTATTCACATTGCATTAGTTGTCGTGCTATGTGGTTGTGTGGAAGCTTGACTGTGAGCTGGATTTCATTACCTTCAGACCGTGTTCACACCATAGTTAGCGTAGTGGTAGGGCCCTTGCCATGCTGAGAGACCGTGACGTGGTGCATGATGGGCTCCGATGTGTTCCTGACAGGAATATATTGGCAAAAGTCTCAGCTTTTAATACCTGCTTGTATGACTAGCTAGTATAGTCAGTGGCATAACCGTTTGGTGCATTTTTTTTCTGTGATTTATATAATTATATTTTCATCTGCACAATGCTCCATTTTGTGTAGGATGCCTTTGTGGTGCATGTGGACCGGCATCCTCCATTGTACGCATTTTTTGCTGGGGATGGTCGTTTGCTGCAGTCCACATGCGGTGGGACTGCTCCCCCAATGAGAAACACGCTACAGTGTTTGGGGTTTGAGCAGTTCCCCCATATTTGCCACTACATTTCTGTGATTTTGTTTCCACATTTAAAGTGCCTTTATGTTCAGCCGCTTTCCTCTGGTGGAGTAGAGAAGTCAGGGGCAATCCAGGCCTTGTTCATTTTTATAAGAGTCAACCTGTCAGCATTTTTAGTTGACAGTCGGATGCGCTTATCAGTTATTATGCCCCCAGCAGCACTAAATACCTGCTCTGACAAAACACTGGCGGCAGGGCAGGCCAGCACCTCCAAAGCGTAGAGCGCCAGTTCATGCGACTTGTCCAGCTTGGACACCCAATAGTTGTAAGGCACAGAGGGATCATTGAGGAAGCTGACACGGTCTGCTACGTACTCCTTCACCATCTTCCAAAACTTTTCTCTCTTTGTGACACTAGGCTGTGCATCAAGGTGAGGTTGCTGGCGGGGTGTCATGAAACTGTCCCAGGCCTTGGAGAGTGTTGCCTTGCCTCTGTTGGAACTGCTGTGTGTTCCGCTCGTCTCCCCTCCTCGGTTGCCCAAGGAACTACGTACTCTGCTGCCAGCATTGTTAGCTGCAAATTTTTGGATCAATTTTTCCACAAGGACCTTCTGGTATTGCACCATTTTTCTAATCCTCTCCACCACAGGAATGAGAGATGAGAAGTTCTCTTTGTAGCAGGGGTCAAGAAGGGTGAACAACAAGTAATTGTGTTGGCCAAACTGCGTATAACGCGAGGGTAACGGGAAAGGCAGCATAACATAAAGTCAGCCATGTGTGCCAGAGTCCCAACAGACAAGACTGTCCTCCTCAGGAGGATGACTCTCAATCTCCTCATCCTCTTCTTAGGCCCTTCCACGCTGAACAGATGGAATAAACCTGCTGTGGGTACTACCCTCTGTAGTAGAGGCAACCGTCTCCTGCTCCTCCTCCAACTCATCATCATCCAATTCGCGCTGAGAAGACGAACGGAGGGTGGTCTGGCTATAATCCTGTGTACTGTCTTCCCCCATTTCCAGGTCTTCCACATGAAAAACGTCCTCCTTCATTGTGAGCAGCGAACGTTTCAGTAGACACAGAAGTGGGATGGTTATGCTGATAATAGCGGCATCGCCGCTCACCATCTGTGTTGATTCCTCAAAGTTTCGTAAAACCTCACAGAGGTCAGACATCCATGCACACTCGTCGCTTGTGAAGAGCGGAAGCTGACTGGAAAGGCGACGACCATGCTGCAGCTGGTATTCCACTACTGCCCTCTGCTGCTCACAAAGCCTGGCCAACATATGGAACGTGGAGTTCCAGTGCATGCTCACGTAGCACAACAGTCGGTGAGCTGGCAATTGCAAGAGCTGCTTCAGCGTTGCCAGACCGGCGGCAGCTGTAGATGACTTTCAAAAATGGGCACACACACGGAGCACCTTCACCAGTAGCTCAGGCAAATTGGGGTAGGTTTTGAGAAACCGCTGAACCATTAAGTTAAACACGTGGGCTAGGCATGGTATGTGTGTGAGCTTGCTGAGCTCCAAAGCCGCCACAAAGTTACGGCCATTATCAGACACAACAATGCCTGGCTGTAGGTTGAGTGGTGAGAGCCACAGCTCAGTCTGGTCCCTTATATCCTGCCATAGCTCTGCGGCATTGTTCTGTTTGTCACCTAAACATACTAGTTTAAGCACGGCCTGTTGCCGCTTCCCCACTGCAGTGCTTCACTGCTTCCAGCTACTGACTGATGGCTGACTGGTGCTGCAAGATGATAATTCAGAGGTGGAAGTGGAAGAGGAGGTGAATGAGGAGAAAGGGGGGTTGCAGCCACTAATGTAGGTGGTGGTGGAAATTCTGATGGAAGTAGGGCCCGCAATCCTTGGGGTCGGTAGCACCTGTGCCATCCCAGGTTACGACTCGCTCCCGGTCTCCACAACGTTCACCCAGTGTGCCGTCAGAGAAATGTAGCGTCCCTGGCCACAAGCACTTGTCTATGTGTCAGTCGTTAAGTAGACCTTCTCAATAACTGCGTTGGTCAGGGCACGGGTGATATTACAGGACACATGCTGGTGTAAGGCTGGGACGGCACAACGGGAAAAATAGTGGCGGCTGGGGACTGAGTAACGAGGGACGGCCGCCGCCATCAGGTTGTGGAAAGCCTCAGTGTCCACAAGCCTAAATGGCAACATTTCCAGGGCCAGCAATTTGGAAAGGTGCTCATTTAGTGCTATGGCCTGTGGGTGGGTAATTGTGCTTTCGTTCTATTTGGGTATAGACATCCGTACGCTGCACTGGGACACAGAAGTGGATGTGCTAGCTGATGGTGCTTGCGAAAGTCCAGGCATCCGGGCCTGCGTCTTGGACAGGGGATTAGCCAATACGTAACACAGGGACAGAGGAGGCAGTGGCGTGACCCGCAGACACTGTGTCACGCCCATGTGCATGTTTGTGACTCCTTGGGAGCCGCATGCGGTTGCCCGCGGTCTGGGTGTTTTGTCAACCGCAGCTGGGGGCTGTTAGTAGTTTGCCTCAAGTGCGGTTGCCGCGGACAACAGGTGTTTGTTGGCAGTGTAGCAGCCTGAGCTGGTTTCTAGGCGTCTCACTGTTGATGCGTGCCGTTGCCTCTGGCTATGTGTGTGTGTATGTATACACTTTCTCTGTCTGGTGTGCTCGAGGTTTATGTATGTGTGCACTGTGACACTTCCCTTTACTTGTGGCTGCCCGTGGCAACGTGTGGTGTTGTGTACATGTGGTGGCAGTGTCTCGTCCTTCTGGCTATTTCCCAGGACATGGTTGCCACGCATGTCGTTGCCTGTGGTAACAGCTGCAGTGTGATAGTTGATTGTACACTTCCCCTTTAAGTGGCTTTCTTCCCTTGCTGTCACGGATGGTGTTACAGAAAACTCGAAGACACAAATGAAGATCCGACTGACTTGATCCAAAACTAAGGAACAAAAGGGTAAGCCCTGTAACAACCCTAGCTCTCTCCCTTACTGCTCAGCCTATGCAAAAATCTCAATGGTAGAAAATTGCATACCCTCATTCCTCGACTGTATGACACCTGAACACTCTATAATAGTGAGGGGACACGACCACCGGCTCCCTACACTTAATACGGAGGGAGTCAGGGTCACTTAGGATCAAGCCCACAGGAAAACAGAAATAAAGAAACAGACTTATCTTGTGGATGCAGCAGTAACAGCTTCTAGCATCAGCACACTCCAGGAAGTTGTATAAACCGCAAAGTGATGCAGTATGGGAGGGGATTTAAAGGGATGAAATCAGTGCAACTAGATGACAGCTGAGAGAGGGAAATGAGATGACAAAAGGAAAGCAAAACAAAAGAACCTCAAGCAGGAGGTTCTGAAGAACGTCTGTCAGAGCTTCTCAGATGTCTGGCGGTGACACTTGCCTGGTGTAGGAAGGGTTAACTCCCTTCTTAGTGTGTGAACACTGGGTGTGTCTGTGTGTGGGTGTGGCTACTTGGGCTATTTAGCTCCCGCTGGATGCCTGTATCTGAGGGGTACTTCAGCCATGGTTAGCTGGAGTCATCCTCCTGGTTATATACCATCTGCCAGTGAGGGCCACCCTTGTGGTCATAAGTTATGTTAGACATTATTGTTCTTGTATTATTATATGTCTAGTGGTGTCTTTATCTTTATTGCAGCTTATAGTCCTGGCTTCCTGTGTGATATGTGGTGTGGGCTGTGTCCGTTTGTGTTCTTGTGGACAGCAGCTCTCGTGCATGGGTTCCAGGCTGTGTGTCTGTGGCAGGTACGTGTAATACTAGTTTACTTACCTGCCATTGCCATATGCTGTACATGTGCCCCTTTCCTTGCAGCCTGGCCACTGAGACTCCTGTTCGTCCATGATGTGGAGGAACAGGTCGTCTTACTCTGCTCCTAGTCCAGGGCCATCCTGAGGGCTAGTAGGGATCTTAGGTTCCTGAGTATGAGCCCTCCTACCATCAGGGTCGGCTCATACGGCTAGGAGACAGGGTCAGAATTAGGGATGTGATAGGAGGTGACCTGATTCCTGTCCTGGCCTAGCAGCTATCTTTCCTATTGACATCCCATGGATTAGAGGTACCCCCACTCTGATCCGTGACAGTATGACCACAATGGCTCCTCACGTGGTGACCTTCAGAAGAGGGTGCAGCATGCATCGCCATCTGTATCTGGGATGCATGCGCGTTCTCCGGAGGGAGAGCGTTTTTGGGTTCACCGTTAACGGCGCGGTTGGTGGCTTATTCCCCGCCACCTTGCCTTCCGTGCCCGTGTTGGTGATCCCTTGTCCCTCTCTATGTTCCTATCTCTGGTCGTCTGCTGGCAGCATTCCGTTAGTGTTCCGGCTTTGTGCTGGTTAGGAGTGTCTGCTGGCAGCGACTGGAGAGGGAACGTGTGTAGAGAATGGATGCAGTGTCAGTGCAGTCTCCCCGGGCTGTTTCTTTGCTGGTCTCTGGTTCCTGTGTGTTGCTCCAGAGCCTGGCAGTCGGATCCCTGGTTCCTGTGTGTTGCTCCAGGGTCTGGCAGCAGTCCTGGGGAGACTTGCATGTACTGGCGTTGATTCCCCATGTTTCCCTTCTCCCATCCCTTTTTGAGTTCCTCATTAGTTTCCCTTTTTTTTTTTGGTGGGGGGGCTTTGAGGGGTGGGAGTGTCACGCCCATGTGCATGGTCGTGACTCCTTGGGAGCCGCATGCGGTTGCCCGTGGTCTGGGTGTTTTGTCAACCGCAGCTGGGGGCTGTTAGTAGTTTGCCTCAAGTGCGATTGCCGCGGACAACAGGTGTTTGTTGGCAGTGTAGCAGCCTGAGCTGGTTACTAGGCGTCTCACTGTTGATGCGTGCGGTTGCCTCTGGCTATGTGTGTGTATGTATACACTTTCTCTGTCTGGTGTGCACGAGGTTTATGTATGTGTGCACTGTGACACTTCCCTTCACTTGTGGCTGCCCGTGGCAACGTGTGGTGTTGTGTACATGTGGTGGCAGTGTCTCGGCCTTCTGGCTGACTCCCAGGACATGTGCAGTGTGATAGTTGATTGTACACTTCCCCTTTAAGTGGCTTTCTTCCCTTGCCTGGTGTAGGAAGGGTTAACTCCCTTCTTAGTGTGTGAACACTGGGTGTGTGTGTCTGTGTGTGGGTGTGGCTACTTGGGCTATTTAGCTCCCGCTGGATGCCAGTAGCTGAGGTGTACTTCAGCCATGGTTAGCTGGAGTCATCCTCCTGGTTATATACCATCTGCCAGTGAGGGCCACCCTTGGGGTCATAAGTTATGTTAGACATTATTGTTCTTGTATTGTTATATGTCTAGTGGTGTCTTTATCTTTATTGCAGCTTATAGTCCTGGCTTCCTGTGTGATATGTGGTGTGGGCTGTGTCCGTTTGTGTTCTTGTGGACAGCAGCTCTCGTGCATGGGTACCAGGCTGTGTGTCTGTGGCAGGTACGTGTAATACTAGTTTACTTACCTGCCATTGCCATATGCTGTACATGTGCCCCTTTCCTTGCAGCCTGGCCACTGAGACTCCTGTTCGTCCGTGATGTGGAGGAACAGGTCGTCTAAGGCTACTTTCACACTAGCGTTCGGGGCTCCACTTGTGAGCTCCGTTTGAAGGGGCTCACAAGCGACACCGAACGCATCCGTACTGCCCTAATGCATTCTGAGTGGATGCGGATCCGCTCAGAATGCATCAGTCTGGCAGCGTTAAGCCTCCGCTCCGCTCAGCAAGCGGACACCTGAACACTGCTTGCAGCGTTCGGGTGTCCGCCTGGCTGTGCAGACGCAAACGGATCCGTCCAGACTTTCAATGTAACGGATCCAAAGTCTGCATTATATGAGCGGATCCGTCTGGGCAGACCCCAGACGGATCCGCTCTGAACGCTAGTGTGAAAGTAGCCTTACTCTGCTCCTAGTCCAGGGCCATCCTGAGGGCTAGTAGGGATCTTAGGTTCCTGAGTATGAGCCCTCCTACCATCAGGGTCGGCTCATACGGCTAGGAGACAGGGTCAGAATTAGGGATGTGATAGGAGGTGACCTGCTCCCTGATTCCTGTCCTGGCCTAGCAGCTATCTTTCATATTGACATCCCACGGATTAGAGTTACCCCCACTCTGATCCGTGACACACTGATTGTAGACCCAGGCATTCGGCCCACCTATTAGGGTACTTTGATGCCATGTGGCGGATCATGCTGATGGTGGTGAGGTTGCTAGTGTTCACGCCCCTGCTCATTTTGGTACGGCACAGGTTGCAAATGACAATTCTTTTATCGTCCGCACTTTCATCAAAAAAGCGCCACACTGCGGAACACCTACCCCTTGGCAAGGGAGATTGCCGCAAGGGGGTACTCCGGGGAGCAGTTGCGGGCCTGTTAGGTGTGGCCCGCCTTCTCCCTTTTGCCACCCCACTGCCTCTTCCAGCCTGTTGTGGTGCTGTGGATCCCTCCCCCTCTGTACTGCTGTCCTCGCTCGGCTTGCCACCTTTCCAGGTTGGGTCAGTGATTTAATTGTCCACACCTCCTTTTCCACTTCCTCACTCTGGTCTTCCTTCTGACTTGTTGACATAAAAACAACCTTACTTATTGACAACTGTGTCTCATCCTCATCATCCACCTTGTGAAACACAAATTTCCGTTCCCCACCGTCATCTTCTTGTGACTGTGGATGCTCAAGAGTTTGGGCATTGGTGCACACGATCTCCTTATGTTCCTCTACAAGCGGGCTTGGCGAGAGTGCCAAATCAAGGAATGGCGATGAAAAGAGCTCCTCGGAATATCCAATTGTGGGATCACATGTTTGGCAAGACTCTCCATGGTGGGAGGAAGGATTATCAGGGTGAGGATTCTGTTGACCAGACTCTTGGCTACTGAGACTGGACTTTGTGGAAGACAGGTGGGTGCTTAACCGACTGGAACATTATCTGCTGCAATCCAATTAACCACCTGGTCGTACTGGTCTGACTTCGAGAGTGGTGTCTTGCGCCGCCCTGCAAACTGGGACATGAAGCTAGTTATCGTAGATGAGTGTATTTCTTGTGCTCTGGCAGCAGGCACAGTTTCACCGCGCCCAGGGCCACGGCCTCAGCATTCACCATCAGCAGCACGGCCACTTCCCCGTCCCTTACTGTTGACCTTATGCATATTAAATGGTATATATGCTTGCACACGTACAGTAGCGCAGGTTTTGTAAGTGTATGCGCAAATAAATTAAACTGAATGTCACTGATATTTAGGATGTGCAAACGTTATACAGGAGATGTGGCGCAGGTAATGTCGCTGTGAGTAGCGGCTAATAAAAAGATTACAGGGAATGTCACAGCTATTTGGGATGTGCAAACGTTATACAGGAGATCTAGCGCAGGTAATGTCGCTGTGACCAGCGGCTAATAAAAAATTACAGGGAATATCACTGATGAAATTCGTTCATTTCACCAGAAAATGTAACTGACAATAATTTTATTTATTTTTTACCGGTCTACTAGGTATAGCAGTGGTACTATACACCCAAAAATTGGTGAATTTCACTCGAAAATGTAAATGACAATTATTATTTTTTTAACCGGCCTACTAGGTATAGCAGTGGTACTATACATCCAAAATTTTGTGAATTTCACCCGCAAATGTAAATGACAATTTTTTTTATTGTTTAAACCTGTCTACTTGGTATAGCAGTGGTACTATACACCCAAAAATTGCAGAATTTCACCAGAAAATGTAACTGACAAAGTAGTGAAATTATATAAAATAAAATAAAATACGTAAAAATAAAAAAAAAATTGGATTTATGAGGTGGAGTTCCATATGGAGTTGGAGTTTGAGGAGGCGGTGGACGTAGCAGTGTAGGTGGAAGCGGCGGTGGAGGAGGATGAGGTAGCCAACACAGGTTTTTGGTTTTAATATATTTTTTTTTAAATTAGGGTACACTCTAAAAGAGTGTGAAATATCCAAAATACAAGAATGAGCAATTGCGCTGCAGTATAACAATGGCTGGTTAGTGCTGGTATACATGTCTATTCTGCACAAGGTACGGACAAGTCCTGAGGGATCCATGCCTGGTTCATTTTAATGAACGTGAGCTTGTCCACATTGGCTGTGGACAGGCGGCTGCGCTTGTCTGTGATAACGCCCCCTGCCGTGCTAAACACACGTTCAGATAATACACTGGCTGCAGGGCAGGCCAGCACCTCCAAGGCGTAAAGGGCAAGCTCAGGCCATGTGCCCAATTTGGAGACCCAAAAGTTGAAGGGGGCAGACTCGTCATTCAGTACATGTAGGCGTGTGCACACATACTGCTCCACCATGTTGGTGAAATGCTGCCTCCTGCTAAGACGTTACATATCAGCTGGTGGTGCTGTTGTTGTGGCGTGCTGACAAAGCTTTTCCACATTTCGGCCATGCTAACCCTGCCTTCTGAGGTGCTGGCGGTGCCCCAGCTGCGTTGGCGACCTCTTCCTCATCCTCTGCCTTCGCCTTGTGCTTCCACTGTGCCGCCGCTGTCAGGTGGGAATGCCACCATCAGCGCGTCTACCAGCGTGTGCTTGTACTCGCGCATCTTACGATCACGCTCCAGTAACGGAATTAAGGACGGTACGTTGTCCTTGTAACGGGGATCCAGCAGCGTGGCCACCCAGTAATAAGCACAAGTTAGAATGTGAGCAACTCGGCGGTCGTTGCGGAGACACTGCAGCATGTAATCGCTCATGTGTGCCAGGCTGCCCAGAGGCAACGAAAAGCTGTCCTCTGTGGGAGGTGTATCGTCTGTGTCCTCTGTATCCCCCCAGCCATGCTCCAGTGATGGCCATGAGCTGGTCTATGTGCCACCCTGCTGTGAACATGGTTCCTCCTCCTCCTCCATCTCCTCCTCCTCATCCTCCACCTCGTCATCCTCCAGAACTGTGCCCTGGCTGGACAATTGTGTACCTTGGGTTTGTGGGTGCAGGAACCCACCCTCTGAGCCACTTGGTAATGACTGGCCGGAAACCCTACGAAATCATCCCTCTTCCTCCTCCTGTGCCACACCCTCTTCCATCATCGCCAGGAGCGTTTTTTCAAGGAGGCATAGAAGTGGGATAGTAACGCTGAGAACGGCGTTATCGGCACTGGCCATGTTGGTGGAGTACTCGTAACAGCGCAACAAGGAACACATGTCTTGCATGGAGGCCCAGTCATTGGTGGTGAAGTAGTGCTGTTCCGCCGAGCGACTAACCCGTGCCTGCTGCAGCTGAAACTCCACTGTCGCCTGCTGCTGCTCGCACAGTCTGGCCAGCATGTGCAAGGTTGAGTTCCACCTTGTGGGCACGTCGCATATGAGGCGGTGAGCGGGAAGGCCCGAAGTTACGCTGCAGCGCTGACAGGCGAGCAGCAGCAGGGTGAGAACCTCGAAAGCGCGCACAGACGGCCCGCACTTTATGCAGCAGCTCTAACATATCGGGGTAATTTTTAAGGAATCTCTGCACCACCAAATTCAGCACATGCGCCAGGCAAGGGATGTGCGTCAAACCAGCTAGTCCCAGAGCTGCCACGAGATTTCGCCCATTATCGCACACCACCAGGCGGGGCTTGAGGCTGACTGGGACAAACAACTCATCGGTCTGTTGTTCAAGGCCCGTCCACAGCTCCTGCGCGGTGTGGGGTTTGTTACCCAAACAGATACGTTTTAAAACTGCCTGCTGTCGTTTACCCCTGGCTGTGCTGAAGTTGGTGGTGAAGGTGTTACGCTGACCGAATGAGGAGCTGGTAGAGGATGAGGAAGCAGAGTAGGAGGAGGAAGCAACAGGAGGCAAACTGAAGCGCCCTGCAATCCTCGGTGGTGGAAGGACATGCGCCAAAACTGCTATCCGCCTCAGGCCCAGCCACCACTGCATTTTTACAGTGTGCTGTTATGGAGATATAATGGCCCTGACCGTGCTTACTGGTTCACGTATCCGTAGTCAGGTGCACCTTGCCACAGATGGCGTTGCGCAGTGCACACCTGATTTTGTCCCCTACCTGGTTGTGTAGGGAAGGGATGGCTTGCCTTGAAAAGTAGTGGCGGCTGGGCACGACGTACTGTGTACAGCCACCGTCATAAGGCCTTTAAAACTATCCGTCTCCACCAGACGGAATGACAGCATTTCAAAGACCAGTAATTTAGAAATGCTGGCATTCAGGGCTAGGGATTGCGGGTGAGTAGGAGGGTACTTCCTCATCCTCTCCAGCCTTTGGGAGATGGAGAGCTGAACACTTCCGTGGGACATTGTGGAGATGCTTGGTGACCCAGGTGTTGGTGTTGCTGGCAGATCCTCTGTTTGCGGGGTGGCAGGTGGCACTGTCAATCCAGAGGTGGATGAAGAGGCCGAGACTGCAGCATGCATCAAAAGAGGAAGCAGGAGGAGCCAGAGACCTTTCTTGGTTTTTGAGGTGTCTACTCCACTGCAGCTCGTGCTTTGTACTTAAATGCCTGGTCATGCAGGTTGTGCTCAGGTTGAGAACGTTTATGCCTCGCTTCAGGCTCTGATTGCACAGCGTGCAAACCACTCATGTCTTGTCATCAGCACATTGTCTGAAGAACTGCCACGCCAGGGAGCTCCTTGGAGCTGATTTGGTGTGCTTGGTCCCTTGCTGCGGTGGGCAGTAGCAGGCGTACTGTCTAGAGGACGGCCGCTCCGCTTTTGCACCCTGCTCCCTCTTCTGCTGTGCTGGTGGCTCCATGCGACCAACGCCTCTTCCTCCGAACTACATAGGTCACTCGCATGACCTTGATTCCATGTGGGGTCGAGGACCTCATCGTCCTCCACATCATCTTCCACCCAGTCTTCACCTCTGCCTTCCTTGTGGGTCTGCACACTTTCGAAAGCCCCAGTGTTTCGTCATCATCCGAGACGTGCTGCGATGGTCCTCCCATGTGCTCATCTTGAAAGATAAGTGGTTGGGCATCGGTAAACTCAATCTCTTCCACTTCTGGGGCAGGGCTAGGTGGATGACCCTGGGAAACCCTGCTAACAGAGTCATCAAAAAGCAGAAGAGACTGCTGCATGACTTGGGGTTCAGACTGCTTGGCTGATTTGCAAGGGGGTGAGGTGAAAGACTGATGGACATCGGCTGCAGGTGCCAACTGTGGTCTTTCAGCAGGAGACTGGGTGGGAGACAATATGAAGGAACTGGATCCACTGTCAGCAACCCAATCTACTATTGCCTGTACTTGTTCAGACCTCACCATTCGTAGAGCCGCATTAGGCCCGACTAAATACCGCTGCAGGTTCTGTCGCCTACTCGCACCCGAGGAAGGGGTTTCACTTGTGCGTGTAGCTGGCACAGATCGACCACGTCCTCTCCCTGCAACAGGAGCTCCACCAGCAGCACCACGACCTGGGCCATGTCCCTTATTTGACGCTCTCCTCATATTTCTCGAATTTAGGATCTTGCCCTAAATGGGTGTTCAATTAATAGTAGAATAGAACGACAGTATGTAAAGGGTGTATCTCACACAGCCTGAACCAGACTAGGCCTCAATTAAAGATTTCTTTGCCCAAAATGGCTGTATTTAAAATGCCTGAATTAAAACCCCTGTATGTAAAGGGTGTATCTCACACGGCCTGAACCACTGTAGGCCTGAATTAAAGATTTCTTTGCCCAAAATGTCTGTATTTCAAATGCCTGAATCAAACCCCTGTATGTAATGGCTGTATCTCACACAGCCTGAACCACTGTAGGCCTGAATTAAATATTGGTGCACCAAATGGCGGTATTTTAAATCTCTGAATCTAACCCAAATGTATTAAGGGTGTATCTCACAATGACATATGCAGCAAAGGTTGCCAAATAAACTTTTTTTGCCCAAACGGGTGTTTGTTTAATAACTCAATAAGGCAGCAATATATAACCCAGGAATTTCAAACGTGCTTATGCTGCAAGGCCTGAAATATTGTGTATTTTGCCCCAAAAAGGGTGTTTTATTAAATGAAAGAATATAAGCCTGGTATATACAGGGTGTATCTCACACGGCCTGACCCACTGTAGGCCTGAATTAAAGATTTCTTTGCCCAAAATGTCTGTATTTCAAATGCCTGAATCAAACCCCTGTATGTAAAGGGTGTATCTCACACAGCCTGAACCAGTGTAGGCCTGAATTAAAGATGTCTTTGCCCAAAATGGCTGTATTTCAAATGCCTGAA
Source organism: Bufo bufo (assembly GCF_905171765.1). Classification (NCBI taxonomy): domain Eukaryota; kingdom Metazoa; phylum Chordata; class Amphibia; order Anura; family Bufonidae; genus Bufo; species Bufo bufo. The sequence continues at coordinate 180,566,815 of NC_053389.1, forward strand.
TCAAACTCCTGTATGTAAAGAATGTATCTCATACAGCCTGAACCACTGTAGGCCTGAATTAAAGATTTCTTTGCCCCAAATGGCTGTATTTTAAATGCCTGAATCAAACCCCTGTATGTAAAGGGTGTATCTCACACGGCCTGAACCACTGTAGGCCTGAATTAAAGATTGGTGCACCAAATGGCGGTATTTCAAATCTCTGAATCTAACCCAAATGTATTAAGGGTGTATTTCACAATGACATATGCAGCAAAGACTGCCAAATAAACTTTTTTTGCCCAATCGGGTGTTTGTTTAATAACTCAATATGGCAGCAGTATATAACCCAGGAATTTCAAACGTGCTTATGCTGCAAGGCCTGAAATAGTGTGTATTTTGCCCCAAAAAGGGTGTTTTATTAATGAAAGAATATAAGCCCTGTATATACAGGGTTTATCTCACTCGGCCTGACCCACTGTAGGCCTGAATTAAAGATTTCTTTGCCCAAAATGGCTGTATTTTAAATGCCTGAATCAAACCTCTGTATGTAAAGGGTGTATCTCACACAGCCTGAACCACTGTAGGCCTGAATTAAATATTGGTGCACCAAATGGCGGTATTTCAAATCTCTGAATCTAACCCAAATATATTAAGGGTGTATCTCACAATGACATCTGCATCAAAGGCTGCCAACTAAATTTTTTTTGCCCAAACGAGTATTTGTTTAACAACTGAATTTGACAGCAGAATATAAGCCTGTAATTTCACATGTGCTGATGCTGCAAGGCCTGAAAATAGTGTTTTTTGGCAAAAAAGTGTGTTTTTAAAACCCAAGAAAATGATGGGTGTATTTATTGCTTAAATTGCACACTGACTAATCCAGATGTTGTATATTGCCAAAAAAGTGTTTTTTTGGCAACAGAAGTATGAAAGCTGTATATATTAAACTTGAATTTAACACTTGCAGATCAGGAAAATACTGTTTTTTGGCAAAAAAAGTGTGTTTTTAAAACCCCATAAAATGATGGGTGTATTTCTAGCTTAAATTGCACACTGACTAATCCAGATGTTGTATATTGCCAAAAAAGTGTTTTTTTGGTAACAGAATATGAAAGCTGTATATATTAAACATGAATTTAACACTTGCAGATCAGGAAAATAGTGTTTTTTGGCAAAAAAGTGTGTTTTTAAAACCCCAGAAAATGATGGGTGTATTTCTAGCTTAAATTGCACACTGACTAATCCAGATGTTGTATATTGCCCAAAAAATTGTGATTTTCAATGCCCCAAAAGCTCAGATGCAGTGCTGCACTGAGCTTGCATAAAATGGCCGTCGCTGCCCACCTAACTGACTTATTAAAGTAATTTTTTTTCGGTCACTGGGTTCAGGGCAGGATAAAAAAAATTGTGCCCTGCACCCACAAAACACGATGTATGTAGTTCGCTGAGTTAGATTCGGATTTTGAGCAAAGAGTCTCTCCTATTCTCTCCCTGAAATCACCAGCAGCATCCTCTCCCTACAGTAAGCACAGCAGAGTGACGTGCAGCGCTACGTGACTCCAGCTTATATAGAGGCTGGGTCACATGCTACACTGGCCAATCACAGCCATGCCTTTAGTAGGCATGGCTGTGATGGCTTCTAAGGTCAGACAGTTAACCGCTTTTTTGATTGGCTGCTCTGCAGCCTTTCAAAAAGCGCCAAGAAAGCACCAAACACCGAACCCGAACCCAAACTTTTACTGAAATCTTCGGGTTCGGGTCCTGGGTCCAAAAATCCTAAAGTTCAGTACGAACCCGAACTTTACAGTTCGGGTTTGCTCAACCCTAATTACTACTATTAACAAGGTTTTTCTGGACTGGTCTTGGAATCAGGAATAGAGAAGTAGTGATACTTCCAGGAGTGCCACAGTTCTTTCACCCAAGTAACTCAAACCTACAATGTCCTACATCTGCAGCAGGTTCTAGCAAGGCTTCGTTCTGAAGATCAGTGGAAATACCAAAGTTAGGGCATCAATGTAAAATCCTGGAAAAAAAACGTAATCTTTACATCTAATGGAAAAACTGCATACTTTATTGCATAAGTAGTTACAGCGAAATATTATAACCCTTAGTAAAGACGAGAAACTCCTCATTAGATTCATTTGACGTCTATAACAACCATGCAGTCATATCAATATCACCTTGTAAAATGAGACAGATGTCATTCTGTTTACAAGATGAAATCAGGTGACAGGTGGTACAGAGTTAAATACTAAGGGCAAGAACAGCCAAATAGCATCACCCTCGGTATTCACTGCCAATAGTTCATCTTTTAGAACCTCACACTCTGTATATTTTGGTCACTTGAGATAAGCCGTTTTTTCTTTGAGGGGTAAACAATTATCAAGTCAGATATGTATAATGAATAAAAGTCAAAAGTTACCCATTTTATATATACAATAAGTAGGTAGTAGGGATGAGCGAACCCGAACTGTATAGTTCGGGTTCATACCGAATTTTGGGGTGTCCGTGACACGGACCCGAACCCGAACATTTTCGTAAAAGTCCGGGTTCGGGTTCGGTGTTCGGCGCTTTCTTGGCTCTTTTTGAAAGGCTGCAAAGCAGCCAATCAACAAGCGTCATACTACTTGCCCCAAGAGGCCATCACAGCCATGACTACTATTGGCATGGCTGTGATTGGCCAGTGCAGCATGTGACCCAGCCTCTATTTAAGCTGGAGTCACGTAGCGCCGCACGTCACTCTGCTCTGATCAGTGTAGGGATAGGATGCAGCTGCTGCTGTTAGGGCAAGATTAGGCATTGATCTATTTACTGAAGTAAGCGATATACAGCTGTGTATCATACTACCTTTGCTATTCAATTGCTCACTGTTTTAAGGCTGCCCAGAGCGTTTTTCAGTCACTTTTTTCTGGGGTGATCGACGGCCATTTTGTGTCTTGTGGTGCGCCAGCACAAGCTGCCACCAAGTCCATTTTTAACCATCAATAGTGTGTTGTTGTTTTTTGCTATATCCTACATCAGGGGCTTGGCTGTGCTTGCTATTTTATTGAGGGGTAAAATACAATTGACAAAATAGCAGTACCCTAAATCTGGTGTTTCAGCTGTGGCTAGCCAATTGTAATACTGTCTGCTGTCTGCCGAAGCACAGTTTTTGTTCTGGGTTGAATACAATTCCCAACTTAGCAATTCCCTAAATAATTGTTTTCTGCTGTATCAGGCCAAGTTTAAATCTATCCATAAAAGGGTATATTAGATTGAAGGAGCTGATAGGGTCATCCTCAATAACTTCACACGCTACCGTGCATTTCCAAGTCAAATTCTGTCCATAAACGTATACCTGTCATCCAGCGCCTAAATAATAGGCCTACAATTTATATTCAGCTAAATCAGTCGTTACTGCTGTGCCTGTTTTAGTGTAATACGGTACCTAAATAGATAGCCAGATAGTGTTAGGTGCCTGTAAAAAAAGGCCTGAATTTGAATTCAATACATTGGGCCAAATAAATTTTTTCTTATTGTGGTGAACGGTAACAATGAGGAAAACATCTAGTAAGGGACGCGGACATGGTCGTGGTGGTGTTAGTGGACCCTCTGGTGCTGGGAGAGGACGTGGCCGTTCTGCCACAGCCACACGTCCTAGTGAACCAACTACCTCAGGGCCCAGTAGCCGCCAGAATTTACAGCCATATTTGGTGGGGCCCAATGCCGTTCTAAGGATGGTAAGGCCTGAGCAGGTACAGGCATTAGTCAATTGGGTGGCCGACAGTGGATCCAGCACGTTCACATTATCTCCCACCCAGTCTTCTGCAGAAAGCGCACAGATGGTGCCTGAAAACCAAGCCCATCAGAATGTCACATCACCCCCATGCATATCAGGGAAACTGTCTGAGCCTCAAGTTATGCAGCAGTCTCTTATGCTGTTTGAAGACTCTGCTGGCAGGGTTTCCCAAGGGCATCCACCTAGCCCTTCCCCAGCGGTGGAAGACATAGAATGCACTGACGCACAACCACTTATGTTTCCTGATGATGGGGACATGGGAATACCACCTCAGCACGTCTCTGATGATGACGAAACACAGGTGCCAACTGCTGCGTCTTTCTGCAGTGTGCAGACTGAACAGGAGGTCAGGGAGGAAGACTGGGTGGAAGACGATGCAGGGGACGATAAGGTCCTAGACCCCACATGGAATGAAGGTCGTGCCACTGACTTTCAGAATTCGGAGGAAGAGGCAGTGGTGAGACCGAGCCAACAGTGTAGCAAAAGAGGGAGCAGTGGGCAAAAGCAGAACACCCGCCGCCAAGAGAGTCCATCTGCGACTGGCCACCGCCATCTGGGACCGAGCACCCCAAAGGCAGCTTCAAGGAGTTCCCTGGCGTGGCAGTTCTTCAAACAATTTGCTGACGACAAGACCTGAGTGGTTTGCACGCTGTGCCATCAGAGCCTGAAGCGAGGCATTAACATTCTGAACCTTAGCACAACCTGCATGACCAGGCACCTGCATGCAAAGCATGAACTGCAGTGATGTAAACACCTTAAAAACAAGGAACTCACTCAGGCTCCCCCTGCTACCTCTTCTGCTGCTGCCGCCTCGGCCTCTTCCTCTGCCTCTGGAGGAACGTTGGCACCTGCCGCCCAGCAAACAGAGGATGTACCACCAATACCACCACCTCCGTCTCCAAGCATCTCAACCATGTCACACGGCAGCGTTCAGCTCTCCATCTCACAAACATTTGAGAGAAAGCGTAAATTCCCACCTAGCCACCCTCGATCCCTGGCCCTGAATGCCAGCATTTCTAAACTACTGGCCTATGAAATGCTGTCATTCAGGCTGCTGGACACAGACAGCTTCAAACAGCTCATGTCGCTTGCTGTCCCACAGTATGTTGTTCCCAGCCGCCACTACTTCTCCAAGAGAGCCGTGCCTTCCCTGCACAACCAAGTATCCGATAAAATCAAGTGTGCACTGTGCAACGCCATCTGTGGCAAGGTCCACCTAACCACAGATACGTGGACCAGTAAGCACGGCCAGGGACGCTATATCTCCCTAACTGCACACTGGGTAAATGTAGTGCCGGCTGGGCCCCAGGCGAAGAGCTGTTTGGCGCATGTCTTTCCGCCGCCAAGGATCGCAGGGCAACATTCTTTGCCTCCTGTTGCCTCCTCCTCCTACTTGGCTTCCTCCTCCTCTTCTTCCACCTGCTCATCCAGTCAGCCACACACCTTCACCACCAACTTCAGCACAGCCCGGGGTAAACGTCAGCAGGCCATTCTGAAACTCATATGTTTGGGGGCAGGCCCCACACCGCACAGGAGTTGTGGCGGGGTATAGAACAACAGACCGACGAGTGGTTGCTGCCGGTGAGCCTCAAGCCCGGCCTGGTGGTGTGCGATAATGGGCAAAATCTCGTTGCAGCTCTGGGACTAGCCGGTTTGATGCACATCCCTTGCCTGGCGCATGTGCTGAATTTGGTGGTGCAGAAGTTCATTCACAACTACCTCGACATGTCAGAGCTGCTACATAAAGTGAAGGCCGTCTGTGTGCGCTTCCGGCGTTCACATCCTGCCGCTGCTCGCCTGTCTGCTCTACAGCGTAACTTCGGCCTTCCCGCTCACCGCCTCATATGCGACGTGCCCACCAGGTGGAACTCCACTTTGCACATGCTGGACAGACTGTGCGAGCAGCCGCAGGCCATAGTGGAGTTTCAGCTGCAGCAATCACGGGTCAGTCGCACTGCAGAACAGCACCACTTCACCACCAATGACTGGGCCTCCATGCGAGACCTGTGTGCCCTGTTGCGCTGTTTCGAGTGCTCCACCAACATGGCCAGTGGCGATGACGCCGTTATCAGCGTTACAATACCACTTCTATGTCTCCTTGAGAAAACACTTAGGGCGATGATGGAAGAGGAGGTGGCCCAGGAGGAGGAGGCGGAAGAGGGGTCATTTTTAGCACTTTCAGGCCAGTCTCTTCGAAGTGACTCAGAGGGAGGTTTTTTGCAACAGCAGAGGCCAGGTACAAATGTGGCCAGCCAGGGCCCACTACTGGAGGACGAGGAGGACGAAGAGGAGGTGGAGGAGGATGACGATGAAGCATGTTCACAGCGGGGTGGCACCCAACGCAGATCGGGCCCATCACTGGTGCGTGGTTGGGGGAAAACGCAGGACGATGACGATACGCCTCCCACAGAGGACAGCTTGTCCTTACCTCTGGGCAGCCTGGCACACATGAGCGACTACATGCTGCAGTGCCTGCGCAACGACAGCAGAGTTGCCCACATTTTAACGTGTGCGGACTACTGGGTTGCCACCCTGCTGGATCCCTGTACAAAGACAATGTGCCCACCTTACTTCCTGCACTGGAGTGTGATAGGAAGATGCGCGAGTACAAGCGCACGTTGGTAGACGCGCTACTGAGAGCATTCCCAAATGTCACAGGGGAACAAGTGGAAGCCCAAGGCGAAGGCAGAGGAGGAGCAAGAGGTCGCCAACGCAGCTGTGTCACGGCCAGCTCCTCTGAGGGCAGGGTTAGCATGGCAGAGATGTGGAAAAGTTTTGTCACCACGCCACAGCTAACTGCACCACCACCTGATACGGAACGTGTTAACAGGAGGCAACATTTCACTAACATGGTGGAACAGTACGTGTGCACACCCCTCCACGTATTGACTGATGGTTCGGCCCCATTCAACTTCTGGGTCTCCAAATTGTCCACGTGGCCAGAGCTAGCCTTTTATGCCTTGGAGGTGCTGGCCTGCCCGGCGGCCAGCGTTTTGTCTGAACGTGTATTCAGCACGGCAGGGGGCGTCATTACAGACAAACGCAGCCACCTGTCTACAGCCAATGTGGACAAGCTGACGTTCATAAAAATGAACCAAGCATGGATCCCACAGGACCTGTCCATCCCTTGTGCAGATTATACATTTATAACTACCTCCCTTAACCATATATTATTGTACTCCAGGGCACTTCCTCATTCAATCCTTTTTTTATTTTCATTTTACCATTATATTGCAGGGCAACCCAAAGTTGAATGAACCTCTCCTCTGTCTGGGTGCCGGGGCCTAAAAATATCTGACAGTGGCCTGTTCCAGTGTTGGGTGACATGAAGCCTGATTCTCTGCTATGACATGAAGCTTGAATCTCTGCTATGGGACCTCTCTCCTCTGTCTGGGTTCCGGGGCCTAAAAATATCTGACAGTGGCCTGTTCCAGTGTTGGGTGACATGAAGCCTGATTCTCTGCTATGACATAAAGCCTGATTCTCTGCTATGGGACCTCTCTCCTCTGTCTGGGTGCCGGGGCCTAAAAATATCTGACAATGGCCTGTTCCAGTGGTGGGTTACATGAAGCCTGATTCTCTGCTATGACATGAAGCCTGATTCTCTGCTATGGGACCTCTCTCCTCTGTCTGGGTGCCGGTGCCTAAATATCTGACAATGGCCTGTTCCAGTGGTTGGTGACGTGAAGCCTGATTCTCTGCTATGACATGAAGCCTCATTCTCTGCTATGACTTGAAGCCTGATTCTCTGCTATGACATGAAGCCTGATTCTCTGCTATGGGACCTCTCTCCTCTGTCTGGGTGCTTGGGCCTAAATATCTGACAATGGCCTGTTCCAGTGGTGGGTGACGTGAAGCCTGATTCTCTGCTATGCCATGAAGCCTGATTCTCTGCAATGGGACCTCTCTCCTCTGTCTGGGTGCCGGGGCATAAATATCTGACAATAGCCTGTTCCAGTGGTGGGTGACGTGAAGCCTGATTCTCTGCTATGACATGAAGCCTGATTCTCTGCTATGACATGAAGCCTGATTGTCTGCTACGGGACCTCTCTCCTCTGTCTGGGTGCCGGGGCCTAAAAATATCTGAAAATGGCCTGTTCCAGTGGTGGGTGCCATGAAGCCTGATTCTCTGCTATGACTTGAAGCCTGATTCTCTGCTATGACATGAAGCCTGATTCTCTGCTATGGGACCTCTCTCCTCTGTCTGGGTGCCGGGGCCTAAAAATATCTGACAGTGGCCTGTTCCAGTGGTGGGTGACATGAAGCCTGATTCTCTGCTATGACGTGAAGCCTGATTCTCTGCTATGCCATGAAGCCTGATTCTCTGCTATGACTTTAAGCCTGATTCTCTGCTATGGGACCTCTCTCCTCTGTCTGGGTGTCGGGGCCTAAAAATATCTGACAGTGGCCTGTTCCAGTGGTGGGTGACCTGAAGCATGATTCTCTGCTATGACATGAAGCCTGATTCTCTGCTATGCCATGAAGCCTGATTCTCTGCTATGACTTGAAGCCTGATTCTCTGCTATGACATGAAGCCTGATTCTCTGCTATGGGACCTCTCTCCTCTGTCTGGGTGTCGGGGCCTAAAAATATCTGACAGTGGCCTGTTCCAGTGGTGGGTGACCTGAAGCATGATTCTCTGCTATGACATGAAGCCTGATTCTCTGCTATGGGACCTCTCTCCTTTGTCTGGGTGCCGGGGCCTAAAATATCTGACAGTGGCCTGTTCCAGTGGTGGGTGACATGAAGCCTGATTCTCTGCTATGACATAAAGCCTGATTTTCTGCTATGGGACCTCTCTCCTCTGTCTGGGTGCCGGGGCCTAAAAATATCTGACAATGGCCTGTTCCAGTGTTGGGTGACATGAAGCCTGATTCTCTGCTATGACATGAAGCCTGATTCTCTGCTATGACGTGAAGCCTGATTCTCTGCTATGCCATGAAGCCTGATTCTCTGCTATGACTTGAAGCCTGATTCTCTGCTATGGGACCTCTCTCCTCTGTCTGGGTGTCGGGGCCTAAAAATATCTGACAGTGGCCTGTTCCAGTGGTGGGTGACCTTAAGCATGATTCTCTGCTATGACATGAAGCCTGATTCTCTGCTATGCCATGAAGCCTGATTCTCTGCTATGACTTGAAGCCTGATTCTCTGCTATGACATGAAGCCTGATTCTCTGCTATGGGACCTCTCTCCTCTGTCTGGGTGTCAGGGCCTAAAAATATCTGACAGTGGCCTGTTCCAGTGGTGGGTGACCTGAAGCATGATTCTCTGCTATGACATGAAGCCTGATTCTCTGCTATGGGACCTCTCTCCTTTGTCTGGGTGCCGGGGCCTAAAAATATCTGACAGTGGCCTGTTCCAGTGGTGGGTGACATGAAGCCTGATTCTCTGCTATGACATAAAGCCTGATTTTCTGCTATGGGACCTCTCTCCTCTGTCTGGGTGCCGGGGCCTAAAAATATCTGACAATGGCCTGTTCCAGTGTTGGGTGACATGAAGCCTGATTCTCTGCTATGACATGAAGCCTGATTCTCTGCTATGGTACCTCTCTCCTCTGTCTGGGTGCCGGGGCCTAAAAATATCTGACAATGGCCTGTTCCAGTGGTGGGTGACATGAAGCCTGATTCTCTGCTATGACATGAAGCCTGATTCTCTGCTATGGGACCTCTCTCCTCTGTCTGGGTGCCGGGGCATAAATATCTGACAATGGCCTGTTCCAGTGGTGGGTGACGTGAAGCCTGATTCTCTGCTATGACATGAAGCCTAATTCTCTGCTATGACTTGAAGCCTGATTCTCTGCTATGACATGAAGCCTGATTCTTTGCTATGGGACCTCTCTCCTCTGTCTGGGTGTCGGGGCCTAAATATCTGACAATGGCCTGTTCCAGTGGTGGGGGACGTGAAGCCTGATTCTCTGCTATGACATGAAGCCTGATTCTCTGCTATGACTTGAAGCCTGATTCTCTGCTATGACTTGAAGCCTGATTCTCTGCTATGGGACCTCTCTCCTCTGTCTGGGTGCCGGGGCATAAATATCTGACAATGGTCTGTTCCAGTGGTGGGTGACGTGAAGCCTGATTCTCTGCTATGACATGAAGCCTGATTCTCTGCTATGACTTGAAGCCTGATTCTCTGCTATGACATGAAGCCTGATTCTTTGCTATGGGACCTCTCTCCTCTGTCTGGGTGTCGGGGCCTAAATATCTGACCATGGCCTGTTCCAGTGGTGGGGGACGTGAAGCCTGATTCTCTGCTATGACATGAAGCCTGATTCTCTGCTATGACTTGAAGCCTGATTCTCTGCTATGACATGAAGCCTGATTCTCTGCAATGGGACCTCTCTCCTCTGTCTGGGTGCCGGGGCCTAAATATCTGACATGGGCCTGTTCCAGTGGTGGGTGACATGAAGCCTGATTCTCTGCTATGACATGAAGCCTGATTCTCTGCTATGACTTGAAGCCTGATTCTCTGCTATGACTTGAAGCCTGATTCTCTGCTATGACTTGAAGCCTGATTCTCTGCTATGACATGAAGCCTGATTCTCTGCTCTGGGACCTCTCTCCTCTGTCTGGGTGCCGGGGCCTAAATATCTGACAATGGCCTGTTCCAGTGGTGTGTGACGTGAAGCCTGATTCTCTGCTATGACATGAAGCCTGATTCTCTGCCATGAGACCTCTCTCCAATTGATATTGGTTAATTTTAATTAATTTAATTTTTATTTTAATTCATTTCCCTATCCACAATTGTTTGCAGGGGATTTACCTACATTTTGCTGCCTTTTGCAGCCCTCTAGCCCTTTCCTGGGCTATTTTACAGCCTTTTTAGTGCCAAAAAGTTCGGGTCCCCATTGACTTGTTCGGGACGAACAATGGGGTTCGGGTTCGGGGCGAAGTTCGGGTCGAGTTCGGATCCCGAACCTGAACATTTCCGGGAAGTTTGGCCGAACTTCTCGAACCCGAACATCCAGGTGTTCGCTCAACTCTAGTAGGTAGCTAATACAGAAGTGTTCAGAGGTGTAGCTATAGGAGCAGGACAGCAGAAGAGAGGACAGTATATGGGCTCAGCAGAAGGACAGGACAGTATATGGGTAATGGGTATCTAATCATATCATGTGTGATGCTGCTTGCTGAGCCATGTATATAATCCTATCATGTGTGATACTGCCTGCTGATCCGTGCATCTAATCCTATCATGTGTGATACTGTCTGTAGAGCTGGGTATCTTATCCCATCATATGTGATACTGTCTGCTGAACTTTGTATCTAATCCTATCATTTGTGATACTGTCTGCTGAGCCATGTATCTAATCCTATCATGTGTGATACTGTTTGCTGATCTGTGAATCTTTTCCTATCATATATGACACTGTTTGCTGGGCTGTGCATCTAATTCTATCATGTGTGATATTGTCTGCTTAACTATGTATCTCATCCTATACTGTGTGACATTCTCTGCTGAGCTGCGTATCTAATCCTATCCTGTGTGATACTGTCTGCTGAGTTGTGTATCTAATCCTATCATGTGTGATACTGCCTGCTGAGCTGTGTATCTAATCATATCATGTGTGATACTGTCTGCTGAGCTGTGTATCTAATCCTATCCTGTGTGATACTGTCTGCTGAGTTGTGTATCTAATTCTATTATGTGTGATACTGTCTGTTGAGCTTTGTAACTAGTGTTGAGCGAACAGTTCGAGCATAGTTCGGGTCCGTACCGAATTTTGGGGTGTTCGTGACACGGACCCGAACCCGAACTTTTTCGTAAAAGTTTGGGTTCGGGTTCGTCGTTCGGCATGTATTTTGGCGCATTTTGAAAGGCTGCAAAGCAGCCAATCAACATGCATCATACTACTTGCCCTAAGATGCCATCGCAGCCATGCCTACTATTGGCAAGGCTGTGATTGGCCAAGTGCAGCATGTGACTCAGCCTCTTTATAAGCTTGTGCGCACGTCGGGACGTGCTCACTCCCGATGTGAATAGAACAGGGATAGACGCAGCTGATGCTAGGGCGAGAATAGGCAGGGATAATTGAATAACTGGAAGCAAATTTCTCTCCTCCACCTGTGATTCATCTGAACAACTGCAGCTGAGCTGCTTTTTTGATAGGGATTGGCTATTTTTAGAGTGGCCAGAGTGATTTTTCCATCCACATGTACCTGGGCTGACCGCCGGCCGCCATTTTGCGACTTGTAGTGCTGCAGCAGAAGCTGCCACAGTGTGCATTCCAAAGCTCCAAACAAGTCAGACATCTACACCTGGGATTCAGACCAATAGCGATTTAGCAGCACAGTCCAAGGCTATTTTTTTTAAAGGTTGTGCAGACCATTTTGTGGCACATGTTACTGGGCTGATAGGCGGCGGCCATCTTGGGACTAGTGCTGCAGCACAATCTCTCCCAACGTCCATTAATCACTTGTAATAGTGGTCTGTGCCATAGAAATCCTACATCAGGGACTTGGGTGTGCTTGTGTCACCCCTACTAATACCAGTCCACCTGTAATCCATACAGTGAAAAGCCATAAAGTATTCCAGTGAGGGAATTTTTTTTTTATTTAAAAAAGGCCAAGTTAGTTTATCTGGCGTTCAATATACTAGATACAGTTAGGCCTGCGTTTCATACATCTGGAATTAGCAAACTAATGTGCTGGGGTTGGGAAAACATATATGTACCCATACTAGAATCTGTCAAAGAAAGCGGTACTCACATATAACAGTCATTCCATCTGTAATCCATACAGTCAAAAGACTGAAAGTATTCCAGTGAGGGGATTTTTTTTATTTAAAAAAGGCCAAGTTAGTTTATCTGGCGTTCAATATACTAGATACAGTTAGGCCTGCGTTTCATACATCTGGAATTAGCAAACTAATGTGCTGGGGTTGGGAAAACATATATGTACCCATACTAGAATCTGTCAAAGAAAGCGGTACTCACATATAACAGTCATTCCATCTGTAATCCATACAGTCAAAAGACTGAAAGTATTCCAGTGAGGGAATTTTTTTTATTTAAAAAAGGCCAAGTTAGTTTATCTGGCGTTCAATATACTAGATACAGTTAGGCCTGCGTTTCATACATCTGGAATTAGCAAACTAATGTGCTGGGGTTGGGAAAACATATATGTACCCATACTAGAATCTGTCAAAAAAAGCGGTACTCACATATAACAGTCATTCCATCTGTAATCCATACAGTCAAAAGACTGAAAGTATTCCAGTGAGGGGATTTTTTTTATTTAAAAAAGGCCAAGTTAGTTTATCTGGCGTTCAATATACTAGATACAGTTAGGCCTGCGTTTCATACATCTGGAATTAGCAAACTAATGTGCTGGGGTTGGGAAAACATATATGTACCCATACTAGAATCTGTCAAAGAAAGCGGTACTCACATATAACAGTCATTCCATCTGTAATCCATACAGTCAAAAGACTGAAAGTATTCCAGTGAGGGAATTTTTTTTTTATTTAAAAAAGGCCAAGTTAGTTTATCTGGCGTTCAATATACTAGATACAGTTAGGCCTGCGTTTCATACATCTGGAATTAGCAAACTAATGTGCTGGGGTTGGGAAAACATATATGTACCCATACTAGAATCTGTCAAAGAAAGCGGTACTCACATATAACAGTCATTCCATCTGTAATCCATACAGTCAAAAGACTGAAAGTATTCCAGTGAGGGGATTTTTTTTATTTAAAAAAGGCCAAGTTAGTTTATCTGGCGTTCAATATACTAGATACAGTTAGGCCTGCGTTTCATACATCTGGAATTAGCAAACTAATGTGCTGGGGTTGTGAAAACATATATGTACCCATACTAGAATCTGTCAAAGAAAGCGGTACTCACATATAACAGTCATTCCATCTGTAATCCATACAGTCAAAAGACTGAAAGTATTCCAGTGAGGGGATTTTTTTTATTTAAAAAAGGCCAAGTTAGTTTATCTGGCGTTCAATATACTAGATACAGTTAGGCCTGCGTTTCATACATCTGGAATTAGCAAACTAATGTGCTGGGGTTGGGAAAACATATATGTACCCATACTAGAATCTGTCAAAGAAAGCGGTACTCACATATAACAGTCATTCCATCTGTAATCCATACAGTCAAAAGACTGAAAGTATTCCAGTGAGGGGATTTTTTTTATTTAAAAAAGGCCAAGTTAGTTTATCTGGCGTTCAATATACTAGATACAGTTAGGCCTGCGTTTCATACATCTGGAATTAGCAAACTAATGTGCTGGGGTTGGGAAAACATATATGTACCCATACTAGAATCTGTCAAAGAAAGCGGTACTCACATATAACAGTCATTCCATCTGTAATCCATACAGTCAAAAGACTGAAAGTATTCCAGTGAGGGGATTTTTTTTATTTAAAAAAGGCCAAGTTAGTTTATCTGGCGTTCAATATACTAGATACAGTTAGGCCTGCGTTTCATACATCTGGAATTAGCAAACTAATGTGCTGGGGTTGGGAAAACATATATGTACCCATACTAGAATCTGTCAAAGAAAGCGGTACTCACATATAACAGTCATTCCATCTGTAATCCATACAGTCAAAAGACTGAAAGTATTCCAGTGAGGGAATTTTTATTTTATTTAAAAAAGGCCAAGTTAGTTTATCTGGCGTTCAATATACTAGATACAGTTAGGCCTGCGTTTCATACATCTGGAATTAGCAAACTAATGTGCTGGGGTTGGGAAAACATATATGTACCCATACTAGAATCTGTCAAAGAAAGCGGTACTCACATATAACAGTCATTCCATCTGTAATCCATACAGTCAAAAGACTGAAAGTATTCCAGTGAGGGGATTTTTTTTATTTAAAAAAGGCCAAGTTAGTTTATCTGGCGTTCAATATACTAGATACAGTTAGGCCTGCGTTTCATACATCTGGAATTAGCAAACTAATGTGCTGGGGTTGGGAAAACATATATGTACCCATACTAGAATCTGTCAAAGAAAGCGGTACTCACATATAACAGTCATTCCATCTGTAATCCATACAGTCAAAAGACTGAAAGTATTCCAGTGAGGGGATTTTTTTTATTTAAAAAAGGCCAAGTTAGTTTATCTGGCGTTCAATATACTAGATACAGTTAGGCCTGCGTTTCATACATCTGGAATTAGCAAACTAATGTGCTGGGGTTGGGAAAACATATATGTACCCATACTAGAATCTGTCAAAGAAAGCGGTACTCACATATAACAGTCATTCCATCTGTAATCCATACAGTCAAAAGACTGAAAGTATTCCAGTGAGGGGATTTTTTTTATTTAAAAAAGGCCAAGTTAGTTTATCTGGCGTTCAATATACTAGATACAGTTAGGCCTGCGTTTCATACATCTGGAATTAGCAAACTAATGTGCTGGGGTTGGGAAAACATATATGTACCCATACTAGAATCTGTCAAAGAAAGCGGTACTCACATATAACAGTCATTCCATCTGTAATCCATACAGTCAAAAGACTGAAAGTATTCCAGTGAGGGAATTTTTATTTTATTTAAAAAAGGCCAAGTTAGTTTATCTGGCGTTCAATATACTAGATACAGTTAGGCCTGCGTTTCATACATCTGGAATTAGCAAACTAATGTGCTGGGGTTGGGAAAACATATATGTACCCATACTAGAATCTGTCAAAGAAAGCGGTACTCACATATAACAGTCATTCCATCTGTAATCCATACAGTCAAAAGACTGAAAGTATTCCAGTGAGGGGATTTTTTTTATTTAAAAAAGGCCAAGTTAGTTTATCTGGCGTTCAATATACTAGATACAGTTAGGCCTGCGTTTCATACATCTGGAATTAGCAAACTAATGTGCTGGGGTTGGGAAAACATATATGTACCCATACTAGAATCTGTCAAAGAAAGCGGTACTCACATATAACAGTCATTCCATCTGTAATCCATACAGTCAAAAGACTGAAAGTATTCCAGTGAGGGGATTTTTTTTATTTAAAAAAGGCCAAGTTAGTTTATCTGGCGTTCAATATACTAGATACAGTTAGGCCTGCGTTTCATACATCTGGAATTAGCAAACTAATGTGCTGGGGTTGGGAAAACATATATGTACCCATACTAGAATCTGTCAAAGAAAGCGGTACTCACATATAACAGTCATTCCATCTGTAATCCATACAGTCAAAAGACTGAAAGTATTCCAGTGAGGGGATTTTTTTTATTTAAAAAAGGCCAAGTTAGTTTATCTGGCGTTCAATATACTAGATACAGTTAGGCCTGCGTTTCATACATCTGGAATTAGCAAACTAATGTGCTGGGGTTGGGAAAACATATATGTACCCATACTAGAATCTGTCAAAGAAAGCGGTACTCACATATAACAGTCATTCCATCTGTAATCCATACAGTCAAAAGACTGAAAGTATTCCAGTGAGGGGATTTTTTTTATTTAAAAAAGGCCAAGTTAGTTTATCTGGCGTTCAATATACTAGATACAGTTAGGCCTGCGTTTCATACATCTGGAATTAGCAAACTAATGTGCTGGGGTTGGGAAAACATATATGTACCCATACTAGAATCTGTCAAAGAAAGCGGTACTCACATATAACAGTCATTCCATCTGTAATCCATACAGTCAAAAGACTGAAAGTATTCCAGTGAGGGAATTTTTTTTTTATTTAAAAAAGGCCAAGTTAGTTTATCTGGCGTTCAATATACTAGATACAGTTAGGCCTGCGTTTCATACATCTGGAATTAGCAAACTAATGTGCTGGGGTTGGGAAAACATATATGTACCCATACTAGAATCTGTCAAAGAAAGCGGTACTCACATATAACAGTCATTCCATCTGTAATCCATACAGTCAAAAGACTGAAAGTATTCCAGTGAGGGGATTTTTTTTATTTAAAAAAGGCCAAGTTAGTTTATCTGGCGTTCAATATACTAGATACAGTTAGGCCTGCGTTTCATACATCTGGAATTAGCAAACTAATGTGCTGGGGTTGGGAAAACATATATGTACCCATACTAGAATCTGTCAAAGAAAGCGGTACTCACATATAACAGTCATTCCATCTGTAATCCATACAGTCAAAAGACTGAAAGTATTCCAGTGAGGGAATTTTTTTTTTATTTAAAAAAGGCCAAGTTAGTTTATCTGGCGTTCAATATACTAGATACAGTTAGGCCTGCGTTTCATACATCTGGAATTAGCAAACTAATGTGCTGGGGTTGGGAAAACATATATGTACCCATACTAGAATCTGTCAAAGAAAGCGGTACTCACATATAACAGTCATTCCATCTGTAATCCATACAGTCAAAAGACTGAAAGTATTCCAGTGAGGGAATTTTTTTTATTTAAAAAAGGCCAAGTTAGTTTATCTGGCGTTCAATATACTAGATACAGTTAGGCCTGCGTTTCATACATCTGGAATTAGCAAACTAATGTGCTGGGGTTGGGAAAACATATATGTACCCATACTAGAATCTGTCAAAGAAAGCGGTACTCACATATAACAGTCATTCCATCTGTAATCCATACAGTCAAAAGACTGAAAGTATTCCAGTGAGGGGATTTTTTTTATTTAAAAAAGGCCAAGTTAGTTTATCTGGCGTTCAATATACTAGATACAGTTAGGCCTGCGTTTCATACATCTGGAATTAGCAAACTAATGTGCTGGGGTTGGGAAAACATATATGTACCCATACTAGAATCTGTCAAAGAAAGCGGTACTCACATATAACAGTCATTCCATCTGTAATCCATACAGTCAAAAGACTGAAAGTATTCCAGTGAGGGAATTTTTTTTTTATTTAAAAAAGGCCAAGTTAGTTTATCTGGCGTTCAATATACTAGATACAGTTAGGCCTGCGTTTCATACATCTGGAATTAGCAAACTAATGTGCTGGGGTTGGGAAAACATATATGTACCCATACTAGAATCTGTCAAAGAAAGCGGTACTCACATATAACAGTCATTCCATCTGTAATCCATACAGTCAAAAGACTGAAAGTATTCCAGTGAGGGGATTTTTTTTATTTAAAAAAGGCCAAGTTAGTTTATCTGGCGTTCAATATACTAGATACAGTTAGGCCTGCGTTTCATACATCTGGAATTAGCAAACTAATGTGCTGGGGTTGGGAAAACATATATGTACCCATACTAGAATCTGTCAAAGAAAGCGGTACTCACATATAACAGTCATTCCATCTGTAATCCATACAGTCAAAAGACTGAAAGTATTCCAGTGAGGGGATTTTTTTTATTTAAAAAAGGCCAAGTTAGTTTATCTGGCGTTCAATATACTAGATACAGTTAGGCCTGCGTTTCATACATCTGGAATTAGCAAACTAATGTGCTGGGGTTGGGAAAACATATATGTACCCATACTAGAATCTGTCAAGAAAGCGGTACTCACATATAACAGTCATTCCATCTGTAATCCATACAGTCAAAAGACTGAAAGTATTCCAGTGAGGGATTTTTTTTATTTAAAAAAGGCCAAGTTAGTTTATCTGGCGTTCAATATACTAGATACAGTTAGGCCTGCGTTTCATACATCTGGAATTAGCAAACTAATGTGCTGGGGTTGGGAAAACATATATGTACCCATACTAGAATCTGTCAAAGAAAGCGGTACTCACATATAACAGTCATTCCATCTGTAATCCATACAGTCAAAAGACTGAAAGTATGCCAGTGAGGGAATTTTTTTTTTATTTAAAAAAGGCCAAGTTAGTTTATCTGGCGTTCAATATACTAGATACAGTTAGGCCTGCGTTTCATACATCTGGAATTAGCAAACTAATGTGCTGGGGTTGGGAAAACATATATGTACCCATACTAGAATCTGTCAAAGAAAGCGGTACTCACATATAACAGTCATTCCATCTGTAATCCATACAGTCAAAAGACTGAAAGTATTCCAGTGAGGGAATTTTATTTTATTTAAAAAAGGCCAAGTTAGTTTATCTGGCGTTCAATATACTAGATACAGTTAGGCCTGCGTTTCATACATCTGGAATTAGCAAACTAATGTGCTGGGGTTGGGAAAACATATATGTACCCATACTAGAATCTGTCAAAGAAAGCGGTACTCACATATAACAGTCATTCCATCTGTAATCCATACAGTCAAAAGACTGAAAGTATTCCAGTGAGGGGATTTTTTTTTATTTAAAAAAGGCCAAGTTAGTTTATCTGGCGTTCAATATACTAGATACAGTTAGGCCTGCGTTTCATACATCTGGAATTAGCAAACTAATGTGCTGGGGTTGGGAAAACATATATGTACCCATACTAGAATCTGTCAAAGAAAGCGGTACTCACATATAACAGTCATTCCATCTGTAATCCATACAGTCAAAAGACTGAAAGTATTCCAGTGAGGGGATTTTTTTTATTTAAAATAGGCCAAGTTAGTTTATCTGGCGTTCAATATACTAGATACAGTTAGGCCTGCGTTTCATACATCTGGAATTAGCAAACTAATGTGCTGGGGTTGGGAAAACATATATGTACCCATACTAGAATCTGTCAAAGAAAGCGGTACTCACATATAACAGTCATTCCATCTGTAATCCATACAGTCAAAAGACTGAAAGTATTCCAGTGAGGGGATTTTTTTTATTTAAAAAAGGCCAAGTTAGTTTATCTGGCGTTCAATATACTAGATACAGTTAGGCCTGCGTTTCATACATCTGGAATTAGCAAACTAATGTGCTGGGGTTGGGAAAACATATATGTACCCATACTAGAATCTGTCAAAGAAAGCGGTACTCACATATAACAGTCATTCCATCTGTAATCCATACAGTCAAAAGACTGAAAGTATTCCAGTGAGGGGATTTTTTTTATTTAAAAAAGGCCAAGTTAGTTTATCTGGCGTTCAATATACTAGATACAGTTAGGCCTGCGTTTCATACATCTGGAATTAGCAAACTAATGTGCTGGGGTTGGGAAAACATATATGTACCCATACTAGAATCTGTCAAAGAAAGCGGTACTCACATATAACAGTCATTCCATCTGTAATCCATACAGTCAAAAGACTGAAAGTATTCCAGTGAGGGAATTTTTTTTTTATTTAAAAAAGGCCAAGTTAGTTTATCTGGCGTTCAATATACTAGATACAGTTAGGCCTGCGTTTCATACATCTGGAATTAGCAAACTAATGTGCTGGGGTTGGGAAAACATATATGTACCCATACTAGAATCTGTCAAAGAAAGCGGGTACTCACATATAACAGTCATTCCATCTGTAATCCATACAGTCAAAAGACTGAAAGTATTCCAGTGAGGGGATTTTTTTTATTTAAAAAAGGCCAAGTTAGTTTATCTGGCGTTCAATATACTAGATACAGTTAGGCCTGCGTTTCATACATCTGGAATTAGCAAACTAATGTGCTGGGGTTGGGAAAACATATATGTACCCATACTAGAATCTGTCAAAGAAAGCGGTACTCACATATAACAGTCATTCCATCTGTAATCCATACAGTCAAAAGACTGAAAGTATTCCAGTGAGGGAATTTTTTTTTTATTTAAAAAAGGCCAAGTTAGTTTATCTGGCGTTCAATATACTAGATACAGTTAGGCCTGCGTTTCATACATCTGGAATTAGCAAACTAATGTGCTGGGGTTGTGAAAACATATATGTACCCATACTAGAATCTGTCAAAGAAAGCGGTACTCACATATAACAGTCATTCCATCTGTAATCCATACAGTCAAAAGACTGAAAGTATTCCAGTGAGGGGATTTTTTTTATTTAAAAAAGGCCAAGTTAGTTTATCTGGCGTTCAATATACTAGATACAGTTAGGCCTGCGTTTCATACATCTGGAATTAGCAAACTAATGTGCTGGGGTTGGGAAAACATATATGTACCCATACTAGAATCTGTCAAAGAAAGCGGTACTCACATATAACAGTCATTCCATCTGTAATCCATACAGTCAAAAGACTGAAAGTATTCCAGTGAGGGGATTTTTTTTATTTAAAAAAGGCCAAGTTAGTTTATCTGGCGTTCAATATACTAGATACAGTTAGGCCTGCGTTTCATACATCTGGAATTAGCAAACTAATGTGCTGGGGTTGGGAAAACATATATGTACCCATACTAGAATCTGTCAAAGAAAGCGGTACTCACATATAACAGTCATTCCATCTGTAATCCATACAGTCAAAAGACTGAAAGTATTCCAGTGAGGGGATTTTTTTTATTTAAAAAAGGCCAAGTTAGTTTATCTGGCGTTCAATATACTAGATACAGTTAGGCCTGCGTTTCATACATCTGGAATTAGCAAACTAATGTGCTGGGGTTGGGAAAACATATATGTACCCATACTAGAATCTGTCAAAGAAAGCGGTACTCACATATAACAGTCATTCCATCTGTAATCCATACAGTCAAAAGACTGAAAGTATTCCAGTGAGGGGATTTTTTTTATTTAAAAAAGGCCAAGTTAGTTTATCTGGCGTTCAATATACTAGATACAGTTAGGCCTGCGTTTCATACATCTGGAATTAGCAAACTAATGTGCTGGGGTTGGGAAAACATATATGTACCCATACTAGAATCTGTCAAAGAAAGCGGTACTCACATATAACAGTCATTCCATCTGTAATCCATACAGTCAAAAGACTGAAAGTATTCCAGTGAGGGGATTTTTTTTATTTAAAAAAGGCCAAGTTAGTTTATCTGGCGTTCAATATACTAGATACAGTTAGGCCTGCGTTTCATACATCTGGAATTAGCAAACTAATGTGCTGGGGTTGGGAAAACATATATGTACCCATACTAGAATCTGTCAAAGAAAGCGGTACTCACATATAACAGTCATTCCATCTGTAATCCATACAGTCAAAAGACTGAAAGTATTCCAGTGAGGGGATTTTTTTTATTTAAAAAAGGCCAAGTTAGTTTATCTGGCGTTCAATATACTAGATACAGTTAGGCCTGCGTTTCATACATCTGGAATTAGCAAACTAATGTGCTGGGGTTGGGAAAACATATATGTACCCATACTAGAATCTGTCAAAGAAAGCGGTACTCACATATAACAGTCATTCCATCTGTAATCCATACAGTCAAAAGACTGAAAGTATTCCAGTGAGGGGATTTTTTTTATTTAAAAAAGGCCAAGTTAGTTTATCTGGCGTTCAATATACTAGATACAGTTAGGCCTGCGTTTCATACATCTGGAATTAGCAAACTAATGTGCTGGGGTTGGGAAAACATATATGTACCCATACTAGAATCTGTCAAAGAAAGCGGTACTCACATATAACAGTCATTCCATCTGTAATCCATACAGTCAAAAGACTGAAAGTATTCCAGTGAGGGGATTTTTTTTATTTAAAAAAGGCCAAGTTAGTTTATCTGGCGTTCAATATACTAGATACAGTTAGGCCTGCGTTTCATACATCTGGAATTAGCAAACTAATGTGCTGGGGTTGGGAAAACATATATGTACCCATACTAGAATCTGTCAAAGAAAGCGGTACTCACATATAACAGTCATTCCATCTGTAATCCATACAGTCAAAAGACTGAAAGTATTCCAGTGAGGGGATTTTTTTTATTTAAAAAAGGCCAAGTTAGTTTATCTGGCGTTCAATATACTAGATACAGTTAGGCCTGCGTTTCATACATCTGGAATTAGCAAACTAATGTGCTGGGGTTGGGAAAACATATATGTACCCATACTAGAATCTGTCAAAGAAAGCGGTACTCACATATAACAGTCATTCCATCTGTAATCCATACAGTCAAAAGACTGAAAGTATTCCAGTGAGGGGATTTTTTTTATTTAAAAAAGGCCAAGTTAGTTTATCTGGCGTTCAATATACTAGATACAGTTAGGCCTGCGTTTCATACATCTGGAATTAGCAAACTAATGTGCTGGGGTTGGGAAAACATATATGTACCCATACTAGAATCTGTCAAAGAAAGCGGTACTCACATATAACAGTCATTCCATCTGTAATCCATACAGTCAAAAGACTGAAAGTATTCCAGTGAGGGGATTTTTTTTATTTAAAAAAGGCCAAGTTAGTTTATCTGGCGTTCAATATACTAGATACAGTTAGGCCTGCGTTTCATACATCTGGAATTAGCAAACTAATGTGCTGGGGTTGGGAAAACATATATGTACCCATACTAGAATCTGTCAAAGAAAGCGGTACTCACATATAACAGTCATTCCATCTGTAATCCATACAGTCAAAAGACTGAAAGTATTCCAGTGAGGGGATTTATTTTATTTAAAAAAGGCCAAGTTAGTTTATCTGGCGTTCAATATACTAGATACAGTTAGGCCTGCGTTTTATACATCTGGAATTAGCAAACTAATGTGCTGGGGTTGGGAAAACATATATGTACCCATACTAGAATCTGTCAAAGAAAGCGGTACTCACATATAACAGTCATTCCATCTGTAATCCATACAGTCAAAAGACTGAAAGTATTCCAGTGAGGGGATTTTTTTTATTTAAAAAAGGCCAAGTTAGTTTATCTGGCGTTCAATATACTAGATACAGTTAGGCCTGCGTTTCATACATCTGGAATTAGCAAACTAATGTGCTGGGGTTGGGAAAACATATATGTACCCATACTAGAATCTGTCAAAGAAAGCGGTACTCACATATAACAGTCATTCCATCTGTAATCCATACAGTCAAAAGACTGAAAGTATTCCAGTGAGGGGATTTTTTTTATTTAAAAAAGGCCAAGTTAGTTTATCTGGCGTTCAATATACTAGATACAGTTAGGCCTGCGTTTCATACATCTGGAATTAGCAAACTAATGTGCTGGGGTTGGGAAAACATATATGTACCCATACTAGAATCTGTCAAAGAAAGCGGTACTCACATATAACAGTCATTCCATCTGTAATCCATACAGTCAAAAGACTGAAAGTATTCCAGTGAGGGGATTTTGCTTATAAAAAATAATATATTTCATTGTGGTGCGAGTTGAATCGCAACAATGAAGAAAAATACTATTAAGGGACGAGGACGCGGTCGTGGTGGTGTCCGTGGAGCCTCTGTTGCTGGTAGAGGACGTGGCCGTTCGGCCCCAGGCGCACACAGTAGGGAACGAACTCCCTCAACTAGCCGGCAGAATGTACCGCAATATCTCGTGGGGCCCAATGCCGCTCTTAGGATGGTAAGGCCTGAGCAGGTACAGGCATTAATCGATTGGGTGGCCGACAGTGCTTCCAGCACGTTCACCACATGGTCTTCCACCCAGTCTTCTGCGGAAAGCGCACAGGTGGCACCTGAAAACCAAGCCCATCAGTCTGTCACATCACCCCCAAGCATATCAGGGAAACGGTCTGAGCCACAAGTTATGCAGCAGTCTCTTCTTCTGTTTGAAGACTCTGCTTCCAGGGTTTCCCAGGGGCGTCCACCTAGCCCTTCCCCAGTGGAGGAAGACATACCATGCACTGACGCACAACCACTTATGTCTCCAGATGAAGAGGACATGGGAATACCACCACAGCAGAGTCACCGACTCTCTGATGATGACGAAACACAGGTGCTTACTGCCGCGTCTTTTTGCAGTGTGCAGACTGAACAGGAGGAGGTCAGGGAGGGAGACTGGGTGGAAGACGATGCAGAGGACGATGAGGTCTTAGACCCCACATGGACTGAAGGTCGTGGCGATGACTTTCACAGTTCAGAGGAAGAGGTAGTGGTGAGACCGAGACAACAGCGAAGCCAAAGAGGGAGCAGGGGGCCAAAGCAGACGAGCCGCCGCCCCCAGAGTTCGCCTGCTACTGGACATCGCCAACAGGGACCCAGCCCCACAAAGGCAGCTTCAAAGAGTTCCCTGGCATGGCACTTCTTTAAACAATGTCCTACCGACAAGACCCGAGTGACTTGCACGCTCTGCCATCAGAGCCTGAGGCGAGGCATTAACGTTCTGAACCTCAGCACAACCTGCATGACCAGGCATCTACATGCAAAGCATGAACTGCAGTGGGGTACACACCTTAAAAACCAGGCACTCGCTGAGGCTTCCCCTGCTCCCTCTACCGCTGCTGCCTCGGCTTCCGCCTCGAGAGGAATGTTGCCACCTGCCGAGCAGCAAACAGAGGATGTGCCACCGACACCACCACCACCGCCACCGTCAACTAGCGTCTCCACTATATCACACAGCAGCGTTCAGCTCTCAATATCTCAAACCTTAGAGAGGAAGCGCAAATTCCCCCCGAGTCACCCTCGAGCCCTTGGCCTGAACGCCAGCATTTCTAAACTGCTGGCCTTTGAAATGCTGTCATTCCGGCTGGTGGACACAGACAGCTTCAAACAGCTGATGGCCATGGCTGTCCCGCAGTATGTGGTTCCCAGCCGCCACTACTTCTCCAAGACAGCCGTGCCTTCCCTGCACATGCAAGTGTCCGATAAAATCAAGTGTGCACTGCGCAACGCCATTTGTGGCAAGGTCCACCTAACCACAGATACGTGGACCAGTAAGCACGGCCAGGGACGCTATATCTCACTAACTGCACACTGGATGAATGTAGTGGCGGCTGGGCCCCCGGCGGACAGTTCCTTGGCGCACGTCCTTCCGCCCCCTAGGATCGCAGGGCATCATTCTCTGCCTCCTGTAGCCTCCTCCTCCTACTCGGCTTCCTCCTCCACTGCTTCCACCAGCTCATCCGGTCAGCCACACACCTTCACCACCAACTTCAGCACAGCCCGGGGTAAACGTCAGCAGGCCATTCTGAAACTCATATGTTTGGGGGACAGGCCCCACAGCGCAAAGGAGTTGTGGCGGGGTATTGAACAACAGACCGACGAGTGGTTTCTGCCGGTGGGCCTCAAGCCAGGCCTGGTGGTATGCGATAATGGGCGAAATCTCGTGGCAGCTCTGGGACTAGCCGGTTTGACGCACATCCCTTGCCTGGCGCATGTGCTGAACTTGGTGGTGCAGAGGTTCATTCACCACTACCCCAACATGTCAGAGCTGCTGCATAAAGTGCGGGCCGTCTGTGCGCGCTTCCGCCGTTCACATCCGGCCGCTGCTCGCCTGTCTGCGCTACAGCGGAACTTCGGCCTTCCCGCCCACCCGGTGGAACTCCACCTTGCACATGCTGGAGAGACTGTGCGAGCAGCAGCAGGCCATAGTGGAGTTTCAGCTGCAGCACGCTCGCGTCAGTCGTACTGCCGAACAGCACCACTTCACCACCAATGATTGGGCCTCCATGCGAGACCTGTGTGCCCTGCTGCGCTGTTTCGAGTACTCCACCAACATGGCCAGTGGCGATGACACTGTTATCAGCGTTACAATACCACTTCTATGTCTCCTTGAGAAAACACTTAGGGCAATGATGTTAGAGGAGGTGGCCCAGGTGGTGGAGGAGGAGGAGGATGAGGGCTCGTTTCTAACACTTTCGGGCCAGTCTGTTCGAAGTGGCTCAGAGGGAGGTTTGTTTAAGCAGCAGAGGACAGGTTCACAAGTCGCCAGCCAAGGCACTGTACTGGAGGACGAGGAGGATGAGGAGGAGGAGGTGGAGGGGGACGAGGATGACGCAAGTTCACAGCGGGGTGGCAGCCCAGGCCCATCACTGGTGCGTGGCTGGGGGGATACGGTGGACGATGACGATACGCCTCTCACAGAGGACAGCTTGTCCTTACCCATGGGTAGCCTGGCCCACATGAGCGAATATATGCTCCAATGCCTGCGCAACGACAGCAGAGTTGCCCACGTTTTAACGTGTGCAGACTACTGGGTGGCCACCCTGCTGGATCCCCGGTATAAAGACAATGTGCCCACTTTAATTCCTGAACTGGAGCGCGACCGTAAGATGCGCGAGTACAAGCGCACGCTGATAGAGGCGCTCTTGAGAGCATTCCCACATGTCACAGGGGAACAGGTGGAAGGTGAAGGCAGAGGAGTGGCAAGAGGTCGCCAACGCAGCTGTGTCACGGCCAGCTCATCTGAGGGCAGGGTTAGCATGGCAGAAATGTGGAAAAGTTTTGTCTCCACGCCACAGCTATCTGCACCGACACCTGATACGGAACGTGTTAGCAGGAGGCAGCATTTCACTAACATGGTTGAACAGTATGTCTGCACACCCCTCCACATCCTGACGGATGGTTCGGCCCCATTCAACTACTGGGTTTCGAAATTGTCCACGTGGCCAGAGTTAGCATGTTATGCCTTGGAGGTGCTTTCCTGCCCGGCGGCCAGCGTTTTATCTGAACGCGTATTCAGCACGGCAGGGGGCGTCATTACTGACAAGCGCAGCCGCCTGTCCACAGCCAACGTGGACAAGCTGACCTTCATAAAGATGAACCAGGCATGGATCCCACAGGACCTGTCCCTCCCTTGTGCAGAGTAGTCCTTATTAACTGCCTAAAACATGTCTTGTTGTGCTACGGGCCACTTCTTTATTTGATACAAATTTTATGAAACCCACAGTTGAATGAAACTCTTCTCTGTCTGGGCGCCGGGGCCTAACCAGATGAAAGTGGCCGGTTAAACTAACGGGTGACATGAAGCCATAACCTCTGCCATGCTACCTCTGTCTTCTGTCTGGGTGCTGAGGCCTAAGTCAAATAAAGCGGTCTTCTGCTGTGCTGGGGGATATGAAGCTAATCTCTGACCTCTCTCCTCTGTCTGGGTCCAAAGGCCTAAATCACTGAAAGAGGCCTTCTCCTGTGGTGTGTGATATGATGCCAGAATATGTGCTGTGGGGCCTCTCTCCTCTTCCTGGGTGCAGGGGTCAAATAAACTAAA
Source organism: Bufo bufo (assembly GCF_905171765.1). NCBI lineage: Eukaryota > Metazoa > Chordata > Amphibia > Anura > Bufonidae > Bufo > Bufo bufo. The sequence goes on from NC_053389.1 coordinate 180,594,298, forward strand.
TTGTGGCCTACTCCTGTGGTGGTTGATATGATGCCTGATTCTCTGATGTGGAACCTCTCTCCTCTGTTTGGGTGAAGGGGTCAAAGTAACTAAATGGTGGCTTCTCCTGTGGTGGCTGATATGATGCCAGAATATGTGCTGTGGTGCCTCTCTCCTCTTCCTGGGTGCAGGGGTCAAAGTAACTAAATGGTGGCTTCTCCTGTGGTGGCTGATATGATGCCAGAATATGTGCTGTGGGGCCTCTCTCCTCTTCCTGGGTGCAGGGGTCAAAGTAACTCAATGGTGGCTTCTCCTGTGGTGGCTGATATGATGCCAGAATATGTGCTGTGGTGCCTCTCTCCTCTGTCTGGGTCCAAAGGCCTAAATCACTGAAAGAGGCCTTCTCCTGTGGTGTGTGATATGATGCCTGAATATGTGCTGTGGTGCCGCTCTCCTCTTCCTGGGTGCGGGGGTCAAAGTAACTCAATGGTGGCTTCTCCTGTGGTGGCTGATATGATGCCAGAATATGTGCTGTGGTGCCTCTCTCCTCTTCCTGGGTGCGGGGGTCAAAGTAACTCAATGGTGGCTTCTCCTGTGGTGGCTGATATGATGCCAGAATATGTGCTGTGGGGCCTCTCTCCTCTTCCTGGGTGCAGGGGTCAAAGTAACTCAATGGTGGCTTCTCCTGTGGTGGTTAGTATGATGCCAGAATATGTGCTGTGGGGCCTCTCTCCTCTTCCTGGGTGCAGGGGTCAAAGTAACTCAATGGTGGCTTCTCCTGTGGTGGCTGATATGATGCCAGAATATGTGCTGTGGTGCCTCTCTCCTCTTCCTGGGTGCGGGGGTCAAAGTAACTCAATGGTGGCTTCTCCTGTGGTGGCTGATATGATGCCAGAATATGTGCTGTGGGGCCTCTCTCCTCTTCCTGGGTGCAGGGGTCAAAGTAACTCAATGGTGGCTTCTCCTGTGGTGGTTAGTATGATGCCAGAATATGTGCTGTGGGGCCTCTCTCCTCTTCCTGGGTGCAGGGGTCAAAGTAACTCAATGGTGGCTTCTCCTGTGGTGGCTGATATGATGCCAGAATATGTGCTGTGGTGCCTCTCTCCTCTTCCTGGGTGCGGGGGTCAAAGTAACTCAATGGTGGCTTCTCCTGTGGTGGCTGATATGATGCCAGAATATGTGCTGTGGGGCCTCTCTCCTCTTCCTGGGTGCAGGGGTCAAAGTAACTCAATGGTGGCTTCTCCTGTGCTGATTGATATAAAGCTGATGGTTGTGCCATCTGACATGGTTGCCAGGGTCTGATTCAATGGGGGCCTACTCCTGTGGTGGGTGATCTAAATGCCTGATTCTCTGCTGTGAAACCTCTCTCCTCCGTCTGGGTGTAGGGGTCAAAGTCTTTCAAAGTCGCCTTCTCCTGTGCTGATTGATATGAAGCTGATGGTTGTGCCATCTGACATGGTTGCCGGGGTCCCATTAAATTGTGGCCTACTCCTGTGGTGGTTGATATGATGCCTGATTCTCTGATGTGGAACCTCTCTCCTCTGTTTGGGTGAAGGGGTCAAAGTAACTAAATGGTGGCTTCTCCTGTGGTGGCTGATATGATGCCAGAATATGTGCTGTGGGGCCTCTCTCCTCTTCCTGTGTGCAGGGGTCAAAGTAACTCAATGGTGGCTTCTCCTGTGGTGGCTGATATGATGCCAGAATATGTGCTGTGGTGCCTCTCTCCTCTTCCTGGGTGCGGGGGTCAAAGTAACTCAATGGTGGCTTCTCCTGTGGTGGCTGATATGATGCCAGAATATGTGCTGTGGTGCCTCTCTCCTCTTCCTGGGTGCGGGGGTCAAAGTAACTCAATGGTGGCTTCTCCTGTGGTGGCTGATATGATGCCAGAATATGTGCTGTGGTGCCTCTCTCCTCTTCCTGGGTGCAGGGGTCAAAGTAACTAAATGGTGGCTTCTCCTGTGGTGGTTGATATGATGCCTGATTCTCTGCTGTGAAACCTCTCTCCTCCATCTGGGTGTAGGGGTCAAAGTCTTTCAAAGTCGCCTTCTCCTGTGCTGATTGATATAAAGCTGATGGTTGTGCCATCTGACATGGTTGCCAGGGTCTGATTCAATGGGGGCCTACTCCTGTGGTGGGTGATCTAAATGCCTGATTCTCTGCTGTGAAACCTCTCTCCTCCGTCTGGGTGTAGGGGTCAAAGTCTTTCAAAGTCGCCTTCTCCTGTGCTGATTGATATGAAGCTGATGGTTGTGCCATCTGACATGGTTGCCGGGGTCCCATTAAATTGGGGCCTACTCCTGTGGTGGGTGATCTAAATGCCTGATTCTCTGCTTTGAAACCTCTCTCCTCCGTCCGGGTGTAGGGGTCAAAGTCTGTCAAAGTCGCCTTCTCCTGTGCTGATTGATATAAAGCTTATGCTTGTGCCATCTGACATGGTTGCCGGGGTCTGATTCAATGGTGGCCTACTCCTGTGGTGGGTGATCTAAATGCCTGATTCTCTGCTGTGTAACCTCTCTCCTCCGTCTGGGTGTAGGGGTCAAAGTAACTAAATGGTGGCCTACTCCTGTGGTGGGTGATATGATGCCTGGTTCTCTGCTGTGGGACCTCTCTCCTTTGTCTGGGTGCTGTGGTCAAAATAATAGTAAGTGACCTTCTCCATTGGTGGGTGACTTGAAGCCTGATTCTGTGCTATGGGACCTCACTCCAATTAATATTGTTTAATTTTTATTTATTTTAAGTTAACTCATCATTTCCCTATCTACATTTGTTTGCAGGGGATTTAACTACATTTTGCTGCCTTTTGCAGCCCTCTAGCCCTTTCCGGGTGTGTTTTACAGCCTTTTTAGTGCCCAAAAGTTTGGGTCCCCATTGACTTCTATGGGGTTCGGGTTCGGGATGAAGTTCGGGTCGAGTTCGGATCCCGAACCCGAACATTTTTCGAAAGTTCGGCCGAACTCGTCGAACCCGAACATCCAGGTGTTCGCTCAACTCTATTTGTAACTAATCCTATCCTGTGTGATACTGTCTGCTGGGCTATGTATCTATTTCTATCATATGTGATACAGTCTGCTGAGCTGTGTATCTAATTCTAAGGGTTGGGAGTGGAACCGAGGGAGGTGGAAATTTTTTTAAACAGTGGCTCATTTTAAATTCCCAGCCTTTCCTGTCTCTATCAATCTTAAAATTCACTCTAGAGAAACTTTTTGGAAACTTGTGCCTTCTTCAGTGGTAAAAATAACACAATTATTTTCACCACTGAGATTTCAAGTCTGGTGTGGGTAAGAGCAAAGTACACATTCGTGAACAGATCCCAGGCCGGCAACCTCAGGCGAGAGGGATGTATGCAAGGGAACGCTGACACCAGTAAGAAATATTGTCTCCCGCTTACAGCAAGCATCCATAAGCACGCCCTAAATGGTGACATATTAGGAGACTATTATAATATCTATTGTCCCGATAAAGTCCACAAATAGAGGATAGACTGTGGTGTGAACTGGTACTCTATATAACGTGCCGGAAAGCACAACATCAAAGAGCAGATAATATAAAGTGGATTGTCTAAACCTAGCAATGCCTCACAGGAATTAAGCCATAAAGACCATCGTTATAATTGACACATGCGAGTGCTCCGCATGTGATTTTAAGAGGACTGTGACTGTGTTGTTAAGATTTACAATTATAATTATAGTATTTTATAGTATTTTATGGGGGATCAAGATTTATGAAATGTATGTATAATTTGTAGATGGTTATTAAATGTATCTACTGTGAGCAAACCAGATTACATTTTTACATTAAAAATCTATACGGGTTCTTGTTGGTAGAAGGCCGGTTGTGCTCCAGGTATATCTTAGTCTGGTGAGCGTTCCTGTGTAAAGCAATTTTGGTTTTACTATTTTTTATATATGTTAAATGTAAGACAAAGACGTGATGTGAACCCGGCTAAATTTCACAGTTGTAATTCCATTACAACGTCTTGACCTTATGTTCAGGTATTAGCTAGTAACACAATGTGCTACCTGCTGTCTGAATGTTGTATTGCAATTTATCCAATTTAGATATAACGTCATTTCATGACACACATCTCAGGACATGTTGAGATAAGTGAGCAATTAAGTGTGTACACATCTGTATATATGCATTGTCCTCCTGCAGGGATCCCAAGAGATGAACTTTAATCTGCTGGACATCCTAGCGGTAAGTGTTCAATTTCCCTACAGTGCCTCCACAGGGAAAATTAAGCATTACACAGTGCCCGTTTTGTAACCACTATCCCCTCTTTCAATGAGATGAGAATCCTGAGGAGAGAACTTCTCTGAGTTTTCTAAACTAGACAAATCTTTTAAAACAGGGGTAGACTTTTTCCCTAAACCTCAGCTAGACCATGAAATAATCCTGACATCAAGAATATAAGAAGTCATTGAGGTCTCTTATGTTCATGTCTGGTTACAAAAAAGCAACTCTCACTCTAGAGTACCTGTTCTGTTCTGATTACACATAGATAACCTTTTAATCTAAATGGGCATTGTGTACTTTTCCCTATGGAGGCACTGTAGGGAAATTGAACATTTACTACTAGGGTTTTGTGCAGATTAAAGTTGATTTCTTGGGATCCCTGCAGGAGGACACTTGGAGATCACTTTATTGTCAAGGGACCCTTATAAAAGTAAGGATTGGATAAAAGAAGAGAAGCTCTGTAACTAAGTTTGGACACTTAAATGCTTCTAATTTAGAGATGAGCGAATCAGTCGAGATTTATTTCAGGTCCGGTTTTCTGAACTTTTGAAAAAGTTCAGTTTGGATCCAAATCAATTCGGGCCAAACCAAAGTTGTTCCAACTGCCCTGAAAGTTGGTATATAAACCCCTCTAGTCTCCCAGGACTTGTGCAATGGCTTGGGGGAACGTGATGGTTAGCAAGTGACATTAGTGGCATGATGCAGGCCGCAGCAGCAGCCGTACAGAGCGTGATGATTGGAAAGTGGCATAAGTGGCATGATGCAGGCCACAGCAGCAGTACAGAACATGATGGTAGGTAGGCAGACAGACAGACAGCAACAGTGGCAAGATGGGACACCGCTGGCAAAACAAGTTCAATTTATCTTGAATCAACCTGAGCTATGAGAAGATGTCAGTTTTAATGCAGAAATAAATATTGTACTGTACTTTAATTTCAACCTTGTGGAAACTGAATACAGTACACGTAAACTGATGATTTTATTACATGACACGGAGGCTCCTATTGCTATCTCTTTCTTTACTAAAATCGTATAGCAGCAAAAAACGAACAAATCAATCAAAGTGGAAACCATGGCAACTGACTCCTCCCCGCTGTGCCAGTATAACAGTCCTAGCCACTGTCGACTCCTCCTCTTTCTTTGCTGCTCTCCTCACAGATAAGTACAGTGGTCTTATTGTCTGTGGGCTGAGCGTTATTAGTATTATTGTATTATTATTATTGTATTATGGTATTAGGTATATGTCCTATATTATATGTTATATATTTTATTCCTCCTTGTAGTCTTCATTTTAGTGAGGTGTGTCATTCCTCCCCACCCTTTCCTTTCTGCCCTTATTGCTTTTTTCCCATAGGCACAAGTTTTTTCCCCTTTTAGGCTTCAGTTTTCCCACCTGTAGCGCTGCCGGGTTCGTCCCCACTCCCTGTGCGGCCATTTCGCCGCTCCATAACTCTCCCGTCACCCACCGCCACCTCTGCACCGCTCCGCTTCTTCTTCCTTCTGGGCGGCCGAGATCTCGCGAGATTTCGGCCGCCATTTTACCTCACCAAGTCTCCGACGTCTTTTCGCGCGCATCCCGCTCTCTCCTCTCTGAATCGAGCGTGATCTCGCGGTATTTCGCGAGACTTGCGCCGATTCTCCTCAGAAGAGCTGCCGGAGCCTCAGTGTATATCTGCTTCCTTATAGTCATCTAAAATTTGGGTTTTTTATCGCTCATTAGGCTATATACTTATACTGCTTATAAGCCACATTAGGCCCTATTAATACTAGCCTATTAATATTAGCCTATTAATATTAGCCTATTCTTGATAAGCCACATTAGGCTCTATTAATAATACCCTGTCTTTGATACAATGTCCAAAGTGAATATGGGTGGGTGTGAATCTTCCCCTGAAATTGTGGAGGTACCCTCTAATACACAAGAACAAGCTGCCATGTCTGTAGAGGCACAAACTTCAGCTATTCAGCGTTCAGTGACTGCAGCTATCCAGGCTGCCATGGGGTCTATGTCCACGGCCATATCCACTTCAATTTCTGAAGCCCTTATGGCCGGCCCCTCCTCCTCCAAAACTTCTAGGTCCCATCCATCTGAGACCTTACTACCTGCCTCCAGAACCATTAAGACTGGTGGAACTGAAGCCACCCAAGATGGCGTGCCCCGTTCACGCAAAAGAGCCTATGCCCGCCAGGCAGAAAAGGCGAGGCAGTGGAAAAGCGCTAGAGCGCTACAAGATTATGTTTCGGGCTCTGAACCCGACTCAGATGAGGAGGCTCAGTTTTGTTCTATAGAATTTGAGGACTTGGAGGAGGACGATCTTTTGGATTCGGACCTTCCAGGTTCATCCTCCAGATCTATCACGCCACGGTCTGCTTCCACGGAGGTTCCTATAGAATCCTCAGCCATTTTAGATCCCGAGGGTGAACCCCTATTTGATCCTGATACATTACATCACCCAAGGTCTGCAGAGTGGCTCCCGTCCTCACATGTGGCAAAGTACCTAGAAGCCCGAGTGCGCCAGCCTCTTTCTAAGGAGGCGCGCAATAAAATGAAAGCGGAGTGTCCCAGACCCATAATTCCAAATAAAATATGTGAGACACCTATCGTTGACCCGAAAATGTGTCAATTCCTCTCTAAATCGGGCTGGAACCCAAAGAAGGGTTTAGAGTCGGCCTTAAAGTCCTGTCAGGACAAACTGTTAGACTTGTTGGGCCCACTAACAAAAATTTTCGAAATGGCTGAGTCAGCCAAATCCCAGAATTCACTGGTGGATCCGGAGGAACTCCGGGGATGGATTCAGCGGGCTGTGTGCATAACAGGCAATGTTAATACGTCGCTATCCATAGAGAGAAGAAAGGCGATTCTTTTCAAAATAGAACCCAAACTCTCCAATTTAGCCCTCACAGAGGCTGGTAAAGAGGCCCAGGGATTACTGTTTGGGGACTCCTTTATAAAGGACCTGTCCCGGTTCGTAGGAGCCTTCACTGCCCTTGACAAGGCCCAGACCTCGATGAAACGAGTATTCCAGGGTAGGGTCTCTCACAGGGCCGGCAGCTCCAGGGGCCGCCTGTCTGGCCGTTCTTCCTTCCAGACCCGTGGTTCGGGTCGAGGCTCCTTCCCCTATCGTCACTACACACAAGAGTTCCGACAGCCACCCGCCTTCTTCCCCACCCGAGGATCAACTTGGCGTTCCCGCGGAACCAGGGGTTCATCTAACCGACGCCCTTTTGGTAAGTCAACTTCCAACATCTTCTTTGACCCCTTGGGTAGGGGGCAGACTCCGAGTCTTTTTCCATGTCTGGTCAACCATCACGGCCGACCCATGGGTTCTTTCTACTGTACGGGGATTCCACATAGAACTGATTTGCTCTCAGATCCAAATTCCCCCCCCACATCCTGTAGTCCTCCCGTCCTCAACGCGCAGGCTGTTACATCAGGAACTGACGGCGCTATGTCAGAAGGGTGCCATAGAACGAGCTCCCGTATCCACGGAGGGAATCCTAAGCAGTATGTTCCTGGTGGCCAAAAAAGGAGGTCAAATGCGCCCCGTAATCAACCTTCGGGCCCTAAACGCTTTCGTGCGGTATCGGCACTTCAAGATGGAGGGCATTCACCTTCTCCGAGATTTGCTACTCCATGGCGACTGGATGGTCAAACTAGACCTGAAAGATGCATACCTGACAGTGCCGGTAGCCGAGTCGTCCAGGGATCTTCTTCGTTTTCTCTGGGGCTCGGAGATATGGAGATTCACATGTCTACCTTTCGGACTTTCCTCGGCCCCTTGGTGCTTCACCAAACTTCTACGGCCGGTCATCTCCTGTCTCCGCAGTCAAGGGATTCGTCTGATTATTTATCTAGACGATATCCTCATCATGGCCCAGTGCCCCTCCGTCCTGCTTACACATCTGCAATGTTCTATGGACCTATTATCTCGACTGGGTTTTCTTCTCAACCTAGAGAAATCAACTTTGACTCCGGCCCAGTCCATAGAGTTTCTAGGCTTCACCATCAATTCGTCCACGGAGACCCTCAGTCTCCCTCCTTCCAAAGTGCGAGCCATCCGCAAGGAGCTCCTTCATACCCTCTCTCTTCCACAAGTCTCCCTACGCCACCTGGCCCGTATAATAGGCCTCCTCTCTTCGTCCATCCAAGCAGTGTTCCCAGCTCCTCTACATTATCGGGCCTTGCAGAGGCTCAAGATTGCCCACCTTCAATCGGGAGCATCCTACGCGGATTTGATCACCTTGGACGAGGACACCAGAGACGAGTTGTCTTGGTGGATCCACAACCTGGAAGTTTGGAATGGGAAGGCGATTTTTCGTCCCCGTCCAGATATCACGATAGAGTCAGATGCCAGCCTTCTAGGCTGGGGAGCTTACAGCAACGGTGTGTCTACTGGAGGTCGTTGGTCGGTAGAAGAGTCGACCCTTCACATCAACGCCTTAGAACTGCTGGCGGGTTCTTTTGCAGTTCGCAGTTTCGCGAGCAACCTGACCAAGGCTTGCATCAGATTACGGATGGACAACATCTCTGCAGTCAGATATGTCAATGCCATGGGAGGCACGCATTCTACAACCCTATCCCACCTGGCGCGGGATTTCTGGACTTTCTGCCTTGCCAGGGAGATCACGGTGTCGGCAGAATATATACCGGGCCTACACAATACCCATGCGGACTGGAGCTCTCGTTTTCTGTCGGACTCCAGCGATTGGAGATTAGACACCACAGTCTTCTCATCCATTTCATCCCTTTGGGGTCCCTTCTATATAGACCTTTTTGCGTCTCGCCTGAACTCCCAACTTCCACGATTTTACAGCTGGCGTCCGGATCCAGACGCAGAGGCGGTAGATGCATTCCTTCAAGATTGGACAGGTCACATCTCCTACGCCTTCCCTCCGTTCGCTCTGATCCCACGGGTCTTAACTCTAACCCGCCTTCAGGGAGCGGATCTTGTTCTGATAGTCCCGTTTTGGACCACCCAGTCGTGGTTTCCCCAACTTCTGGAGTGCTTAATTCAATGTCCTCTACTTCTTCCGCTCTTCCCGGACCTCTTGTTAGATCCTTCGGGGCTCGGACATCCTCTTATCCTCGAAGGCTCCCTCCAACTTCTGGCGTGCAGAATTTCAGGGAACCCTGGAACATCGCTGGAATTTCGGACTCAGCTAGACGCCTATTGGACGAGGCATGGGCTCCAGGGACCAGACGGGCTTATCGGTCAGCCTGGAGATCTTGGACTGATTGGTGCCTGGCTAGGCACCTGGATCCCGTTTCAGCCCCTGTAACAGACATGCTTCAATTTCTTACTTCGCTTTTTGAGGACGGTAAAGCTTACCGTACCATCAACTTGTACCGCTCTGCTATTTCTGCTTTTCACCACGGGTTTGGGGGGTGCCCGGCGGGTCAGCATCCCCTTGTTTGCCGTCTTCTTAGAGGTTCTCGTCTTTCCCGTCCTCCCAGACCTCGTTTTTCCTCTACGTGGGATGTCTCCTCTGTGCTGTCCCTTTTTTCCTCCTGGCCTTCTAATACGGACCTTACCCTTCGCCAGCTTTCGGCTAAGCTGGTTTCCTTGTTTTGTTTGATCTCCTGCAAGAGGGTATCCGACGTCCGCGCTTTGGATTACGACGCTAGATCCTTCACTCCCAATGGGGTTGTGTTCAACATCACACGACGCACCAAGACTAGTATCAGGTCCGTTTCTTATCCATGTTTTCCGGACTCCCCTGCTCTCTGCCCAGTGACCTGCCTTCGGGAATATGAGATACGTACTCTCCCTTTTCGTTCACCTAATTGTCCTCAGCTTTTTCTATCATACCGTCGCCCTTTTGGACCGGTATCAACAATCACTCTAGCCCGCTGGGTGAAGTGGGTTATGTCCTTGGCAGGTGTGAATACAAAAAATTTCACCGCACATTCCACTAGAGGGGCTTCGGCAACCTCAATGACTATGGCAGGCGCCCGTTTGGAGGACATTATGAAATTAGCGGATTGGTCACGAATTTCTACCTTTCGTGAATTCTATTTCCGGCCTCCGGTTCATGTTTTTTCTTCTGTGGTAAGTCAGCTTTGAACTCGCAATAGGAGCCTCCGTGTCATGTAATAAAATTGCATGATTTTCCTATCTTATGACGTAAAGTCATGATTTTATTAAAGACACGGAGGCGAGTATTGCCCCACCCTATTTCCCTCCCTGAGGTTTTGAGATTTGAATAACTGTGGTTTTTTATATTATGTCTACATCTGACAGTTACGGTACTATATGTATACTGCAATGCGTTACTGATGATTGTTACCTTCATTTAGACGTTTTTTCTACCTTTTGTCTCCTTTTCTTTTCATAGGATGAATTTACTACTTCCCAACTGCTGTTATCGTTTCAGTTTCCAGTTTTTATTCTTCGGTTAAAGAGTTGATTGATCTTCAGTTTTCTATGGACTTTTAATCATCAAGATCAGTTTTTTCCAGTGGACTATCACCATCAAAGAAAGAGGAGGAGTCGACAGTGGCTAGGACTGTTATACTGGCACAGCGGGGAGGAGTCAGTTGCCATGGTTTCCACTTTGATTGATTTGTTCGTTTTTTGCTGCTATACGATTTTAGTAAAGAAAGAGATAGCAATACTCGCCTCCGTGTCTTTAATAAAATCATGACTTTACGTCATAAGATAGGAAAATCATGCAATTGACAGGCATTAGTGGCATGATGCAGGCCGCACCATACAGCAGCTGTATAGAACATGATGGTAGTTAGGAAGACATACAGCAACAGTGGCAAGATAGGGAACCTCCAGCAAGTTGAGGTCTATACATTGGAATCAGCCAGAGGAGCATTAAAATCCTCCTGAATCCAGGCTTGGTTCATTTTGACAAAAGTGATGTTTGGGACACTGGCGGAGGACAACTTGGTTCGTTTGGATGTCAACATGCCCCCGCGGTTTTGAAAATCCTCCAGAGATTACACAAGAGGCAGGGCAAGAAAGAAGATACAGAGAGTACTGTAACAGTTCAGGCCACTGTTCCAGTCTGCCTGCCCAGAAATCCATGGGGTCAGGGAACTGGGTATGCAACAGAGACTTGCCATAGTTTAGGTAGGCCTAAACCTGGGCAGTGAGGCGAAAACAGATGTCTTGCTGACTGGCCTTAGCCAGACGCAGCACTTGGAAAAAGTGCCCCTTCATGTTGAGTAGTGATGAGGGGTAATATTCAAATTCGGGATATTTTGCGAATATTTGGGCGAATATTCGCCATTAGAGTTGAGCGAACACCTGGATGTTCGGGTTCGAGAAGTTCGGCCGAACTTCCCGTAAATGTTCGGGTTCGGGATCCGAACCCGAACCGAACTTCGTCCCGAACCCGAACCCCATTGAAGTCAATAGGGACCCGAACTTTTGGGCACTAAAAAGGCTGTAAAACAGCCCAGGAAAGAGCTAGAGGGCTGCAAAAGGCAGCAACATGTAGGTAAATCCCCTGCAAACAAATGTGGATAGGGAAATGAATTAAAATTAAAATTAAAAAAATTAAAATGAACCAATATCAATTGGACAGAGGTCCCATAGCAGAGAATCTGGCTTCACGTCAGCAGAGAATCAGTCTCTTCATGCCATAGCAAAGAATCTGGCTTCATGTCAGCAGAGAATCAGTCTCTTCATGCCATAGCAGAGAATCTGGCTTCATGTCAGCGCAGAATCAGTCTTCATGTCATAGCAGAGAATCAGGCTTCACGTCACCCACCACTGGAACAGGCCACTGTCACACATTTAGGCCCCGGCACCCAGACAGAGGAGAGCGGTCCCGTAACAGAGAATCTGGCCTTATGTCAGCGCAGAATCTGTCTTCATGTCATAGCAGAGAATCAGGCTTCACGTCACCCACCACTGGAACAGGCCACTGTCACACATTTAGGCCCCGGCACCCAGACAGAGGAGAGCGGTCCCGTAACAGAGAATCTGGCCTTATGTCAGCGCAGAATCAGTCTTCATGTCATAGCAGAGAATCAGGCTTCACGTCACCCACCACTGGAACAGGCCACTGTCACACATTTAGGCCCCGGCACCCAGACAGGGGAGAGGTTCATTCAACTTTGGGTTGCCCCGCAATATAATGGTAAAATGAAATTAAAAATAGTATTGAATGAGGAAGTGCCCTGGAGTAGAATAATATATTGTTAAGGGGAGGTAGTTAATATCTAATCTCCACAAGGGATGGACAGGTCCTGTGGGATCCATGCCTGGTTCATTTTTATGAACGTCAGCTTGTCCACATTGGCTGTAGACAGGCGGCTGCGTTTGTCTGTAATGACGCCCCCTGCCGTGCTGAATACACGTTCAGACAAAACGCTGGCCGCCGGGCAGGCCAGCACCTCCAAGGCATAAAAGGCTAGCTCTGGCCACGTGGACAATTTGGAGACCCAGAAGTTGAATGGGGCCGAACCATCAGTCAGTACGTGGAGGGGTGTGCACAGGTACTGTTCCACCATGTTAGTGAAATGTTGCCTCCTGCTAACACGTTCCGTATCAGGTGGTGGTGCACTTAGCTGTGGCGTGTTGACAAAACTTTTCCACATCTCTGCCATGCTAACCCTGCCCTCAGAGGAGCTGGGCGTGACACAGCTGCGTTGGCGACCTCTTGCTCCTCCTCTGCCTTCACCATGGGCTTCCACTGGTTCCCCTGTGACATTTGGGAATGCTCTCAGTAGCGCGTCTACCAACGTGCGCTTGTACTCGCGCATCTTCCTATCACGCTCCAGTGTAGGAAGTAAGGTGGGCACATTGTCTTTGTACCGGGGATCCAGCAGGGTGGCAACCCAGTAGTCCGCACACGTTAAAATGTGGGCAACTCTGCTGTCGTTGCGCAGGCACTGCTCATGTGTGCCAGGCTGCCCAGTGGTAAGGACAAGCTGTCCTCTGTGGGAGGCGTATCGTCATCGTCCTGTGTTTCCCCCCAGCCACGCACCAGTGATGGGTCCGAGCTGCTTTGGGTGCCACCCCGCTGTGAACATGCTTCATCCTCATCCTCCTCCACCTCCTCCTCATCCTCGTCCTCCAGTAGTGGGCCCTGTCTGGCCACATTTGTACCTGGCCTCTGGTGTTGCAAAAAACCTCCCTCTGAGTCACTTCGAAGAGACTGGCCTGAAAGTGCTAAAAATGACCCCTCTTCCTCCTCTTCCTCCTGGGCCACCTCCTCTTGCATCATCGCCCTAAGTGTTTTCTCAAGGAGACATAGAAGTGGTATTGTAACGCTGATAACGGCGTCATCGCCACTGGCCATGTTGGTGGAGTACTCGAAACAGCGCAACAGGGCACACAGGTCTCGCATGGAGGCCCAGTCATTGGTGGTGAAGTGGGTCTGATCCGCAGTGCGACTGACCCGTGCGTGCTGCAGCTGAAACTCCACTATGGCCTGCTGCTGCTCGCACAGTCTGTCCAGCATATGCAAGGTGGAGTTCCACCTGGTGGGCACGTCGCATATGAGGCGGTGAGCGGGAAGGCCGAAGTTACGCTGTAGCGCAGACAGGCGAGCAGCGGCAGGGTGTAAACGCCGGAAGCGCGAACAGACGGCCCGCACTTTATGCAGCAGCTCTGACATGTCGGGGTAGTTGCGAATGAACTTCTGCACCACCAAATTCAGCACATGCGCCAGGCAAGGGATGTGCGTCAAACCGGCTAGTCCCAGAGCTGCAACGAGATTTTGCCCATTATCGCACACCACCAGGCCGGGCTTGAGGCTCACCGGCAGCAACCACTCGTCGGTCTGTTGTTCTATACCCCGCCACAACTCCTGTGCGGTGTGGGGCCTGTCCCCCAAACATATGAGTTTCAGAATGGCCTGCTGACGTTTACCCCGTGCTGTGCTGAAGTTGGTGGTGAAGGTGTGTGGCTGACTGGATGAGCAGGTGGAAGAAGAGGAGGAGGAAGCTGAGTAGGAGGAGGAGGAGACAGGAGGCAAAGAATGTTGCCCTGCGATCCTTGGCGGCGGAAGGACGTGCGCCAAATAGCTCTCCGCCTGGGGCCCAGCCGCCACTACATTTACCCAGTGTGCAGTTAGGGAGATATAGCGTCCCTGGCCGTGCTTACTGGTCCACGTATCTGTGGTTAGGTGGACCTTGCCACAGATGGCGTTGCGCAGTGCACACTTGATTTTATCGGACAATTGTTTGTGCAGGGAAGGCACGGCTCTCTTGGAGAAGTAGTGGCGGCTGGGAACAACATACTGTGGGACAGCAAGTGACATGAGCTGTTTGAAGCTGTGTGTGTCCACCAGCCTAAATGACAGCATTTCATAGGCCAGTAGTTTAGAAATGCTGGCATTCACGGCCAGGGATCGAGGGTGGCTAGGTGAGAATTTACGCTTTATCTCAAATGTTTGTGAAATGGAGAGCTGAACGCTGCCGTGTGACATGGTTGAGATGCTTGGTGACGCAGGTGGTGGTGTTGGTGGTTCATCCCATGTTTGCTGGGCGGCAGGTGCCAACGTTCCTCCAGAGGCGGAGGAAGAGGCCGAGGCGGCGGCAGCAGCAGCAGAAGAGGCCGAGGCGGAAGCAGCAGAAGAGGTAGCAGTGGAGCCTGAGTGACATCCTTGTTTTTAAGGTGTTTACTCCACTGCAGTTCATGCTTTGCATGCAGGTGCCTGGTCATGCAGGTTGTGCTAAGGTTCAGAACGTTAATGCCTCGCTTCAGGCTCTGATGGCACAGCGTGCAAACCACTCGGGTCTTGTCGTCAGCACATTGTTTGAAGAAGTGCCATGCCAGGGAACTCCTTGAAGCTGCCTTTGGGGTGCTCGGTCCCAGATGGCGGCGGTCAGTAGCAGGCGGAGTCTCTTGGCGGCGGGTGTTCTGATTTTGCCCACTGCTCCCTCTTTTGCTACGCTGTTGGCTCGGTCTCACCACTGCCTCTTCCTCCGAACTGTGAAAGTCAGTGGCACGACCTTCATTCCATGTGGGGTCTAGGACCTCATCGTCCCCTGCATCGTCTTCCACCCAGTCTTGATCCCTGACCTCCTGTTCAGTCTGTACAATGCAGAAAGACGCGGCAGTTGGCACCTGTGTTTCGTCATCATCAGAGACGTGCTGAGGTGGTATTCCCATGTCCTGATCATCAGGAAAAATAAGTGGTTGTGCGTTAGTGCATTCTATCTCTTCCACCCCTGGGGAAGGGCTAGGTGGATGCCCTTTAGAAACCCTGGCAGCAGAGTCGTCAAACAGCATAAGAGACTGCTGCATAACTTGAGGCTCAGACAGTTTCCCTGATATGCATGGGGGTGATGTGACAGACCGATGGGCTTGGTTTTCATGCGCCATCTGTGCGCTTTCTGCAGAAGACTGGGTGGGAGATAATGTGAACGTGCTGGATCCACTGTCGGCCACCCAATTGACTAATGCCTGTACCTGCTCAGGCCTTACCATCCTTAGAACGGCATTGGGCCCCACCAAATATCGCTGTAAATTCTGCTGGCTACTGGGACCTGAGGTAGTTGGTTCACTAGGACGTGTGGCTGTGGCAGAACGGCCACGTCCTCTCCCAGCACCAGAGGGTCCACTAACACCACCACGACCATGTCCACGTCCGCGTCCGCGTCCCTTATTAGATGTTTTCCTCATTGTTCCCGTTCACCACAATTTTGAGAATGGCAAATTTGGGAATGCTTTTTCAACCCAGAACAAAAAGTCTGCTTTTACGGTCACTACAAATAACTTGACCAGCTAAAACTGTGCAGATTTGGTTGAATAGAGATGTGAGACCTGTTTTTTTTTTGCGCTGTGTGACAGTTATAGGTTTAATCACAGAATGACACTTCTATCAGCACGCTAGCGTGTGTCTTAGGTTTTTCTGAATGACACTATCAATACCTTCAATGTAAGATTTTCTTTTTGGGATAGATTTCAAGTAGGCCTCAAATACCACAAACTAGTTATTTTCAGAATGGCAAATTTGGGAATGCTTTTTCAACCCAGAACAAAAAGTCTGCTTTTACGGTCACTACAAATAACTTGACCAGCTAAAACTGTGCAGATTTGGTTGAATAGAGATGTGAGACCTGTTTTTTTTTGCGCTGTGTGACAGTTATAGGTTTAATCACAGAATGACACTTCTATCAGCACGCTAGCGTGTGTCTTAGGTTTTTCTGAATGACACTATCAATACCTTCAATGTAAGATTTTCTTTTTGGGATAGATTTCAAGTAGGCCTCAAATACCACAAACTAGTTATTTTCAGAATGGCAAATTTGGGAATGCTTTTTCAACCCAGAACAAAAAGTCTGCTTTTACGGTCACTACAAATAACTTGACCAGCTAAAACTGTGCAGATTTGGTTGAATAGAGATGTGAGACCTGTTTTTTTTTGCGCTGTGTGACAGTTATAGGTTTAATCACAGAATGACACTTCTATCAGCACGCTAGCGTGTGTCTTAGGTTTTTCTGAATGACACTATCAATACCTTCAATGTAAGATTTTCTTTTTGGGATAGATTTCAAGTAGGCCTCAAATACCACAAACTAGTTATTTTCAGAATGGCAAATTTGGGAATGCTTTTTCAACCCAGAACAAAAAGTCTGCTTTTACGGTCACTACAAATAACTTGACCAGCTAAAACTGTGCAGATTTGGTTGAATAGAGATGTGAGACCTGTTTTTTTTTGCGCTGTGTGACAGTTATAGGTTTAATCACAGAATGACACTACTATCAGCACGCTAGCGTGTGTCTTAGGTTTTTCTGAATGACACTATCAAAACCTTCAATGTAAGATTTTCTTTTTGGGATAGATTTCAAGTAGGCCTCAAATACCACAAACTAGTTATTTTGAGAATGGCAAATTTGGGAATGCTTTTTCAACCCAGAACAAAAAGTCTGCTTTTACGGTCACTACAAATAACTTGACCAGCTAAAACTGTGCAGATTTGGTTGAATAGAGATGTGAGACCTGTTTTTTTTTGCGCTGTGTGACAGTTATAGGTTTAATCACAGAATGACACTTCTATCAGCACGCTAGCGTGTGTCTTAGGTTTTTCTGAATGACACTATCAATACCTTCAATGTAAGATTTTCTTTTTGGGATAGATTTCCAGTAGGCCTCAAATACCACAAACTAGTTATTTTCAGACTGGCAAATTTGGGAATGCTTTTTCAACCCAGAACAAAAAGTCTGCTTTTACGGTCACTACAAATAACTTGACCAGCTAAAACTGTGTAGATTTGGTTGAATAGAGATGTGAGACCTGTTTTTTTTTGCGCTGTGTGACAGTTATAGGTTTAATCACAGAATGACACTTCTATCAGCACGCTAGCGTGTGTCTTAGGTTTTTCTGAATGACACTATCAATACCTTCAATGTAAGATTTTCTTTTTGGGATAGATTTCAAGTAGGCCTCAAATACCACAAACTAGTTATTTTCAGAATGGCAAATTTGGGAATGCTTTTTCAACCCAGAACAAAAAGTCTGCTTTTACGGTCACTACAAATAACTTGACCAGCTAAAACTGTGCAGATTTGGTTGAATAGAGATGTGAGACCTGTTTTTTTTTGCGCTGTGTGACAGTTATAGGTTTAATCACAGAATGACACTTCTATCAGCACGCTAGCGTGTGTCTTAGGTTTTTCTGAATGACACTATCAATACCTTCAATGTAAGATTTTCTTTTTGGGATAGATTTCAAGTAGGCCTCAAATACCACAAACTAGTTATTTTCAGAATGGCAAATTTGGGAATGCTTTTTCAACCCAGAACAAAAAGTCTGCTTTTACGGTCACTACAAATAACTTGACCAGCTAAAACTGTGCAGATTTGGTTGAATAGAGATGTGAGACCTGTTTTTTTTTGCGCTGTGTGACAGTTATAGGTTTAATCACAGAATGACACTTCTATCAGCACGCTAGCGTGTGTCTTAGGTTTTTCTGAATGACACTATCAATACCTTCAATGTAAGATTTTCTTTTTGGGATAGATTTCAAGTAGGCCTCAAATACCACAAACTAGTTATTTTCAGAATGGCAAATTTGGGAATGCTTTTTCAACCCAGAACAAAAAGTCTGCTTTTACGGTCACTACAAATAACTTGACCAGCTAAAACTGTGCAGATTTGGTTGAATAGAGATGTGAGACCTGTTTTTTTTTGCGCTGTGTGACAGTTATAGGTTTAATCACAGAATGACACTACTATCAGCACGCTAGCGTGTGTCTTAGGTTTTTCTGAATGACACTATCAAAACCTTCAATGTAAGATTTTCTTTTTGGGATAGATTTCAAGTAGGCCTCAAATACCACAAACTAGTTATTTTGAGAATGGCAAATTTGGGAATGCTTTTTCAACCCAGAACAAAAAGTCTGCTTTTACGGTCACTACAAATAACTTGACCAGCTAAAACTGTGCAGATTTGGTTGAATAGAGATGTGAGACCTGTTTTTTTTTGCGCTGTGTGACAGTTATAGGTTTAATCACAGAATGACACTTCTATCAGCACGCTAGCGTGTGTCTTAGGTTTTTCTGAATGACACTATCAATACCTTCAATGTAAGATTTTCTTTTTGGGATAGATTTCAAGTAGGCCTCAAATACCACAAACTAGTTATTTTCAGAATGGCAAATTTGGGAATGCCTTTTCAACCCAGAACAAAAAGTCTGCTTTTACGGTCACTACAAATAACTTGACCAGCTAAAACTGTGCAGATTTGGTTGAATAGAGATGTGAGACCTGTTTTTTTTTGCGCTGTGTGACAGTTATAGGTTTAATCACAGAATGACACTTCTATCAGCACGCTAGCGTGTGTCTTAGGTTTTTCTGAATGACACTATCAATACCTTCAATGTAAGATTTTCTTTTTGGGATAGATTTCCAGTAGGCCTCAAATACCACAAACTAGTTATTTTCAGAATGGCAAATTTGGGAATGCTTTTTCAACCCAGAACAAAAAGTCTGCTTTTACGGTCACTACAAATAACTTGACCAGCTATAACTGTGCAGATTTGGTTGAATAGAAATGTCAGGTCTATTTTTTAGGCGCTGGGTGACAGGCTCAACTTGCCCCTGATGTAATATATGGCCAAAAAATAACCACACTGTTGATGGTTAAATGCACTTGGGTGACACAGGCTCAGCCTGCAGCTGATGTAGTATATGGCCAAAAAATAATCAGACTGTTGATGGTTAAATGCACTTGGGTGACACAGGCTCAGCCTGCAGCTGATGTAGTATATGGCCAAAAAATAACCAGACTGTTGATGGTTAAATGCACTTCGGTGACACAGGCTCAGCCTGCAGCTGATGTAGGATATAGCACAAAATAACCACACTATCGATGGTTAAATACACTTGGTGATAGCTCGTGCTGGCGCACCACAAGTCACAAAATGGCCGCCGATCACCCCAGAAAAAAAGTGATCTAAAAACGTTCTGGGCAGCCTCAAAAAAGTGAGCAAGTCAATAATAGCACTTCAATGATCCACAGCTGCATATCGATCACAGAATGAAGTCTTTTGGAGGAGTTAATCTGCCTAATCTCGCCCTAACGTCGCAGCTGCAACCTCTCCCTATACTGATCATAGCAGAGTGACGTGCGGCGCTACGTGACTCCAGCTTAAATAGAGGCTGGGTCACATGGTGCACTGGCCAATCACAGCCATGCCAATGGTAGGCATGGCTGTGATGGCCTCTTGGGCCAAGTAGTATGACGCTTGTTGATTGGCTGCTTTGCAGCCTTTCAAAAAGCGCCAAGAAAGCGCCGAACACCGAACCCGGACTTTTACGAAAATGTTCGGGTCCGTGTCACGGACACCCCAAAATTCGGTACGAACCCGAACTGTACAGTTCGGGTTCGCTCATCCCTATTCGCCATATATTTGCGAATTCGAGAATTTGTTATCTCCAGTCATTATTTTCTTGATTGCGGAAATCGGCAATTGAAAAATTTGCGATAAAAATTAGCATTAAGAAAATTTGCATTACGAAAATTCGCAATCAACACTACTCCTAAAGTCAAAGATATTGCAGCCTTCTCATTGGCCCACAAGCTAGAAGCAGGGAGGGATCATGTGTACTAAAATTACGAGCATATATCACTATATTCTAAATATTTGAGAATTCTTGAAGAGCCGAGATTCGCGATAAAAATTTGCAATTTGAATATTCATGATCAACACTAATGTTGAGGAGACTGAAATGGCTGCTCATGGTGGTGGGAGGGGAGTGATTCTGTGGAGGATGGAGGGGAGCCTCCCTTTCAGACACGCTGGTGACAGGCGTCTGTTTGCCATAAGCTGCGACAAGCTGCATACACAGTGTTTCGTGGTAGTAACATAATTTGTCCTTCTTTTCTGACAGGGAAAAACATTCCCCCATTTTGCCTTTGGTAGCAAGAGTCTAAAAGCATGGCTATCCAGTAGTCATCTTGAGGTCAAGGATACGCATGTCACTGTGTAAGCAAACAAGTCTACAAGTTGCAATTCTGGCCATCGTGACTGAGGAGCCATTTCTTTCTGTCTCCGCCCCTACTAAGAAGATAGGGTGTCTTGGACGATGCCATCTTCATCATCGTCCTCTTGCTCCTCCTCCTCTTACAATGGCAGCTTCTCTTCCGCATCTTCATCATCCGTCTGCTCCATGGCAGATTCCCTTTGTGTGTCCCCAACAGCTATACGGCGGACAGCAAAATGTGTCAGCTGCTTTTCTTTTGCTTTGGTCCTCTGCTGCATGAGTGTCCATGTCTGTTCTAACATAAATATAGAAAATAGAACAGAAAAAACTGAAGTTAATTTAAACCCTTAGGGATCACAGCGTATCCCAAAAGAATGAAAGATCTGGGCGCCGACAGAGGTGGTTCAGGTCGTGGAGAAAGAGAGTGTTTGTAGCTACAGACAATTGAGAAGATAGTGTACAGAAGGGTATAGGGTATTATATCTGAAGTGTTGAACTGAAGGTCAGTCACTTGCAATATAGACCCCAGGGGAAAAAAAAGGGAAAGAGAGCGCCAATCCCCGTTGAAAGACACAGTCGTTAGGTTAGTCGTTAAATAAAGTAGAGAGTGCCACCCAGCGTGATGGTGATGTGAATGAGTGTATCATAAAACGATATCGTGATTAACAGATAGTAAATACTCTGTAGTTTAAAATCAGATAGAAACTGTGAATGAACACAGATGTAGAGAAATAAAAGTATTAAAACCATATGAAATACAGGATAAAATCAATGGTAAAATTAAATATGTCCCTCGGGACAATTTCATAAAAATAGCACTCACTTCACTGGGGTGTAGTCATCAGGATAAGCACATGACACCTATGACATAAACCCCCCCCGGCCAGGATCGCATGTAGAGTCGTAGTGATGGAAGGCAGCAAAAGTCCGGTGCTTCTGATCAATCACCTTTAATAAGAATATGTGGCTCGACGCGTTTCGGGGATAACAATTCCCCTTCTTCAGGAGCAATACATAACCAGATATCGTGAAAACAAATTAATTTATACCTTGATATGCCCAAAAAGGGCACGTTCTTCGAAGGACCGGAAGTGATATGATGTTCCACATGCGTTCCACACGGCAGGTGTAAGATGGAACATCTGAAATCATAATAATAACAACATAATAATAACAATAAAAGATAGTAAAATAAGCCTGATTGGTGTGTCCACATATAAGATTAGTGGGAGTTAGTGACTCTAATATTTTACAAATTTTAGATAATTCTCTGTCTCCGACCAAAGTGCATCAGACCGGAAGTGCTACCGACCTCCGTTCCGTGGAGTGCAGGCGATGAGCTCCAACAGAGACGCAAGCTAGGCAATCGTCAGCACTTCCGGTCAGTGACGTCGGGAACCTAGTGGAACGCAACAGGGAAGTCCAGCGATGTTTTGTATCTCATGCTCGATATAAACAGGGGGCATATACATATGGATGTCAATAGTATCGATAGCAAACATACGATGAAGGGGTAAAAAAACTATGAAATTGTACAGTTTAAACAGACATGATGGCAGAGCATGGCTTGATGCTGTGTGAAGTCCACATATGGAGCGTATAGAGCGAAAGGAGAATAAAAGTGGATATAAGAGTATACATAAAAATATATAGGAGATAGTGAAAAAAATGGAGAGAGATAAATGAGATAAACTGAAATGAAATATATAAGAATACATACAAGTTGTGTTCAAAATTATTCAACCCCCACTGAAATTGAGTGTTTTGGCCAGTTTGACATTGATTTTGATCATTTCAGTCATCTTGTTTACAATTAAATCAAAGAGGCACTTGTAAGTCAGACAAATATAACATAACATTTATAATGAAATAACCACAAATGTATTTTCTGTGCTCACATCATTATCTGTTTTATTCAACCCCCAAGTGACATTCAATCTTAGTACTTAGTACAACATCCTTTTCCAGTTATAACAGCTTTTAAACGTGAAGCATAGCTTGACACAAGTGTCTTGCAGCGATCTACAGGTATCTTCGCCCATTCTTCATGGGCAAAATCCTCCAGTTCAGTCACATTCTTAGGCTTGCGCGCTGCAACTGCTTTCTTTAAGTCCCACCAGAGGTTCTCAATCGGATTTAAGTCTGGTGACTGCGATGGCCACTTCAAAATGTTCCAGCCTTTAATCTGCAACCATGCTCTAGTGGACTTGGAGGTATGCTTGGGATCATTGTCCTGTTGAAAGGTCCAACGTCTCCCAAGCCTCAGGTTTATGACGGACTGCATCACATTTTCATCCAATATCTCCTGGTACTGAAGAGAATTCATGGTACCTTGCACACTCTGAAGCTTCCCTGTACCTGTGGAAGCAAAATAGCCCCAAAGCATGATTGACCCCCCGCCATGCTTCACAGTAGGCAAGGTGTTCTTTTCATAGGGCTTGTTCTTCCTCCTCCAAACATAGCGTTGATCCATGGGCCCAAACAGTTCTAATTTTGTTTCATCAATCCACAGAACACTATCCCAAAACTTTTGTGGTTTGTCCACATGACTTTTGGCATACTGCAGTCGACTCTTCTTATTCTTTGGAGACAGCAAGGGGGTGCGCCTGGGAGTTCTGGCATAGAGGCCTTCATTACGCAGTGTGCGCCTTATTGTCTGAGCTGAAACTTCAGTACCCACATCTGACAAATCTTTTTTCAGTTCCTCAGCAGTCACACGGGGACTTTTCTCCACTTTGCGCTTCAGGTAGCGCACAGCAGTCGAAATCAGCATCTTCTTTCTGCCACGACCATGTAGCGTTTCAACAGTGCCCTTTGCCTTGAATTTGCGAATGATGCTTCCTATGGTGTCTCTCGGTATGTTTAACATCTTTGCAATCTTCTTATAGCCATTGCCCTTCCTGTGAAGATAAATCACCTCTTCTCTTGTCTTCCTGGACCATTCTCTTGACTTCACCATGTTTGTAAACACACCAGTAAATGTCTAGAAGGAGCTGAGTATCACAGTCGTTTTAAATCTGCCTAATTGGTGCTTATTATACTTGATTGCTGCTCCTTGACATCAACAGGTGTTTTCAATACCTGATCGAAAACACTTGAATGAACCTCTGTTCTTAAGAGTGGTAGTCTTTAAGGGGTTGAATAATTGTGTCAATGAAGAAATCACAAAAAAAAAAACATTTAATACTGTATTACAAAAACAATTGATGTCATTTTAGTTGCATTTGATTCTTTAAAAAGTCCTTGTAAGATTTCATTCTGAACACAATTACAAATGTAAACTAAATTCCTTAAAACTCTTTACAGCATTGGGGGTTGAATAATTTTGAACACAACTGTACAATAAATAATAGAAATAACTGGTAATCTTATGGTATACTCATATAATAATATAATAAAATAATTATTTATATGGTACAAATAATGGTTAGATAAGGAATTAGTAATGGAAAGAAAACAAGTTGAATAGTGAAATAAAAACTAGTCAAGTAACGATAAATAATAATAAAACATAAAATCAATCACATGATGTTTTCATTGCAACAGAGTAGCACTCTTATATAAGCACTACGCTCTTCTGTAGGTAATGGGTCCGGATGTCAGACAGAACTTATTGGTACCAAAATTACGAGAGTATTATAATACTAGGGCCCTAGCTCGGGGAGATTATGTTCCTGGTTTTTACAAATTTTTTGATATTTTTTGTTGCATGGATAACAGACCGTACAGTTTTAATGGTTGGTGGAACTTTAGTAGTTAGCATACTCCAAGGACTCATTTAGTCCAAAAGGGGTCAAGGTGTTCAGTTTGAAAATCCAGAACATCTCCTTGCGGCAGAGAGTTTGGTAAGAGTGGGGGACCCACTCCAATGGCGTAACATGGAGTGAGGTTGAGTCCCCGTCATGGTGGATGGAGAAATGTCGGGAGACACTGTGGGTAACCACTTTGCGATGGATATTAGACCGGTGTTCATTCATCCGCTCGCATAAAGGTTGTGTGGTGCGAGGAGGCATACACCCAGCTTGCCTCTGACTCCTCCGGCTCAGTGCTGATGAAATTTTTTGGGGTCTTCCACTTGACTTTTTTGTTCCATAACCCTCAAGATCCTTTAAAAAATTCCAAATGACTGTCTTACTGCATCCCACCTCAGCAGCGATGGCGCGCTGTGAGAGACCCTGCTTATGCAGTTCAACAACCCGACCACGTTCAAAAAGGGAGAGTTTTTTTGCCTTTGCCATCACGTGTGACTACCTGACAGAAAATGACAATGAATCCACATCTTTGCACAGATTTGGCCTTTTAAAGGCATGTGGTCCTAAAATTTGGATCAGCTGAAAAACAGCCTGTTTCAGTTTAATCGCTATTTTTAATTAATTAAATGCTCAAAAAATGTTTTGTCCCACTCTCTTTTCTTTTTGTTGGATGTTGAAGCTCTACTTGGAACCTTGTTAAGATCCAACAATGTAAAATATGATTTTTTGCCATTTTTCAAGTGGTCTTAAACTTTTGATCAGGACTGTATTTTATTTCAGTTTATCTCATTTATCTCTCTCCATTTTTTTCACTATCTCCTATATATCTTTATGTATACTCTTATATCCACTTTTATTCTCCTTTCGCTCTATACGCTCCATATGTGGACTTCACACAGCATCAAGCCATGCTCTGCCATCATGCTCCTTTGGCATTGTCTGTACAATTTCATATTGTTTTTTTACCCCTTCATCGTATGTTTGCTATCGATGCTATTGACATCCATATGTATATGCCGACTGTTTATATCGAGCATGAGATACGAAGCATCGCGGGACTTCCCTGGACCGCATGTTGCATTCCACTGGGATCCCAAAGTCACTGACCGGAAGTGCTGACGATTGCCTAGCTTGTGTCTCTGTTGGAGCACATCGCCTGCGCTCCACGGAACGAAGGTCAGTAGCACTTCTGGTCCGATACACTTTGGTCCAAGACAGAGAATTATCTCAAATTTGTAAAATATTAGAGTCACTAACTCCCACTAATCTTATATGTGGACACACCAATCGGGCTTATTTTACTATATTTTTTTATTTTTATTATGTTGTTATTATTATGATTTCAGATGTTCCATCTTACACCTGCTGTGTGAAACGCATGTGCGTTCCAAACACCGGAAGTGACGTCATATCACTTCCGGTCCTTCGAAGAACGCGCATATCAAGGTATAAATTCATTTGTTTTCACGATATCTGGTTATGTATTGCTCCTGAAGAAGGGGAATTGTTATCCCTGAAACCCGTCGAGCCACATATTCTTATTAAAGGTGATTGATCAGAAGCACCAGACTTTTGCTGCCTTCCATCACTACGACTCTACATGCGATCCTGGCCGGGGGAGTTTATGTCACAGGTGTCATGTGCTTATCCTGATGACTACCCCCCAGTAAAGTGAGTGCTATTTTTATGAAATTGTCCCGAGGGACATATTTAATTTTACCATTGATTTTATCCTGTATTTCATATGGTTTTAATCCTTTTATTTCTCTACATCTGTGTTCATTCACAGTTTCTACCTGATTTTAAACTACCGAGTATTTACTATCTGTTAATCCGGTAATCTCTACATTTCTTAACGACTGTGTCTTTCAACGGGGATTGGCGCTCTCTTTCCCTTTTTTTCCCCCTGGGGTCTATATTGCAAGTGACTGACCTTCAGTTCAACACTTCAGATATAATACCCTCCTGTACACTAACATAAATAAAGAGGGATGATGCCGTTGATGCCGCAGTTGTTCCAGCTGACAAACTTTGTGGCCTCTTCAAAGGGCTTCAGCACCTGACAAGCATCTCGGATGAGCTGTCACTGCCTGACCTCGAAGCAACAAATGCTCCCTGCTGCTGAGGCTGTCTGGTGCTTGACAAAATCTTTCATGGCTTTCGGCTGAATATACAGACCATTGAGCATGTGCAATGTCGGATTTCAGTGCGTTGGCACGTTCTGTCACTGCATGTCCAGCAGATTCGCTTGGGAGAGAGTAACCACATCAACGAGCAGTTGCTCAACCACATCAACGAGCAGTTGTGATAGAAAGTAGGGGTAGTGTGAGCAACCCTGTGCCCAGTTGCTGTTGGGGACAATAACTTGTCCATAGAGGAGGAGGAGGAGAAGGCAGATGAGTGCCTGTTGTGGGAGCCAGGCCAACATAATCGTGGGGTGGGGGTCAAAAGGACTTGACCTTGTTGCTAGGGTGCTGTCTCGCCACTGCCAGAAAAAACATTGACCCAGTGGGCTGTGAAAGACATGTACTGTCCCTGCTGTAAGAGCTGCTCCAGGTGTCCACCGTGGCGTGAACCTTGCCACACAGCGAGAATCGCTGGGAGCAGCCCACATTTCCCCCCTGTGAGAGTACAAGGCACAGATAGTTTTTGGGAGAAATAATGCTGGCTAGGAATTTTTTTGAAATACACCATACTGCTTATGGTTGGTGCAAGGGGGGCAGAGAGAAGGAAAGAACTTCTGCTGTGGTAGCTGACTTCCACCTCTGTTTGTCCACGAGGTGGAGTGATGCAGCCTTATGTGGTTTAATAGAGCTGATGTGCCCATGTTTGTGCTTGCATGCCCACGTCATATTTTGTGCATGCACAGTTTGCACAAGGCAATGCTTTTGTCTTCTGGCAACGTGAATAAAAAATGCCAGATGGAAGATAATCACATAGCAGAGGTAGAGGCAGCCGAGCTGGCTTAGCTCTAGCACATTTTGTGCCTAACCCAACCACAGCGTCAGCTGCATAACTAGATAGTGATGGCCTTGCGGTTCGCCCGGCGGTCGGTTTGCGGCGAACCTTGCCCATTCGCGATTCGCCGGACATGCGAATATATGAAGATATTCACGTCCGCCATATTCTTTTACATTGTGAAGAACTTTGACCCATGATACATCCATCAGGTGGTACAGGACAGCCAATTGAGACGTTTCAGCCCATGGACATACCCCCTACCTTATAAATAGACCCGATCTGGCCGCCATTTTACATTCAGTCTTTTGTTAGTGTAGGGAAAGGTTGCTATCAAATAGGTCCACAAAATAGGTATAAGTGTACTTTTGATAGGTGTGCAGTACAAAGGGGTGTAATATACTTATAATATATTTTCTAGAAAGCATATTATAGTGGATTTGTATTGTGCAGCAGTGGTGAGCGGTTCTGCAGCGATACTGCAGTTACACAGAGTGACAAACGCATTTAGAAAAAATAATTATAACTGGTGTGATATACCAGTCGCCCCCCCAAAAAACTGATAGAAGCGGGGTGTTATATACCAATAATATACTTTCTATATAGTGCATTTGGGTACAGCAGCATTTGTTTGTGGTTTTGCTGTGTTCCCTCTGCTACACACAGTGACAAACGGTATTGGAAAAAATAATTATAACTGGTGTGATATACCAGTCGCCCCCCCGAAAAACTATTTTTCACATGCGCGTACGTGAAAATTATATTGCCGATATTTCGCATTGAAAAAATAATGACTGGAAATCGCAATTTTCGAATAATACATCTGGTATGTCACTGTCCATGTTGTGGGACTATTTGTGCACTTCTAGTAATTATTTATTGGCTGCAAATATGAGCTGAAGGTTTTTCAGGTTCGCCTGCCATTAAAATGAATGAGACCCACCGCAAACTTGCGGTTCGCGAACATCCCGGCAGATGTTCGTCCATCACTATCACCAGATCCTGAAACAGACGTGGCCCTGGCTGATCTTTGGGAGGTAACTAGCCTCTGCTCTTTATTGCTGCTACCATCACCTTCCTCCTCTGATGTTGCCTCCTCCTCAGCAACCTGACCAGACTGTCCAGCACACAATTGTCATTGGAGTCCTCACCCTCCCTTTCACTTCTAACAGACTGGTGGATATTATGGTGGGTTCTTTAGCCTCCCTCTCCTGCTCTTCTTTAGCCCCCCTCCCCTGCTTTTCCCTGACTGCCACTGTCACTGACCCCAACGCCAGAAGTCTGGCTACGGGGCCCACTACTACTACCACCACCAACACGGATATGCCTGGGGCCTGCAGTCTTCTCCTCCTCCTCAGGGGAGTACAAACGCTGACTGCCCTCATACAAGTCGTCAACAGGGAGACTCTCTTGACTATCTGCCGAAGAGCGTGGTGGGGTTTTCTTGACACTTCTTAGGAAAAATGAAGTTGCCCCTCTAGGAAGGGGCAGTGAAGACTGGGAGGATTTCACTGAAAGCCTTTTTTGGGACTGCAAGGAGGAGGAGCAGGAGGAATGCTATGGCTCCATGACATGGTGGTTTATCTTTAACTATAATGCGTCACTCTGAAGCCTGCAAGGACAACTACGGCCAACTGCTACTACTATTTCTGGCTAGATAGTTGGTGCTGCTACTACCCACATTCTGGCCTTGGGTCATTTGTTTAAAACCCTTCAATAGCCCAGACACTTTTACAACCCCCACCCCCCAATTTTTTTTAAAAAAATTGATTAAAACTGTGTAAATAGATGGAAACTGATTTAATCCTAAATTCATTATCCCTTACAGATACTTTTGTGTGCTGGCCTGTGTATAGGGTGTTGATCACCTATATGCTGCTTTAATTAAATTGAAGTCCCAAAAAACATTTAAATTCCAACCGCGTGAAAATAGAATTCACGAAAAGGGACCACTCAGGCTTGATGCTCAAGTTTTTGTTATCACCCACTGGTAGATTGCTGACCTATCTTATTTCGTGTAGTAATTATATATATGCTGGTTTAATTACATTTAACAATCCCCCCAAAATGTTTTATTCCAACCATATGGAAACTAAATATACATAAACGGACGATTGAGGCTTGATGCTAAATTTCAACTTAACACACAGGTAGATTGCTGCCACAACCGGGGGTATTGCTGCAGTAATGACATGTACTGCATATGCTGTTTAATTAAATTGAATGACCCCGCAAAATAAAATTTCATTGCCGCTGAAAATACGGATGACTGACGTGTGATGCTCAATTTCAACATATCACACACAGGTAGATTGCTGCCACACCGTGGTTATTGCTGCATTCATCACGTATATATGCTGCTTAATTAAATGGAACCCCCCAAAAAAAATAAAAAATTGCGACCATGTGAAAGCTTAATAAACGGAAACGGACGATTGAGGTTTGATGCTCAATTTCAACTTAATGCACACAGGTAGATTGCTGCCACACCATGGGTATTGCTGCAGTAATGATGTATATATGCTGCTTAACCTGTTTAGGACATAAGGCGTACCGGTACACCCTGATGTCCCGGTCCTTAAGGACACAGGACGTACCGGTACATCCTATATATTTCAGATCACCGCTGCTCGGCGTGCGGTGATCGGAACCCAGTGCCTGCTCAAATCATTGAGCAGGCACCTGGGGACAATGTGTCGAGGGGTCCTGTGACCCCCACCCCGTGTAGGAGATCGCAGCAAACCGCAGGTTAATTCAGACCTGCGGTTTGCTCCGTTTTCTGGGTTATTCGGGTCTCTGGGGACCTGATAACCCGGAACAGGATGGTGATCGGTGGTGTGATAATACACCACCAATCACCATCCTGCGATCCTGAGAGGTGATGTGACATCACCTCTCAGGATCGCTCTCATTGGTCTGCTGGGCGGGCGGGAGGTTCAAATTACCGCAACGCTCCTCTCCTCCTCCTTTTCAGTCCGGGAGCCGAGGAGAAAGCTACATCGATCATCAGAGCCAGCATCCCCCATCTGTTCAGAGCTCAGGATCCAGCACCCCATCTGTGCCCCAGCACCACCAGGTATTTAGGGAAAGGCTAGGGACAGGTTAGATTAGGCAGGGATATTTAGGGAAAGTTAGTGGAAGAAAAAAAAAATGTTACTGATTGCATCACCCTAAATCGTGTGTCTGGGGTCCACAGCACAGTGTGACCTTAGACCCCCCAGGGATGCTGCAGCTTGCCCCCCTGCCCCCCCTCCCCCCACAACTTTTTTGGGGCGCAAGCATTTTTATTTTTGTGCGTACGCTGATTGTAGCCGTCACTCTTAGCGTCTGGCCACTGTTAGCGCATCGCACACCCCACCGCTGATCAAATTCGGATGGTTGATCAGCAATTTGAAATATTTTTTTTTCAAATGTTTTGCCCTTTTTTTATTTAGTCTTTTTTTTTGTCTGTTAGGTTTAGGGTGAGTTCGCGAACACCCGTGCCCCCACACACATGCACACTGAATAAAAACTTACACGCACGCACACACGCACACACACGCGCGCGCACACACGCACACACACACACTCCCCTATGGCCCGCCGGATGTTCTCGGCCGAGGAGGCATACACCCAGCTTGCCTCTGACTCCGAGAGTCCCAGTGAGGACTACCCCCTCCAGGTACCTATTCCCAGGGGTGAGACCCGTGCCCTTACCAGTGGAAACCTATTTCTGGTCAGATATAAGGACAAGAGGGATGTCCTTGTACTGTCCACAATTCATGGTAACAGCATCACCCCTGTCCCTGTGCGAGGTACCGCGGCAACGGTCCTCAAGCTCGATTGGTATATGGGAGGAGTTGATTTCTCTGATCAAGTCCTCAAGCCATATAACGCCATGCGTAAAACCCAGGCATGGTACAAAAAAGTTGCAGTCTACTTGGTACAGGTTGCCTTGTACAACTCTTTTGTGCTGTCCCGGAGCGCTGGCAACACAGGGACATTCCTTCAGTTCTATGCGGCAGTCTACAAGGCCCTGATCTTTTCTGACCGGGAAAGAGCAGGCCGGAGTACCTCGGGAACTGAAGGCGCCCGGATCGTCCCTGGCCAACACTTTCCAGGTGTGGTCCCTCATACTGGAAAGAAGGGACGGACCCAAAAAAAGTGCAGAGTGTGTCACAGGAGGGGGATACGGAAGGACACCACTACTCAGTGTGACACGTGCCCCGATCATCCGGTCCTCTGCATTATTGGTTGCTTCAGGGAGTACCACACTTCCATGGAGTACTAAATTTATATCCCAATTTAGCCACTGACAATCGGATAAAAAACAGGTTCTCAGACTTAAGACACAAAAACAAATATATATTTTTTTTAAATATTATTTAGTAAAACTAAAATAAATGAAAAAAAGTAGACATATTAGGTATCTCCGCGTCCGTAAGAATCTGCTCTATAAAAATACCCCCCTAACCCCTTAGATGAAGACGGTCAAAAAAATAAAATAAAAACGGTGCAAAAAAAAGTTTTTTTTGTCACCTTACATCA
This sequence comes from Bufo bufo, assembly GCF_905171765.1. NCBI lineage: Eukaryota > Metazoa > Chordata > Amphibia > Anura > Bufonidae > Bufo > Bufo bufo. The sequence goes on from NC_053389.1 coordinate 180,626,152, forward strand.
CAAAAATTGTAATGGCAAGCGATCAAAAAGTCATATACCCCCCAAAACAGTGCCAATAAAACCGTCCTCTCATCCCGCAAAAAATGAGCCCCTATCTGAGATAATCGGCTAAAAACTAAAAAGAAAATGACTCAGACTATGGAGATACTAAAATGTTTTTTTTGTTTATAAAAAGATAATATAGTGTAAAACATAAATACATTAAAAAAAGTAGACATATTTGGTATCGCCGTGTCCATAAGAATCTGCTCTAAAAAAATACTCCCCCTAACCCCTCAGATGAACACGGTCAAAAAAATTAAATAAAGACGGTGCCAAAAAAGCTATTTTTTGGCAAATTTTCCATTTTAATCCGTTTTTTTCCAGTAATAAAGCAAGGGTTAACAGCCAAACAAAACTTAATATTTATTACCCTGATTCTTCAGTTTACAGAAAAACCCAATATGTGGTCGTATGACCAAACGGCAGGGCGCAGAAGGAAAGGAACGCCGTATGGTTTCAGGAAGGAAGATTTCCTAGCCTTTTTTTTTGGCACCATGTCCCATTTGAAGCCCCCCTAATGCACCCCTAGAGTATAAACTCCATAAAAGTGACCCCATCTAACAAACTAAACCCCTCAAGGTATTCAAAACTGATTCTACAAACTTTATTAACCCTTTAGGTGTTCCTCAACAGTTTATGGCAAATGGAGATGAAATTTCTGAATTTCTATTTTTGGTAACCTTGCCTCACAAAAATGTCATATAGATAAACCAAAAATCATATGTACCCTAAAAATAGTCCCAACAAAACTGCCACCTTATCCCTTAGTTTCCAAAATGGGGTCACTTTTATGTAGTTTCTACTCTAGGGGTGCATCAGGGGGTCTTCAAATGGGACATGGTGTAAATAAAGTAGTTTACGGCCACATACGGAGTGTTTCTGCAAATTACAGAATCGGGCAATAAATATAGCATTTTGTTTGGCTGTTAACCCCTGATTTCTTACTGGAAAAAATGGATTAAAATGAAATTTGAGAATTTACCTTTTTTGGCAAATTTTCCATCTCCATTTGCCAATAACTCTTGTGCAACACCTAAAGGGTTTACAAAGTTTGTAAAATCAGTTTTGAATAACTTCAGGGGTGTAGTTTCTTAGATGGGTTAACTTTTATGGAGTTTCTACTCTAGGGGTGCATCAGGGGGGCTTCAAATGGGACATGGTGTAAATAAACCATTCCAGCAAAATCTGCCTTCCCAAAACCATATGGTGCACCTTTCCCTCTACGCCCTACTGTGTGCCTGTACAGTAGTTTACGGCCACATATGTGGTGTTTCTGCAAACTACAGAATCGGGCCAATAAATATAGCATTTTGTTTGGCTGTTAACCCTTGCTTTGTTACTGGAAAAAATGGATTAAAATGGAAAATTTTCCAAAAAATAGAAATTCTCTAATTTCATCTCCATTTGCCAATATCTCTTGTGCAACACCTAAAGGGTTAACAAAGTTTTTAAAATCAGTTTTGAATACCTTGAGGGGTGTAGTTTCTTAGTAGAGATGTCCCGAACATCGCTTGTTCGCGTTCGCCGCGGCGGGCGAACATATGCGATGTTCGGTCCGCCCCCTATACGTCCTCATTGAGCATATTTTGACCCTGTACCTCACAGTCAGCAGACACATTCCAGCCAATCAGCATACCCTCCCTCCCAGACCCTCCCACCTCCTAAAAAAAAGCAAGGACGGCAGCCCTCTTAGATTCATTCTGAAGTTGCAGTGTTAGTTAGAGCAGGGAGAGTGCTGCTGCTGCTGAATTAATAGGGAAATCGTTAGCTAGGCCAGTGTTCTGTGTCCACTCCAGTCCTCAAAGACTCATCTGCTGTAAGGACAGCGTCCTGACAGCACCCCAAAAAGCCCTTTTTAGGGCTGGTACATCAGTCTGCTTTTATTATTATTTTTCTAAATATATATTGCAGTTGCCTGCCCGTGTGTGAGAGGCCACAGGCCCTCAGACTGTACTGTGTGCACACCACTCATATAGGGTGGCACAGTACCTTGCAGATAAAAAATTAATTCAATTTTTAGTCTGTAATATAATTGCAGTTGCCTGCCAGTGAGTGTCAGGCCCACTGACTGTACTGTGCCCACTGCCCACCACTCATATAGGGTGGCACAGCACCTTGCAGATAAAAAAAATCATTACATTTTTCCTCTGTAATATACTTGCAGTTGCCTGCCAGTGAGTGTCAGGCCCACAGACTGTACTGTGCCCACTGCCCACCACTCATATAGGGTGGCACAGCACCTTGCTGTAAAAAAAAGTCATTTAATTTTTCCTCTGTAATATACTTGCATTTGCCTGCCAGTGAGTGTCAGGCCCACAGACTGTACTGTGCCCACTGCCCACCACTCATATCGGGTGGCACAGCACCTTGCTGTAAAAAAAAGTCATTTAATTTTTCCTCTGTAATATACTTGCATTTGCCTGCCAGTGAGTTTCAGGCCCACAGACTGTACTGTGTGCACACCACTCATATAGAGTGGCACAGTACCTTGCACGCATAGTACCACTAATCAAAAACAAAATGACAGGCAAAGGCAGGCCACCCGACAGGGCCGTCGTGGTCGTGGTGCTGTGATTTCCTTTGGCCCTAGAATAATGCCCAGTGTTCAGAGGCCACGTACCCTGAACTAAAAAAATTCGGAGGACACAGTTGACTGGCTTACACAGGACACCCAATCTTCTACAGCTTCCGCTTGGAACCTTGACGCACCATCCTCCTCCAGCTCAGCTTCGGGCACCTCTCAAGTTACCACTCGCCCGTCCGCCGCATCCACCAACACTAGCACCACAGCCGCTTCACCTGATCTGTCAGAGGAGTTATTTACACATCAGTTGGAAGAAATGAGTGATGCGCAACCATTATTGCCAGAGGATGTAGATAACAGGGATATGTTTCAGTCAGGCAGCATTACACACATGGACGTACGGTGTGATGATGATGATGTTGTACCTGCTGCTGCTTCCTTTGCTGAGTTGTCAGATAGAAGTGAAGCGGTTGATGATGACGATGTGTCCGTGGATGTCACGTGGCCCGCTCGAAGAGAAGAAGAACAGGGGGAAAGTTTAGATGGGGAGACACAGAGGAGGAGGAGGAGACGAGTTGGAAGCAGGGGGAGGTCGTCGCAAGGAGCTAGTGGCACAGTCAGACAGCATGTATCGGCACCCGGGGTCAGCCAGACAGCACGCCAATCAACGCATGCTGTTGCCACTACCAGAATGCCGTCATTGCAAAGCTCAGCAGTGTGACATTTTTTTTGTGTGTCTGCCTCTGATAACAGTGATTCCATTTGCAACCTGTGCCAAAAGAAACTGAGTCGTGGGAAGTCCAACACCCACCTAGGTACAACTGCTTTGCGAAGGCACATGATCTCACATCACAAACGCCTATGGGATCAACACATGATGAGTACAAGCAGCACACAAACCCAAAGCCACCATCCTCCTCCTGGTCCAGCATCTTCAGCCACGTCAACCACTGCTGTCCTCCTTGCCCCCTCTCAACCACCCACTTTTCAGCCTCTCACATTCAGCAGTTCCTGCTCATCTGCCCACAGTCAGGTGTCTGTCAAGGAAATGTTTGAGCGTAAGAAGTCAATGTCACAGAGTTACCCCCTTGCCTGGCATCTGACAGCTGGCTTGTCGGAACTCTTAGCCCGCCAGCTTTTACCATACAAGCTGGTGGAGTCTGAGGCCTTCAAAAAATTTGTAGCTATTGGGACACAGCAGTGGAAGTTAATCCCCAACCTGGCAATCCCCAACCTGTACTCTATTGTGGAAAAGGAAGCCATGGCATGTCTGGCACACAATGTTGGGGCAAGGGTCCATCTGACCACTGATACCTGGTCTGCAAAGCACGGTCAGGGCAGGTACAGGTATATCACGTACACTGAGCATTGGGTAAACCTGCTGACGGCTGCCAAGCATGGAATGCGTGGCTCTGCAGAGGAGTTGGTGACTAGAGATGTCCCGAACTATTCGCCGGCGAACAGTTCCCGGTGAACATAGCTTGTTTGCGTTCGCCACGGCGGGCGAACATATGCGATGTTCAGTCCGCCCCTATACATCATTATTGAGCAAACTTTGACCCTGTACCTCACAGTCAGCAGACACATTCCAGCCAATCAGCATACCCTCCCTCCCAGACCCTCCAACCTCCTATCAAAAAGCAAGAACAGCATCCATCTTAGATTCATTCTGAAGCTGCAGTGTCACAAATTTGACTGAGTTGTAATTAGGTTATATTAATCGCATTGCGAATTCAACTTAGAGCTGGGTTCCTAATGGTTGTATTGCTAGAATATAACGAAGATTGAGAATATAGTGCTATATTCGTTATATTCGTCAATTCTAGCAATACAACCATTAGGAACTCAGATCTAAGTTGTAATCGCAATGCGATTAATACAGGTTATATTAATCGCATTACAAATTTAACTTAGAGCTGGGTTCCTAATGGTTGTATTGCTAGAATATAACGAAGATTGAGAATATAGTGCTATATTCGTTATCTTCGTCAATTCTAGCAATGCAACCATTAGGAACTCAGATCTAAGTTGAATTCACAATGCGATTAATGCAGGTTATATTAATCGCATTGCGAATTCAACTTACCACACTCTGCGTCAACTACGCAATTTTCCATGGGAGTTTTGTCATGGATCCCCCTCCGGCATGCCACAGTCCAGGTGTTAGTCCCCTTGAAACAACTTTTCCATCACTATTGTGGCCAGAAAGAGTCCCTGTGGGTTTAAAAATTCGCCTGTCTATTGAAGTCTATGGCTGTTCGCCCGGTTCACCCGTTCGCGAACATTCGCGGAAGTTCGCGTTCGCCGTTCGCGAACGGAAAATTTTATGTTCACGACATCTCTATTGGTGCCACCTCCTCTACTCCTCCTACTCCATCCTCTTCGCTAACCTCCTCGGCTGAATCCTCTTCTGCTGCTGCGTCTTGCTCCACATCAACTGCACCCCCCAGCTCCCCAGGGGCTATTCCACATCCTGGATACGTCAGTGTCACGCGGTCTTGGGGTTGACTTGCCTGAAATCAGAGAGTCACACCGGACCAGCACTCCTGTCCGCCCTGAACGCACAGGTGGATCAGTGGCTGACCCCGCACCAACTGGAGATCGACAAAGTGGTGTGTGACAACGAAAGTAATTTGTTGGCGGCATTGAATTTGGGCAAGTTGACACATGTGCCGTGCATGGCACATGTGTTGAATCTCATCGTACAACGCTTTGTGCATAAGTACCCAGGCTTACAGGACGTCCTCAAGCAGGCCAGGAAGGTGTGTGGCCATTTCAGGCATTCCTACACGGCCATGGCGCACTTTTCCGAAATTCAGTGGCGAAAAAACATGCCAGTGAGGCGCTTGATTTGCGACAGCCCAACACGTTGGAATTCAACACTCCTAATGTTCGACCGCCTGCTCCAACAAGAAAAAGCCGTCAACGAGTATTTGTATGACCGGGGTGCTAGGACAGCCTCTGCGGAGCTGGGTATTTTTTTGCCACATTACTGGAAGCTCATGCGCAATGCCTGTAGGCTCATGCGTCCATTTGAGGAGGTGACAAACCTAGCCAGTCGCACCGAAGGGACCATCAGTGACATCATCCCATTTGTTTTCTTACTGGAGCGTGCCCTGCGAAGAGTGCTGGATCAGGCCGTAGATGAGCGTGAAGAGGAAGAGTTGTGGTCACCATCACCACCAGAAACAGCCTTATCATCATCGCTTGCTGGACCTGCGGCAACGCTGGAAGAGGAGTCTGAGGAAGAGGAGTCAGAGGAGGAATTTGGCTTTGAGGAGGAGGAAGACCAACCACAGCAGGCATCCCAGGGTGCTCATTGTCACCTATCTGGGACCCGTGGTGTTGTACGTGGCTGGGGGGAAGAACAGACCTTCAATGAGATCAGTGAGGACGAGGAACGGGACATGAGTAGCTCGGCATCCAACCTTGTGCAAATGGGGTTTTTAATGCTGTCATGCCTGTTGAGGGACCCTCGTATAAAAAGGCTGAAGGAGATCGACCTGTACTGGGTGGCCACGTTTCTAGACCCCCGGTATAAGCAGAAAGTGGCTGAAATGTTACCGAATTACCGGAAGTCGGAAAGGATGCAGCAGTTCCAAAACAAGTTAAAAAGTCTGCTTTACACAGCGTATAAGGGTGATGTCACAGCACAATGGGAATCTAACAGGGGAAGAGGTGAAAGTAATCCTCCTCCTACCACGACCACGTCGGCAAGGACAGGACGCTTTACAGACGTGTTGTTGATGGAGGACATGCTGGAGCTTTTGAAGTCCTACGCATCGCCACAGCCCTTCGGGGTCCACCCTCAGAGAATGACTCGACCGACAGGTAGTAGACGACCTCGCCTTAACTGCAGATATCGACACTCTGAGGAGCGATGAACCCCTTGACTACTGGGTGTGCAGGCTTGACCTGTGGCCTGAGCTATTCCAATTTGCGATAGAACTTCTAGCCTGCCCCGCTTCATGTGTCCTGTCAGAAAGGACCTTCAGCGCAGCAGGAGGTATTGTCACTGAGAAGAGAAGTCGCCAAGGTCAAAAAAGTCTAGATTACCTCACCTTTATTAAGATGAATGAGGCATGGATCCCGAAGTGACTGACAGTGGGGCATGCATTTGACTAAAAAAGGCCTGATGAGATGCCTTGGGCTAAAAATGGTCCACACGCTGCTGTATTTAATCTCTGCATGCCGGATGACTTGCATGACTTCTCCACCACCAACTAGGGTTCAAGCCGCAATGTTTTAGTGCACTTTCTGCCTGGAAAACATAAATTTTTCCGGCCGCTGCTACATGACTGGTTTTTCAGGCATGTGTACATGCCTAATTTTTCTGGCCTCTGGTGCTGCACTGTAGCTGCAAAAACAAAACAAAAAAAAAGGCACATACATGTGTCAATTCCCCTTCGTGATCGTTACCTTGTTGTGGTGAAGGGGCTTGCGTATCACAATGAAGCGATCACCTCTATGAGTGTGTTGGCAATGTTTGCACACCCCAGATGATAAGGTCGTTGCTTCATTGTGAACAGACCAAAAGCGATCGGCTGGATACATTTTCATAGAAAAAACATTAATTTTCTTTGTGATCATCTAAGGCAGTGATGGTGAACCTTTTAGAGACCGAGGGCCAATCTTCAACCAAAAACCCACTAATTTATCCCAAAGTGCCAACACGGCAATTTACTCTGAATACTACAGTCCAATATAGTACATCTTCTATGTACTTTATCATTTGGCTATAATAACCTGCCTACATTTAGTGCGCTGCTTGTGCTGTACATAGTGCGCCCTGCGCTGTTGAATGGAGGGTAAAGTCTAAGGCATATTGGTATGCCTTAGACTTTTTCCAGGGTGCGGGTGCTCACAGACAGGGCTCTGAGTGCCGCCTCTGGCACCAGTGCCATAGGTTCACCACCACTGATCTAAGGTGATCATTAAAGCCTACTAGGCCAACAATGGGCCCACACTGCAGAATCATTGTTTTCTAGGTCAATTAACTGTCACTGAACTACCTCAGCACGACCATAGGCTTTGAAAAACCGCCATCGCCTTCAATCTCCTGAACGTGCGCACGAGCCCAGTCATCACTACCCAAGATTGAAGCATAGAGGAATAAAATTTATGTCATGAGTGTGTCAACTATTGATGACAACTCTTTGCGGTTGTTTGCGGTGCGTTAAACAGGGAATTTGGTCTGTCAGAGTTTGGTCTGTCACTGTGAAGCGGGCGTAACCCTTACACTACCTGATCGATACAACATCATACCTGATCGTATACACACACTGGATGTTTTAAAGCACGTTATTCCAAACAATTTAGGAATGTTAGGTGATTTATGCCCTTTATGGATTAAAACCCGACTCTGCGTCAACTACGTAATTTTCCATGGGAGTTTTTCCATGGATCCCCCTCCGGCATGCCACAGTCCAGGTGTTAGTCCCCTTGAAACAACTTTTCCATTACTATTGTGGCCAGAAAGAGTTCCTGTGGGTTTTAAAATTCACCTGCCTATTGAAGACTATGGCTGTTCGCCCGGTTCGCCCGTTCGCGAACATTTGCGTAAATTCACGTTCGTCGTTCGCGAACAAACAAATTTACGTTCGCGACATCTTCTTAGATGGGGGTAACTTTTATGGAGTTTCTACTCTAGGGGTGAATCAGGGGGGCTTCAAATGGGACATTGTGTAAATAAACCAGTCCAGCAAAATCTGCCTTCCAAAAACCATACGGGATTCCTTGCATTTTGTTTAGCTGTTAACCCTTGATTTGTTACTGGGATTCAAATGGAAAATTTGCCCAAAAATTTGAAATTCTGAATTTTTTGCCATTAACTCTTGTGGAACACCTAAAGGGTTAACGACGTTTGTAAAATCAGTTTTGAATATCTTGAGGGGTGTAGTTTTTGGGTGGTTTCTATTATGTAACCCTCACAAAGTGACTTCAGACCTGAACTGGTCCCTAAAAATTGGGTTTTTGAAAATTTCTGAAAAGTTTCAAGATTTGCTTCTAAACTTCTAAACCTTGTAACGTCCCGAAAAACTAAAATGTCATTCCCAAAATGATCCAAACATGAAGTAGACATATGGGGAATGTAAAGTAATAACTATTTTTGGAGGTATTAGGCTACTTTCACACTAGCGTCCGTGGCTCCGCTTGTGAGTTCCATTTGAAGGCTCTCACAAGCGGCCCCGAACTGATCCGTCCAGCCCTAATGCATTCTGAGTGGATGCGGATCCGCTCAGAATGCATGAGTCTGGCTCCGTTTGTCCTCCGCTCAGCAGGCGGACACCTGAACGCAGCTTGCAGCGTTCTGGTGTCCGCCTGGCCGTGCGGAGGCAAACGGATCCGTCCAGACTTACAATGTAAGTCAATGGGGACGGATCCGTTTGAAGTTGACACAGTATGGCTCAATTTTCAAACGGATCCGTCCCCCATTGACTTTCAATGTAAAGTCAAAACGGATCCGTTTGCATTATCATGAACAAAAAAAAAATATATATATATATATTTTTTTTTTTTTTTGTTCATGGTAATGCAAACGGATCCGTTCTGAACGGATCTAAGCGTTTGCATATAGGTGCGGATCCGTCTGTGCAGATACCAGACGGATCCGACCTAAACGCAGGTGTGAAAGTAGCCTAACTACAGTCGTGGCCAAAAGTTTAGAGAATGACACAAATATTAGTTTTCACAAAGTTTGCTGCTAAACTGCTTTTAGATCTTTGTTTCAGTTGTTTCTGTGATGTAGTGAAATATAATTACACGCACTTCATACGTTTCAAAGGCTTTTATCGACAATTACATGACATTTATGCAAAGAGTCACTATTTGCAGTGTTGGCCCTTCTTTTTCAGGACCTCTGCAATTCGACTGGGCATGCTCTCAATCAACTTCTGGGCCAATTCCTGACTGATAGCAACCCATTCTTTCATAATCACTTCTTGGAGTTTGTCAGAATTAGTGGGTTTTTGTTTGTCCACCCACCTCTTGAGGATTGACCAGAAGTTCTCAATGGGATTAAGATCTGGGGAGTTTCCAGGCCATGGACCCAAAATGTCAATGTTTTGGTCCCCGAGCCACTTAGTTATCACTTTTGCCTTATGCCACGGTGCTCCATCGTGCTGGAAAATGCATTGTTCTTTACCAAACTGTTGTTGGATTGTTGGAAGAAGTTGCTGTTGGAGGGTGTTTTGGTACCATTCTTTATTCATGGCTGTGTTTTTGGGCAAAATTGTGAGTGAGCCCACACCCTTGGATGAGAAGCAACCCCACACATGAATGGTCTCAGGATGCTTTACTGTTGGCATGACACAGGACTGATGGTAGCGCTCACCTTTTCTTCTCCGGACAAGCCTTTTTCCAGATGCCCCAAACAATCGGAAAGAGGCTTCATCGGAGAATATGACTTTGTCCCAGTCCTCAATAGTCCATTCACCATACTTTCTGCAGAAGATCAATCTGTCCCTGATGTTTTTTTTGGAGAAAAGTGGCTTCTTTGCTGCCCTTCTTGACACCAGGCCATCTTCCAAAAGTCTTCGCCTCACTGTGCGTGCAGATGCGCTCACACCTGCCTGCTGCCATTCCTGAGCAAGCTCTGCACTGGTGGCACTCCGATCCCACAGCTGAATCCTCTTTAGGAGACGATCCTGGCGCTTGCTGGATTTTATTGGACGCCCTGAAGCCTTCTTAACAAGAATTGACCCTTTTTCTTTGAAGTTCTTGATGATCCTATAAATTGTTGATTGAGGTGCAATCTTAGTAGCCACAACATCCTTGCCTGTGAAGCCATTTTTATGCAACACAATGATGGCTGCACACGTTTCTTTGCAGGTCACCATGGTTAACAATGGAAGAACAATGATTTCAAGCATCACCCTCCTTTTAACATGTCAAGTCTGCCATTTTAACCCAATCAGCCTAACATAATGATCTCCAGCCTTGTGCTCGTCAACATTCTCACCTGAGTTAACAAGACGATTACTGAAATAATCTCAGCAGGTCCTTTAATGACAGCAAGGAAATGCAGTGGAAAGTTTTTTTTGGGATTAAGCAAATTTTCATGGCAAAGAAGGACTATGCAATTCATCTGATCACTCTTCATAACATTCTGGAGTATATGCAAATTGCTATTATAAAAACTTAAGCAGCAACTTTTCCAATTTCCAATATTTAGGTAATTCTCAAAACTTTTGGCCACGACTGTATGTATTATAGAAGTAGAGAAATTGAAACTTGGAAATTTGGTATTTTTTTATAAATAAAAAAGAAGTACAACATGTGACAAAAAAACAATCTCAGAATGGCCTGGATAAGTAAAAGTGTTTTAAAGTTATCACCACTTAAAGTGACACTGGTCAGATTTGCAAAAAATTGCCTGGTTTTTAAGGTGAAATATGGCCTTAAAGGGGTTATCCGAGTTAATAAAAAAAAAAAAAAAAACACTTAAAATCCATCAGGATATACATATAATTTGGTTAAGCTTGATTTCATCAAGTTAAAACCCATATTTGCACCTTTTCATGGTCCTGTCATTGCTTTGTTTACATGCTCAAGTACATGCTGAGGGGGCGTGTAACAACAAAGCCTGAGCTCTGCCTCATGAATATTTCTGGGCGTGAACAACCTGACCTTCCCCTCCCCCTGCTCTGAACTTTGCATAAAAATAAATAAATACACACACAGGGCAGAAGACCTCCCTGTCACATTGCAGCTGCACAGTGTAAGTTATGTTATTTTACATACATTTCTTTCATATTTGGTTTTGTTTCTAGTCTAAAAATGTTCTTTCTGTTATTACAGTATATCAAGGAGGACGTATTTGCACTAATTCCAAATTCCGTCACCATAGAAAATGAATGGGTCCGCACCCGTTCCGCAAAATTGCAGAACAAATGTGGACCCATTTGCGGATGTGTGAATGGAGCCTAAGGCTACTTTCACACTAGAGGCAGGATCGATCCAACAGGCTGTTCACCCTGTCGGATCCGGCCAGCCGCTATTTTGCCGTGCCGCTGGACTGCCGCTCTGTCCCCATTGACTATAAAGGGGACGGTGGTGGAGCTATGGCGCAGCACGGCAGTGCACAGCGAGCGGCCACTTGACTAAAAGTCCTGGATTTTTGACTTTTTATGGTACTTTCACACTAGCGTTAGTGTGATCCGGCAGGCAGTTCCATCGTCTGAGCTGCCCGCCGGATCCGCTAATCAGTGTGACAACTGACAGCATTTGTAGACGGATCCAGGTGCGGCTCCGTCTAGAAATGCATTGCAATAACGGATCCGTCTATCCGCTTGTCATGCGGATGGACGGATCCCTCTTGCAGTCTTTTTCACAGTTTTCATGTTCTGTGCATGCGTAGACCGGAAGGACGGATCCATCCTTCAGTTGTTTTGCAACGCCGGATCCGCAAGGCAGCTCCGTTGTCGGAGCTGCGTGCCTGCTGGATCCGCCGATCAGTGTGACAAGTGACAGCATTTGTAGACGGATCCAGGTGCGGATCCGTCTAGAAATGAATTTCAATAACGGATCCGTCCAGCGGCACCGTCAAATAGCGGCAGGGCGGATTCGACAGGGTGAACAGCCTGTCGGAAAACGTCCTGCCGCTAGTGTGAAAATATCATTAGCATTATCTGTATCTAAGCAATATCTATATTATTCAAATATATATTCAATATGGATATTGCTTAGATAAATCCATATATTGGTGGCAGATAAGGATTTTATATAGCTGAATAATGATGATGATCATAATAATGATGGCCAATAATTTATTTATATTTCCCAGGGGGTGTTGAATGTGTACTAGTGTGTGGGGGGGGGGGGGGGGGGGGGGGGGGGCGACGACCCAGGGCTGTAATAATGATCCCCAGATGCAGAGGGGAACGTTTACAAACTGCCACCTCTAGCCCCAGTGAATGCAGGAGGGACAAACATACCCTGTGCTGCTGGAGAAGAGATCACCTTGGTATGTACTGCACATGAGTGATCGCATAGCAGAGCCGAGGCAGTGACAAGAGCTGGAGGGGAGAGGGGGGAGGGCACCAGAGGCTCTGACGTCTCGTTTACAGAGCCTGGCCACTCCCTCAAGCAGAGAGAAGCTTGTAAACGAGACGTCACCAGCAGAGCAGGCTTACTGACGTCAGGTGTAACATGACCCTGAACTGAACTGGCCAAACAGTGATAGATAGGTAATGAAAGTGATTTTAAGAATCTTTCACTGGTCTACAATAAATGCAATTAGAATAGATTTATTTAAGTCGGATAACCCCTTTAAGGAGTTAAACTGAATGACCCCCCCCAAAATATATGTATTGCGACCATGTGGAAACTAAAAATCTGTTATCTATCTATGTATTTATCTACTGCTTAATTATATTAATTCCCACAAAAAAAGGATTTCTGTCATGATGGGGGGGAAAAAAATGAAAGTATTTGCTTGCAGGTAGCTTCTTTTTAGGTGCAACCACATGTCCTGTCTCCTCTTTACCTTTCTGTCAGCTGCCCTGCTTCTCTCTATTGCACACAACACCCACAATTCTTCTTTGGTATTCTAGCCTTTCCCTTCACTGTCCCTGGCAATAAGCTTGATTGATTTATTTCTGAATGTCACTGATTAATTTTTCATTCTCCCTGACTCCCTATGATCGTTTTTCTGGCAAACACTGTCACACACAACCATTCTCTCTCACAGCCCAGCACAGAAAGGCATTCTGCTTGTTCTACTAGGGCTCCTCCCAATCAGGGCAAGTCCTCCCCCCTACTTCCTCTCAGGGTCATATGAAAACCCTTCTTCTTCCTTACTAGTGCTTTTTTCCAGCCATGTGCATACGCGCTGTTTTAGTTGATTAGGCAGAAATTAACCTGGAAAAATTCGGGTTCGTCTGCCTTCTGAAAAATAGAAAAGTTTGGTCCAAACTGGTTTGGTCATCCTTATTCTAATTATATTAGAATTTGTTCTATTTTTAAAATGAACTTTCCATTAGAATCTAGGATTTCTGTTATGGACAGAGGATTTAATACTCCTGGGACATCTTGTCTTGATTGGAAGTTCTTATTAAATAATGTCTTGTACTTAAAAGTAATCCATCAGGGACATGTTGAATTACCAGACATGATGTTTTATCAGCAGATGTAATAAGTAAACAAATTACATAAAGGATCTTGATGCGTTGACATATTAAAAAGTAAACTTGACAAAGTTATTTGTAAATTGTTTAAATTGTATGCACACTTTGAATGTAATTACCCTTTCTAATAATGGAAACCATATTTTCACTGAGGAAAGTACATCATGAATAGAGATTAGCGAAGTTTGATTCAGCTGCTTCACCGAATTTCACTAAGAAATTATTTTGTCCTGAAGTGCATTTCTTTGTGAGTAACTGGCCCAATGACAGGGAACGGCTATTGCGCCACCCCCGTCATTGAACCCCTCAGATGCTGCGTTCATCGCTGATCACAGCATCTGAAATAAAAAATTAGGGCTTTCAGTGAAAAAAAAATAATACTCACTTTATTCATTTGAGTGCCGCCGTGATGACGCCATCAAGCTGTCCGTCATGGTTACGTCATACGCCACTGTGCATGAGGGAAAATTGATTTGTTACCTTGACGCACAAGGAAATTTGGCTTCACAGCAAATCAAACTTTGATTCGCTCAACACTAATTGTGAACACAAATTACCATTGTCTGACCACTGGTGGATGTGATTCTGAGGACCCTATCTATGCAGAACATATACACAACTACTTTTGCATAGTGAACCTCATTGTTATCTTTAAATATAGACCACATGAAACCTGTGCCATGGGTTGTACACCACCATGAACTTAGGAGACCTTAAAGGGTTTCTGTCATCAGAAAAAATCATTATGTAGCTGGCTGACATTAGCCATGTGCTAATGTCAGTAGAACATAACTGTATGACTTATATCTCCCTGCCTGCCGCCGTTCGCGCAAAATAATGACTTTTATAATATGCAAATTAGCCTCTAGGTGCTAGTGGGGCGTTTCTGCAGCACCTAGAGGCTCCGTCCTCTCACCGTAAAGGTGATTGACATCCTCGGTCTCCTCCTTGCCCCGCAAATCCCACGCCTGCGCCGTACATTTTAGTATTAGGACGCTCGCCTGCTGCCGTCCTTCACTCACTGCGCCTAATACTAAAAAGGATGGCGCAGGCGTGGGATTTGCAGGGCACGTAGGAGACTGAGGATATCAATCACCTTTACAACGGCATGCCAAACGGTGAAAGGACGGAGCCTCTAGGTGCTGCAGCAACGCCTCACTAGCACCTAGAGGCTCATTTGCATATTATAAAAGTAATTATTTTGCGCAAACAGCGGCAGGCAGGGAGATATAAGTCATACAGTTATGTTCTGCTGACATTAGCACATCGCTAATGTCAGCCAGCTACATAACGATTTTCTGATGACAGAAACCCTTTAATTGCTGATGCTCCTTGTTTGGTAGTTCTATGATCCTATGATTCTTATTCAGCCAAAAAGAGATGGAGAATGTATGTTGCTCTCCGTTTTGAAAACCTAAATGGCTTTAGCAGAGCCTCTAGGTGTAACGGCAACACCCCAGTTGCTCCTAGGTGCTGTAGGAAGGAACAAGGGGTCGTCATTGATGGGCGGTATGTGTCACTGAGGTTCCTGGCCTCGGTGAGGTAAGAACCGTTTTTTTTCCTGAAATGTAATTATTGCTGTCTGACACTTCAGCTGGTTAGTATGGCTGTAAAGCTCATCTTGGACGGCTCTTACTGGGAGTAGTGCTGGGTGGGTGGCTACTCCCCACGTTCCAGGCCGGGTCTTGGAGGGCTTATAAAAAGCAGTCAGCACTGTCAGGTGGGGTGGATTATCCTCCATCTCATAGTGAAGCTGTGGAGTCTCTGTGTTTTGGGATCTGAAGATGTGTGTCGTGCTAAAGGCCTGAGAGCCGTATGCTGGAAAACAGGCCCCTAAAGCCTGCTATGGACCGCGGATGAAAAACTGCTAACAAGGTGAATATTTTGTTCTGTGGACTTTCCATGGTGTGAACGAACACCAAGACTGCGAACTGTCATTTTATTTTGCCTTCTGTGTGACTAAACACTGAACTGTTTAAGTTAAAGACTTTGTGGTTGCCTCTGTACTGCGTCCGCTAACCTGCCTACCAGAGCGAATCCCCACAATTGGTGTTGGATGTGGGAAAATGCAGTGAAGATGGCCTGAAGGCCGAAAAGTTTTAGTTTTTCCCGGGCACGGGTGTATGTCCTATATTAAGCCGGCAAGGTTACGACCCGTGTCCCCTGACAAAATGGAGGCAGTCGTGAAAGCCCTCACAAATGCTAACTTGCAGCAGCAGGAAGCTAACAAGCAGGAAACCAACCAGCTGCTATTACAGCATGTGATGGCGATACAAGCGTCAGGAGCGTCTCAGAACGTCCACGATGCCTGGAAAGCTGTCCGTTCGGCGATGCCCAAGATGACCCCTGCAGATGACATTGAGACCTATCTGGCGGTGTTCGAAAAAAGGTGTCCGTGAGGGAGAAGGTACCCCGAGACCAATGGGCTGAGGTCGTCGCTCCGTTCCTGGCATCCGGACCTCAGAAAGTGCTTTTTGACTTACGAGATGTGTAAGCTGCCGAATACCCGACCGTAAAAGGTGAGATTCTGGCGAGACTGGGGATGAATGTGTTGGTCTGGGCCCAGCGGGTGTATCAGTGGGAGTTTAACCCAGCTGAACCCGCCAGACTGCAATATTATAAACTTCTACACCGGTTGCAAAAATAGCTGCAGCCTGACGTACTGAGTCCCACTGCTATGCTGGACCGTCTGTTGGCTGATGTGTTGTGGAGGGCTTTGTCGTACCCTCTCTAGCACTGGATCGGCCAGGTGTCTCCTGGTAATGCCCTAGAGATGGTTGACCTGGTGGAGCGCTATGAGGCCACCAGAAATCTACAGGGATATTCTGTTGGGAGGGGGCCAGTTTAACCCCACTCGGGATGTACTCCCTGCAGACCCAGCTCTGATGGTCTGTTGGCGGTGTCAAGAGCCCAGTCACATCAGGGCCGACTGTCCCCATAGGGGGGAACCCATGGACACTAACTATGGCTACCAGCCCTCGATGTATGCCAGGAGGCTGTGTGCAACCGGTAACCCCAAGACAATAGACAATAGTCACCTGTGCCAGGTACAAGTGGGAGATAACCTGGCGGTGGCACTGCTGGACTCAGGGAGCCTGGTGTCCCTAGTAAGAGCTGCCCTGGTGCAGCCCACCGAGTATAATGGCCGAAAAGTTGGCATCGTGTGCATCCGTGGAGACTTAAAGGACTAACCCACCGCCCTGGTGTCTCTTTCCACGGTGGCCGGCAGGTGGACTCATAAGGTACGTTATGAACTAATAATTATGAGAGACTTCCCCGGTTTCCCATCACTGTGGCCTGAAGCGAGAGTCACCAATACACATGAGACAGGGATAACCCTAGCAGAGTGGCCCGGCTCAGGGGGGAGACCACAACCCTGGGAACCTGAGACCGAAGGGCCAGCGGTAGGGGTGACCACCACTTCAATGGAAGAGGAGGAGACAACCCCGCTAAGTGTGATGGTGGGAGACGTGGAGGACTTGCCGCCGGGTCTGGAGCTGGCAGACCTCAATGTCTCCGGAGATAATTTTGGTACAGCACTGCACCAGGAGCTGACTCTATCTCAAGCCTGGGAAAATGTGGTAGTAGTTGAGGGTGAGCTGCAACAACCGGGGGCCAAGTCTATGTTCCCCTGTTCTGTGGTTCAACAGGAGATGCTGTATCGGATAAATCAACTACGGGGTGAGCATATTGAACAATTGGTGGTGCCCAAGGTGTATCGCAAGCTCGTGTTGGAGTTAGCCCACCAACATGTTCTTGGGGGACATCTGGGCCAGCAGAAAACGCAGGAGCAGATTCTACAGCGGTTCTACTGGCCCAGTGTGTTCAGAGAGGTGGAAGAGTATTGCAAGTCTTGCCCAACCTGCCAGATAACCAGCCCCCAGCCACATTTCCGTAGTCCCCTGGTCCCTCTCCCAATTATTGAGGTTCCATTCGAGCGGATCGCTATGGATCTCATAGGCCCAGTACCGAAGTCCGCTAGAGGGCACCAACACATCTTGGTAGTCCTGGACTATGCCACTCCGTACCTGGAGGCGGTGCCGCTGCGACATACCTCTGCCAAACTCATGTCCAAAGAGCTAATAGAGATGTTTTTTTCCGAATGGGCCTACCGAAAGAGATTATGTCCAACCAGGGGGCCCTTTTTATGTCAAAAGTCATGAGGGAACTCAGTAAACTACTATAGATCAAACAGTTGCGGACGTCCGTCTATCATCCGCAAATGAACGGCCTGGTAGAAAGGTTTAATCAAACCTTGAAAAACATGTTAAAGCGGGTGGTGTCTAAAGATGGAAGGGATTGAGATCTTCTACTGCCCTATCTCATGTTTGCAGTGCGAGAGGTGGCCCAGGCCTCTATGGGGTTCTCGCAATTCGAACTGCTGTATGGCCAACATCCACGTGGGTTGTTTGAAATAGCCAAAGAGGAGTTAGAACAACAACCCACACCGCATAATTGTCTGATTTAGTATGTCACTCAAATGCAAGAGTGGATGGAGACAGTGTTGCCGCTGGTTAGGGAACATATGGAGGCAGCCCAGCGAGCCAAGAGTAGGGTCTATAATCGCCAGGCTCGGGTTCTGAATTTTAAGCTGGGAGATCAGGTTTTGGTTCTGGTGCTGACGGTGGACAGTAAGTTTCTGGCTAGGTGGCAGGGTCCCTACGAAGTTCTCGAAAAAATTGGGGAGGTAACCGACAAGGTACTCCAGCCCGGGCGGAGAAAGCCAGAGCAGGTGTACCATGTAAACTTAATGAAACCGTGGAATGATAGGGAGACCAGTAAGGACAACAGCCCCCGGACGGGTTTTCTGGAGGTAGAGTTTCCAGTCCCACGGTCTGATACGAGGGAAGCAGTTGCCATCCTGAGGTTAGGAAGGTCATCAATATATATAAAGTACCTATTACTTTTTTATTTTTACATCAATGTAGCCATATGGGGACTTGTTTTTTGTAGTTTTGTAATTTTGGGGGTGCATATAATCATTGGGAAAAATGGCAGTGCATCTTATACAGTGAATACTGATGAGCAATTTCATTATGGAAGCGGTCATTAGTATGCAGGTGGCTCAGGGAGCAATAAGTGTAGTGCTGGTAGCTCTGACTGTACTCACCACAACCTGGTCTTCTTCCGGGCACCGCACTGCACTGTGTATAGCATTAGGATGTAGTGCACATAGGCGTACACTATGACCTTACACTATGCCACGTCAGGTTACAGTGCGATGTGGGGCCGACAGAAGACCATGTATCGGTGAGTAAAGGAAGAGGGCATTGGATCTGTAGAGTGGCGGAGCCAGCCAGAGCAGGAGAGGTAGATTAATTTATTTATTTTATGTCTGATCTGAAGTCTGATGATGACTGGGGGTCTGAGTGGCTGATCTGATTTGAGGTCTAATAAACGTTGGTGGTCTGACTGGGGGGGGTCTAATCTGAGGTCTGACAAAGTTTGAGGTCTGATTTGTCAGTCTGATGAAGTTTGGGGGTCTGATCTGATGTCTTATGAAGATTGGAGGTCTGATCTTAGGTCTGACGAAAAATGTTTTTTTCTGATGTTTCTCCTTTAAAACCTAGGTGCATCTTAAAAAGCGAAAAATACAGTAGATTTTATTTTAAGTTTTACTACTTTTGAACAATAAAAACTGTTTTAAAAAATGTTTTTGCATCACAGCATCCCAAGACCCATAATGCAGTTTTCATTTGTATTGATTGGGGCAAAATAAGACTTTTTGATCACTTTTAATTCCTTTTTCACGGAGGAATGCAAATAAAAACTAATTCTACAAAAAGCATTTTTCCATGGGAGAAAAAAGTTGTGCTTGTGTTGCCGTGTTCACTATTGACAGCAGTATCTAAGGCACTAAACAGCCATTATCAGCACTTCTGCCAATCTGGGCCATTAGAGCAGGAGCCCAGCTGTCATACAAGAGTCAAGTCTTGCTCTCCCCTGCACAGGAGATTTATATTGCATTCTCTACATGGTGACCTAGAATGATGCCCCTTACTAACCACTGTAAAAGGGTGTTATGGCCATAATTAAGGGGTTAAAGGAGTTCTCCTAAACAAAACTAGTCCAAATGCTTTATTAGAGCTTATGGACACCATAAAGGATTCTTTATTCCGGTGAACTGCCATTAAGTACAGTATGTGGTCATTTATTATCTATTCATTTGAAGGGGTGCAATGTAATATTCCACTTTCCCTCCCTTTTGTGGTGACAGATGATTACTGAATCAGGTTTACTGTAAGAGAGTGGCTTGTCCAGTCGGAAGAACTCCTTTAAAGTGGTTGTCAATAAGACAACCCCTATCAATATGCCCTATTAAAGAATAGGGACTCAAAGTGGGGCCTCCCCCTCTCATGACCACCACCTTAAAGGGGTTCACTCTGGAAGACTTGGCTCAGCAACCAATTGCATGCTCATCCAAGTGAATGGCGTGCAATACTACATTTGCCCTGCAGAGAAAACTGCAGGGTAATTGTAAGGCTAACTGAAACCTTCCCTGCCAATGTCAGCTGGTGGAAATGGGTATAGGAAGCTGGACCGTCGGAGATCAGCTGACGATCAGGCCTGCTTCATTCTAAAAATGTTTTTTTTTTTTTTTATGAGGCAACCGCTTTAAAGATTTGAAAACTAATATCTAGCTGGAAATTGAAAAAATTCCATTGCAGTTCTGGTAAAATCCAACACTGACATGAAGTATTCAGAGACTTTATCGCCCAGTGTGTTCTCACCAGTCAGTCAAGATTATACAGAACTGAAGGCAATAATATGCTTGTTCCAGTGTGGCCGGACTAGAGGGCAAAGCATTGGTGGGAGGCCAGCATGACGAAGGGGAGGCGCCAGTGAACACTGCTGGGCAGGGATTGGTGGTTTTAAAGGTGAGGGGTGGAGTGTAAGGGGCCCTTAAATAGTGGGGCGGGAGAAGAAAGGGGTAGCCATTTTAAGAAAAGACAGCAGCAGGCAGGGGGTAAATTAGATAGACAGCTCTGCTCATCTTTTACACATTGCCGAGATTGAGGTGTTACTTCGCCAGGAAGAAGAAAAGCGCAGGTATCGTTTAATCCCGCGCACTTTTGCCAATTGGCTGTAAGCGTTCACTATCTTAGCCAGTGTCATAGGTGAGAAGTTACCCGAATGTTGTTTGGCGCTTTTTTGCTACCTTGACACGATTAACGAGGCATATCGGGTTTATGGCGGGCAAGCGTGGCTCCGCTACGATGAACAACATTCGTTGGGACCAGAAGGACATTGCGTTGTGGTTAAAAGTGATGGCGCCGGTTGAAACGGTTCAGTCTTTTCGGGGGACGGGGGGGGGGGGGGGGCAGGGGGATCCGGCCAGTCCTCGTTTACCACAGCGTCGGCTAGTTGCCTATGTTTTTTGTTCAACGAAGGAGGGTGTAAGTTTGGGGCGAAGTGCAAGTTTAAGCACGAATGCACTTCCTGTGGGGGAGGATACGGAGCAAATATTTTAGAGGGAATAGGCAAAGGGGGGGGGGGCGCCGCATCAAAAGGGGGTGATGCCGGTGCGACTGGAAGAGATGGCGCCATTTCTAAGTATGTACCCAGATGGGGAAGCGGCACGGTTGTTATGGGAAGGGTTTAAATTCGATTTTCATTTCCCATTTGTTCCAAGGGAAGCGTTTTTGTTAAAAAAGAATTCGCGTTCAGCGTATGAACATAAGAAGGAAGTAACAGACAAGCTGTATAAGGAGGTGAGGCTGGGTAGGATGGCGGGACCTTTTGGGGAACCTCCGGTGGTGGATTTGTGTTTGTCACCATTGGGAGTTGTTCCTAAGAAGGAGCAGAATACATTTCAGCTCAATCATCACCTGTCATATCCTAAAGGCTCGTCGGTAGATAGATCCCGAACTGTGTTCGGTCGTGTATACATAATTTTACGTGGCAGCTTGTTGGGTTAAAAAATTTGATAAAGGGTCTTGGTTAGCAAAAATGGACATCGAGGCGGCTTTTTGGTTACTGCCGATACACCGGGACAGTGTACATTTATTGGGATGTTACTGAGAAGGGAATTTTTTCGTGGACCAGTGCCTCCCGATGGGATGCTTGTTGTCCAGTGGATATTTTGAGACTTTCAGTTCCTTTTTGGAATGGGCAGTGGCGGATGCGGCTTCTATCATCCACTATCTGGATGATTTTCTTTGCATAGGTCCACCAGGTTTGATGGTTTGTTCATTATTGTTACATACGTTAGAAACGTTGTTTAATCGTTTTGGAGTTCCGCTGGCACCTGAGAAGACGGTGGGCCCTGGGACGGAGCTAAGTTTTTTGGGTATCGTTATTGATACCAAAAGGATGGAATGTTGGCTGCCGTTAGATAAGCTGGACGACTTAAAAAATACAGTGCAGCTGGTAAGGCGTTTAAATAAGATTCAATTACATGACTTGCAGTCGCTGTTGGGTAAATTAAACTTTGCGTGCCAAATTATACCGATGGGCAGAATTTTTTCACTGCGCTTATCAATGTCAACTTCCAAGGCGTCAGCGCCTCATCATTATATACGGTTGGGAAGGGAATTGCATGACGACCTGAGAGTTTAGGGTTGCTTTTTGGAATCCTATAATAGGCAGTCGTTATTTTTGAGCTAGGCAGTGAATTGTTTTGACTTCGAGTTATTCTCAGATGCGGCAGGAGGGAAGGGTTTGGGGTTTATTGTGTAGGGCAATGGTGCGTGAAAAAATGGCCAGATGAATGGTCTTCACGGGGATGGGTGCGTAATTTAGCTCTACTAGAACTTTTTCCGATCTTGGTGGCAGTTTTTATGTGGGGTGAGAGTTTTCGTAACCGCAAAGTGCGTTTCCATTGGGAGTGGTTCAGACGATCAATTCATTGTCGGCATCGTCACCTCAGGTGGTACGGTTACTGCAGCGTTTGGTCCTGGAGTGTTTTGGGTTGTATGCTTGGGTGGTTGCAGTTCATCCTCCAGGGGTAAAAAATTGTATAGCTGATGCGCTTTCTCGTTTTCAGTGGGAGCGATTTTGGATGCTGGCGCCGGAGGCAGAGGAGGTCCCCCTCTCTTGCCCAACTTTTCTGTGGGATCTGCTGGAGGAACGGTAGCAAGGTTGATACGGTCTTCGTTGGCCCCGAATACGTGGGACGCATATGATAGGGCTTGGGGTTGTAGGACAAATTAGTGTAACACGTTGGGGGTTGATGTGGACAGTGCAACTAGTGATTTTGAGGCCCCCATGTAACTGTTTTTAGGGCACGGCACGGATGAAGGTTGGTCAGTAGCGAAAGTGAACAGGGTGGTAGCAGACTTAGCTTTCAGTTTTCGCTTACGAGGTTTGCAAGATGTCACTAAATTCTTTTTAGTGGCTCAAGTATTGAAAGGTTGGAGACAACAAAGGTAAAATGAGGATGATAGGTGCCTGGTTTCATTCACCTTATTGGTGGACTTGGGTATACAGGTGGAGAAGGTGCGCAGGTCGGCCTTTGAGTTGGGGTTGTTTAAGTTGGCTTTTTCATTGGCCTTCTTTGGGGCTTTGCGTTTAGGCCCCCCGGTCTCCCCGGACACTCCCACTAACTAATTCCCCTAAAAGCAAAGCCCCAAAGAAGGCCCCCGTTTGTTACAGGAGGATGTTGACCTTTATCAAGACGTGGCGTTTAGGATCAGACGTTCAAAGACAGATATGAGTGGGAAGGGGTATAGGGTGGTCATATATGCAGTCCCAGGTTGCGCAATGTGCCCTGTGCAATGTTTGGGGGATTACCGGGCAGTAAGGAACGGGTCGTTGCGGCCGCTCTTGATTCATGATGACAGATCATTTTTGTCCCGTTTTCAGTTTCTTGCAGTTTTCTGTCGGGGTTTGAAACATCTTGGTTTAGAGGGGGCTGGTTACACGGGTCATTCTTTTCACATAGGGGTGGTTACTGAGGTGGTGAGAAGAGGGGCAGGCAATGAGGTGGTTAAGCGTATCGGTCGGTGGGAATCTCGTCATTTTCAGTCTTATATTTGCCCGGCTCGCCTTTAAGGTTTAGGAGGGCGGAGTTTTTGGGACGCTTTGTTGTTGTAAAATGGTAGTTATGTTTGGAATCGGATGGAGAATTTAGCAGTGCTCTGTTTTCCTTTCCCTCTCTTACAGGACGGCAATCGGCGTTAGTTTGGATCCTAGGCCAGTCGTTTTTTTTTTGGGGAGCCTTGAGAGCAGCGGTACGACAGGTCGGGTGACAATTTAGTTTTGCAAGGGATTATGCAGTGATCCACTGGCTGGGAAAGAGAGGTATGGTTTGGGGAAGTGTGTTGCCGGAGTTACACAGGCTGGTGCAACTGGAAAGATCGCCTGACGTGTTAGTATTACATGTAGGTGGTAATGACCTAGGGGCAAGACCTTTCAGGGAGTTGATTAGGGATATAAAATTTGACTTGCTGCGGACTTGGTTATTATTCCCAGGAACAGTAGCCGTTTGGTCTGACGTGGTCTATAGACATGTGAGACGTGGGACTAGGTCAGCGGATCGCTTGAACAAAGCCCAGATAAAGGTGAATCAGGCGGTGGGGAGATTTATGTTGAGGAATGGGGCTGTAGCTTTGAGGCATGCGGAGCTGGAATAAGGCTCCGGGGCATTTTGGCGGAGTGATGTGCTTCATCTCAATGCGATTGGTATGGATCTGTGGAGTCTGGGATTGCAAGAGGGCATTGAGACTGCCTTAGGAATTTGGAGGGACGCACATGCTAAAGGGGTCAAGCACATGTGTTCTTGGCGGCAGGAGGTCCTCGGACTTGGTGGAATAACAGGTTCTGGAGGATGGGAAGACTCCATGGTTGGGGCTGGACTCCCATGGTTGGTATTTTCGGGTCAGGGTTTTTAGGTCCATCAGTGGTGCCTGCGAGATGGCACTCATCGGCTGGGGGCAAAAAGATGGAGTACCCTGCGGAGTAGGGTTTTAATAATAATTCATTTGGGACTTCGAGGACCTCCCTCGTCATTAATATATGTTCATATATGTTATACAAATGTTGGGGGGGGTGTTGTCATATGCTGTTGCATATGGGTTGGTTATTATAATTTTTCAAGGAAAGTTAAAAGATGTATTAATAAATGGCTGCTGTGACCGATTGTCACGGTCACTCCCAAGCTAGGTGTTAGAAGGTCGGCTGTCTGCACATGATGTCATCTGACATCCTCTTTTAATTTCACTTTGTTGTTGATGGTAATGACCACACCTCTAGTCAGGTGCAGCATAGGGGTCATTACTATTTAAGTCTGGCTACTCCCTTCACTCCTTGCGGTGTATAGCTTCATTTGCAAGTGGAAGAGCTGGTGTGCGTTGTCTCCTCTGGTGTTACTGCTCTTTGTTCTACTTCAGGAGTAAAGTGTCTCATTCCTTTGTATTTGTTTTGTGTTGTTTCCCCTGCCTTCTGGTATCTGGTCTGAGTCAAGACCCCTGTTCCTTCTGCTTAAGGAACGCGTCGTCTTTGGGCCCTATCACTACCTCAGGGCATTACAGGATAAGTCAGGCTTTAGGTTCCAGTGAATGAACGGTCCTACCACTGAGGTCCGTTCATTCGGTTAGCAGTCAGGGCTAGGGTTAGGATTCATTAGGTGGTGACCCTTTCCTCTCCCTAGCTTCTAGGCCAGAATACCTCCCCTCCCTCTTGTGTTTGGTGTGGTGTTCCCTCCCACACCTCGTTGTGACACCGATTCAATCCAACCTGGTATATGTGTTGTTATTCTGGGGAATAGTGGATGGGGGAGGGGAGGTTCTGAAGTTGAGTGGGATAGCCTATACCTGCGTCATGGCAATGTAAAATAACATGCAGCTTTCTCATTCCAGTGGATTATGTTTTGCAGACCTGCAGAAATCAAGGTCTGCAAATAAACCCCACAATATATGTTTTACCCTTTTACCATGGCAGCATTAATATTATACTTTAGTACTGTATTTCCTGAGTCTCATGTGGTTATTTATAAATCCTGTGTCTCTCTGGAAGGTTCTCTAAAAATATCCATATTTTACAGTAGTATTGAAAAGGTTTATACAGGTATAAACTTTTCCATTTTTCTGTGCTTCCTCTTCCAGGCCCTGCAACTTGCTAATGCACTTGAGATACTTTTTAGAGATCGAAAGAGTGGTCACGTGACTTTGCCCTCTTTGGAGACTATATTTCCTCTGACATCATAACCAGGTCTCCCTTGATCCCCTTCGTCAGAATCCCTGCCCAAATGGTCATGATGTCAGACCCAAGTGATCTTGGAATAGACTGGTCAACGCTCTCAATCCACCAGCAGGTTAGGCGGAGTCCCCAGCTAGTCATATTGAGGCTGTGTGGGAGGAAATATTAGGAGGAGACTGCAGGGGGATAATGTAGGGCAGTGATGGTGAACCTTTTACAGACCCAGTGCCCAAACTGCAACCCAAAACACACTTATTTATAGCAAAGTGCCAACACAGCAATTTAACCTGTATTATAATACAGTCCAATATAATATATCTTCCATGTACTTTATCATTTTGCTATAATAGCCTGCCTACATTCAGTGCACTGCTTGTGGCGTTCATAGTGTTCCATGCGATGCTGAATGGCAGGAAAAGTCTAA
Organism: Bufo bufo; assembly: GCF_905171765.1. Classification (NCBI taxonomy): domain Eukaryota; kingdom Metazoa; phylum Chordata; class Amphibia; order Anura; family Bufonidae; genus Bufo; species Bufo bufo. The sequence continues at coordinate 180,652,406 of NC_053389.1, forward strand.
GGCATATTGGTACACCATAGACTTTTTACAGGGTGCGGGTGCCCACACAGAGGGCTCTGAGTGCAGCCTCTGGCACCAGTGCCATAGGTTCGCCATCACTGATGTAGGGTGTAGTGGACTGCGTTTTTAGCCCAGGGATAGGTGTAGTGAGCTTTACATTTCTGGCTTATCATCTATGCCCACAACCCAGAAGTTCAGGTTGTAGAAAAGCATGGAGATTGAAGAGAAGACTTAGAAATAGTTGACAGGTACACTGGTATGCTCTGTGGGAGACTAGATAAGGTTTATATAAATCACAGAAAAAAATGCACCAAACGGATATGCCACTGACTATACTAGCTAGTCATACAAGCAGATATTAAAAGCTGAGACTTTTGCCAATATATTCCTGTCAGGAACATATCGGAGCCCATCATGCACCATGTCACGGTCTCTCAGAATGACAAGGGTCCTACCACTACGCTAACTATGGTGTGAACACGGTCTGAAGGTGATGAAATCCAGCTCACAGCCAAGCTTCCACACAACCGCCTAGCAGGACAACTAAAGCAATGTGAACAAAGCAAGACTGTAAGCCACACCCATATCAGACCATGTGATGGAAGTTATCAGGTGCAAAAGAATGTTTAATGCCAGGTGAACGCACATTCAATACATATGGAACAAAATCACAGAAATATAGTGGCAAATATGGGGGAGCTGCTCAAACCCCAAACACTGTAGCGTGTTTTTCATTGGGGGAGCAGTCCCACCGCATGTGGAACGCCGCAACCGACTATCCCCAGCAAAAAAATGCGTACAATGGGGGATGCCGGCGCAGTCCACATGCACCACAAAGGCATCCTACACAAAACGGAGCATTGTGCGGATGAAAATATAAATTATATAAATCACAGAAAATAATGCACCAAACGGATATGCCACTGACTATACTAGCTGGTCATACAAGCAGATATTAAAAGCTGAGACTTTTGCCAATATATTCCTGTCAGGAACACATCGGAGCCCATCATGCACCACGTCACGGTCTCTCAGCATGGCAAGGGGTCCTACCACTACGCTAACTATGGTGTGAACACGGTCTGAAGGTGATGAAATCCAGCTCACAGCCAAGCTTCCACACAACCGCATAGCAGGACAACTAATGCAATGTGAACAAAGCAAGATAAGGTTTACTCAACTAAATAAAAATTTTTAAGATCCCGCACAATCCCTTAAAATTTTCCTTATTATACACAATTATTTCTTTTTTCAGATTATAGGGAGTGCACATACAGGTCTTGCAAATTCCACTACTTTAAAAAACATGGTGTCCTTCAGCAACCACTCTATTCTAATCCTACCTCCAAGAATTTTATGGTTTTTGCCCCTAACAGTCACTATTTATATGGATAGTGTATATACCACCCACCTCTATGATCTTCATTTCCCTCGGGAAAACTGAGCGTTGGTGTACGACACGTAATAGGAAGTAGTCCGTTTGGCACTGCGTTTAACTTCCCCCGCCTGTACTGGCTATGTCACTTGTTGCAGGTGTGGTATATACTTTAGCAAATTGGCGCCGCCGCTGGTGACGTCACACATGTGAGATGAGCGCCGGTATTCATAGGCTGGCGTAGTGGCCTGAAGAAGCGCTTAGGCGCGAAACTGCCGTCGCCTTATCACCTGTGTCAGCACTGCATGTATGTAAGTCCGCCTCCAGCCATTTTATGTACTCAGCTTTTATGTATCCAGCTATCATGTACTCAGCCGTGTGTATTCAGCTATGATGTACCCAGCTCTGGAGGAAATAAAAGAAGATTTCACCGATTGGTGAGTGCCGCCTACATATTCTCTTTTTGTACATTTTTCGAGCGTTGGTGTACAGCAGTCTTAAAATCACGCCACAAATTCTCAGTTGGACTGAGGTCTAGGCTTTGACTAGGCCATTCCAAGACATTTACATATTTCCACTTCAGTTTAACTTTAGGGTCATTTTCACTGCCATCCATCTTTTCTTCAATCGTGATCAGTTTTCTAGTCCCTGCCAATGAAAAGCATCCACATAGGCATCACCATGCTTCACTGTCGGAATGGCAAGAGATCTTTTAATCTTTTATTTACAATAACACACTGCTGGGCAGAGGCTTCCGCCCAGCAGTGTGTTCAGTGACGTCAACGGCTCTGATGGGCGGCCATCAGTGCCGGTGACGTCACTGGCCTCGCTGCTGGGCGGAATCCTCCACCTGGCAGCCCTATGGAGGGCTCAGTTCGTCACCGGAACTCCAGAAAATGCCTTTGCCCTGTGCAATTTAGCGTAGGGAAAAGTAGAGCATCGGAGCATGAACTGATCTGATGCTCAAGTCAGGGGGCTGTCTGGGTGTAAATGGGGATATGTCCGGGTTCAGCTCTGAACCCCTTTAAAAGTTTGGGGTATTTTTTTTTATAACCCAAGCCTAATCTATACACCTCTACAACTCTGTCTCCTAAATATTTGGAGAGCTCCTTGGTTGTCATGTTGTTTGCTTAGTAGTGTTGCAGACTCAGGGGCCCCCAGTGATCATAAATTTATCAGCTATTCTGTGAATAATGCCTTTAATAATTATATTTGCCTTCATTCTTAAGTGTAAGCCGTTCATGATGCAATACATAAAGTTATCTGTAGGCTGGATTGACCCTTTACATCATTCATGTGACATGTAGAAAATATATAGAGTGGATTAGAGACAGCACATAAACCATCCTTTATCAGATGAACTCTTATATGATTAAGTCATCGTTTTCTCTGGAAGTGTGAACAAAAAGATCTAACATACAATACACAAACCCATGAGACATTCATCACCTATGCGCTTATCCATTTTTATTATATTTTATTGTATTTGAATTTACTAATGTGATTTTTTGATTTTATGGAGGTCGGCCTCTGCTATTTATATTGAGTGATATTTAGTGCCATCATCCCCTTTTACCATTTATAGGTGAACTGTATACATGTACCAGAGATTGTCTTTTATATTTTTTAGATGTGCAATAAATTACTGTGTTTCCAAATGACCCAGATATTCAGTTGTGCCTATCTATACCATTGATCCAATTTATTTTGATGATAGGGGGATTCATTTTGATAGTAGCACCCATCCATCTCACATATCCGTGGAGCTACTCAAATTTGCCTATACCAAAAGAATAATGTTGCTGTAATCATGGTGCCATATTCGACAATTTACCTTATAATATAATAAATAATAAACGACTTCCATTGTGGATAAAAAATGGCCGCGGTCTTTATTAACTGGGGGGGGTAACCATAAATAATAAAATACCATAAATTATTAAGCCATTAAACTTTTCCAATATTAAATCGAGTCCATTAGTGCACTACTCATCCAGAGTCCACCCAGTAAGGCTGAGCGACTAACCCTCCCACACTTCCCACTCCCCCCTTTTCAAAGACCACGACTAAAGAAAACATTGGGAGGGCAGGCGGGACACGCTCCGTCCTCTTCTTTTCACCAGCGCTGACAGAGCTCCCACAGGTGAGTGTCCTCCATAAATACACCTTCTTTTTCCCGCTGAAACTTGCTCAGCCAATCCATAACTTCAGCTAAAATTAGCCCTTTGTGCAACCGATCAGCAATCTCCTTTGGTTGCCAGCTGACCTTTGATTCACCTGTGGAGAATAATGGCGGGCAAGGAGGGAAAGCAGGGGAATAGGGGGAGAGAGACAAATCCAACAAGACAACCTACTATATATAAGTCTCAGTTGCCACCATGAGGGGCAAATGCCTATATCGGCACAGCCCCTTTTATTATACTCTGCCTTACGTATCTGAAATGCAATGCGAGGTATGAAGGAAAGAAAGATGAGGATGCAGGATTATTTTTCATTGAGACATATGACATGTCTAGCTAAAATGGTCAGGCAAGCGGGCAGCAAGATCAAAAGAATCTCATACTGGATAGCATGCTAAGCCTCATCATTAGGATGGAAGCTGAAAAAGTGTCAGGAACCAGTGGTGAAAATACTAAGATATTTCTTTAGACAAACTAATAGAGCATAGACTTTACAGCGGAGGCTTTTTTCACACTTGTGTGAGGCCAAAGAAGGGACTCAAATAGAGCATCACACATTACACTAATAAGTGCAGTGCTCTTCTGCAGGCATCTTTATCTAGGCCTATCTAGAGAACAACAGAACTGTCACATTGTTATCCTAATTGTACTAATCTACTATTTTAGTAGCAGACAGCATTTTTCCTTCACAGCAGCAATGAAGTACACAAAGGATTACATATTTGTATAGAAGTTTTATCTATCTGTGCTGCTTGCTGCAGAGGACAATATTTTGTATTTAAGGTTAAACTGCCTAAATGAGAAATCTCCCCCTCTTGATACATTTACCCCAAAATACTTGTATTGTACTGTCTCTTGCACATCTCTTCTGTGTGCTTAAGGCCTATTACAGAGATAACTCAGCTTGCTATCATCTGACCATTAGCCCAGTGAAATGTTACTTGATAATCAGCAAGATTAATCTAATTCTATGGTATGAATAGATATTAGTACATCCGAATATTTTCTTTCTTAGGAAAATTCAATAAACTGTGTCTGGCTGTTGGGATAATCAGAGTTAATCCACAGTCTTATCTGTAATCTGTGTCTTCTCTGAGACTGGCGCAGGCTTGCTTTATTTAGTCTGGCAGAAATACCAATTTGGATATTTTAGTAGATCATATCTCCAAATATGATGCCTCCTCTTTACTCCCTCTTGTTTGGAAATCCATTCTAGGAAATTTTGCATTTAATGCATAAGATTTCATTTCCTCAAACTCTTTAAGTAAGAGGTTTATATATAAGAATGTCGCCACAACTCCTGGATATTTTGCAAGGAGCACTCATGAAATGTTGGTTGTTTTCCTATTTATATTTCTGGCAGTCATTTTAGTAAGACGTGCACTCATCCTACAAATTGTAAACTGTAAAGAATGATAAAGATTATTAGTAAAACAGTGCCTTCATGCAAAAGTGTTCACCCCCCTTGACTTTTTTTTCGTGTTTTGCTACATTACAGCCTTAAATTCAATGTTTTGTTAATCTGAATTTTATGTGATGGATCAGAACACAATAGTCTAAGTTGGTGAAGTGAAATGAGAAAAATATATCAATAAAACTATTGTTTAGAAATAGAAAACAGAAAATTGGCATGTCCGTATGTACAGTATTCACCCCTTTGTTAGGAAGCCCATAAAAAGCTCTGGTGCAAACAATTGCCTTCAGAAGTCACATAATTAGTGAAATGATGTCCACCAGTGTGCAATCTAAGGGTCACATGATCTGTCATTACATATACACACATTTTTTGAAAGGCCCCAGAGGCGACAACACCTAAGCAAGAGGCATCACTAACCAAGCACTGCCATGAAGACCAAGGAACTCTCCAAACAAGTAAGGGACAATGTTGTTGAGAAGTAGTGATGTCCCGAACTATTCGCTGGTAAACAGTTCACGGCGAACATAGCTTGTTCGCGTTCACCGCGGCGGGCGAACATATGCAATGTTCGGTCCACCCCTATTCGTCATCATTGTGTAAACTTTGACCCTGTACCTCACAGTCAGCAGACACATTCCAGCCAATCAGCAGCAGACCCTCCCTCCCAGACCCTCCCACCTCCTGGACAGCATCCATTTTAGATTCATTCGGAAGCTGCATTCTTAGTGAGAGGAGAGACAGTGCTGCTGCTGATTTATTATGGAAAGCGTTAGCTAGGGCAGTGTTCTGTGTCCACAGACTCATCTGCTGTAAGGACAGCGTCCTGACAGTACCCCAAAAAGCCCTTTTTAGGGCTGGTACATCAGTCTGCTTTATTTATATATATATATATGTTGAGGAAGGGTTGAGACGTATGCATATATATCCATGCATGCCTGCAAACACGTGCGGGCATGTATAGTATATATATGCATACATTAACCACCGCATCATGGGGTGATGTGCGCAGATGTGCCCAGCATCTGCGCACGTCTGCCCATGGTGATCCCCAGGGGTTCATGGTGGCCCTTGTGGGAAATATGTGGTCCCTGGAAGCTGTGCCCCCTTATAATCCCCCTTATATTAGTATATATATGTGCCCCCTTATATGTGTCCCCTTATAGTTAGTATATATTTCCTGTATGACCGTGTATATATTGGCCCTGTATGGCAAGTGGGGACATATGCATGTCCCCTGTATGTGATGCCCCAGATATATGCGAGGGTGTGTGTATATATAGATATGTGTGTATGTATTTGCACACGTATCTATGTATATACACTTATGTCAGCATGACAGTATGTATGTGGGCTTATTGCTGCCCATTCATACCCCCGGTTTTGTATGTGTTTATAGATGTGCCCCAAGCATCTGTGGATATATATATATATATATATATATGGGCCTATAACTGCCCATGTATGCCCCAGGTTTATAATGAGTATATATGTGTGTATAGATGCGCCCCAAGTATCTATTTACATATATATACTTAAATGCCCCCCAGAGGGACAGCGTTTAGCCAGTTCCTGCAGATGGCTGGTGACTTCAAAGGCTAAGCAGTTGCCTTTTGTTGATTTTATCAGCCTAGTTACTTATGTTTGGGACAGGGCTGGGTGTGTGGTGTTGCTAGCCTCAGGGGGCCAACTGGCAGTCCTGAGTGCAGGTATACGTCACAGTGACACTATGATGTCACATCCCTGAAGAAGGAGGAGGGGGGCTGCTTTTGTGCTATAAAGCCCCCAGCAGGGCAGACATGCTTGCTCTTGCAACTAGACTAGACACATGGGACAGTGCAGCTCCATTACGACCGCATGGAAGAGGCCTACTAACGCAGGATTAAGTATATCCCTGACCCCCGACCGCTATATCTCTCCCCTGGTTAACCCACACCCCTGGTCCTGTAACCCCTATATTTGTGTCCCTGATGTGCACCTTGGGCCCTGCCTTATAACCCTTGCCCCTGATGTGTACCCTGGGCCCTGATTTACCCTTGCCGTGTTACTGGACACCCTGATCCCCCAAACCCTTGCCTTATTGTATCCTTGTTTGTACCCCTGATCCTGTGCCACTGGTTCCCCTGATTGTATTTGTGGTTCAGTTACACCCCCCTGATGACCCCCACTGTATCTCCACCGTGTAACCCTTTCCCTACCCTGATTAACCCCTGGTGGTAACCCCTGCTCAAACCCTGCCACACACACCCCCCCGCCCCTCACTGTACACTTGCAGGGTATTTACCCTTGCTTTGCTGTACAGTTCTGATATTATCCCCATTGTTAACCCTTTGTGTTTGTGGTCGGTTTACACCCCTGTAAGGCCACCATTAACCCTTCGTCGTACCCCGTAGGGACAGTGAATAGTCAGGTGGGGTGGATTGTTAATATACTTGTATGTGTGAATTGTCTAGTTAGTTTATGGGTGGAATTGGGAATGTGTAGTGTAGTTTAGGATTGTATATTGTAGTGCTGTATTGTTAGTGTATTGCGTGCGTAGTGTATTAGGTTGTAATAAATACCATTATATTTGTACCCTTTTTGTAGTGTGTATTTATTGGCGATAGTTAGTTCAGTAAGGCGCATGCAGCTAGCGTAGCGATCAGTGTAAAGTATAGCAAAGGTATTGTGATATTATATAAAGGCATAAATAGGCGGAGTTATCACTAGATGGCTCCTCCCATTTATGAATATTAATTATCGATATGTGCATAAATATTGCTGATTAATATTCCCCCTTTACATTGGCGAGCCAGGCCCACTGCGTGGATTTTGCGTTTGTTTTTGGTCTTAAGGCTGAGGGTCGCTGGTACTGTGAATTAGCGGGCAGGAGAGACGCGGTCAGCGGAGTGTCTGAGCGTCTAGGACCCGATAATTCGAACAGGAGAAGCGATACTTCCCTTAGAGTACCACAAATAAAACAAAATCTTTTGCAGAGAATCTAGAATCTATCTGTGTACTAATATTTTTGTATTTGCTTTACACGGTCACCGTCGCTGGGGTAAGAGAAGAAGACACGGAAAAGTACAGCACCAACAAGCATCGCTCAAGTGATTGCAAGGGAGAAGCGGGCACGTCATTGAAGGAGATCCATCTTCGTGGGAGCGGCGTAAAAGTCAGGCTGGTCGGGAAGAGGCGATCCGGGAAAATTGACTTCTTCCAAGCAGCTGCGAGGTACGGCGCCAAGGAGAAGATGGACACTCATCAAACGGTGAGTATGGACTTCCCCACACTGCAACACTTGAGCAGACACAGCACATTTAACCCCATCCTCCCCGATTTGTTAGCACAGGCTTGTAGTTACGACAAGCTTTGTGTTAACAAACGGACGGTTTTGAACAAGGCCACCAAACGGCTTTGGATGCTGGCCAAACTCGTTCATACGTTTGAGGCTAGCATCTGTAAGCCAAAGGAAGTGGCGCTGGTGTCTCAGTCAACGGAGACAATTCCTCCGGCCATTCGCTGCCAGTGCTGTGCCAGTAATTCGGACCAGGTTTAGGCATTGCGGGCACAGCTGGCAGAGAATGTGCAGTCTACTGTTGACCGAGATGCGCAGGTGGCTAGGATAGAGTCACAGTTAGTAGAGCTGCAGAGGCAGAAGGAGGAAATTGAGGCTAAGTTGACTCAGTTTTATACTGAGGTCAAGGCCTTCAAGGAGCGGACTGCCTCTACTGACGTGACGGTAGCCAAATTGAAGGCTGAGGTTGCTGTAAGGTCCCAGCTAATGTCTGGCATGCAACAGGTCATCACCAAGTTGGTGCCGGCCCTTTCTTTTTCCGTAAAGCCAGGGTCGAACTCTCCCAAAATGTTGCCCTGTGCAGGGCCACAAGGGGGGAGAGTAGTCTGTGACCGGTCTGATCATCAGGTCAAGCCGGTCCAGACTAACAGAGATTTTTCCCTGACTTTGGGAAAAAGAACTGTGAAGAGTGCGTCCCTGAGGATGGTACAATTCAGGAGAAGGGAGCACGGCTGCAGTGTAGATGGACCTGGGTCATGCAGAGCAAACATCAGATGTTTTGCATGTGGTGGCCTAGGTCACATAGCGAGACACTGCAAAACACACAGGACAGGAAACCAAGTCACGTGTTTCAGGTGTGGGAACAAAGGACACATTGCAAGGAATTGCCCTTGTGCAAGTAATTGCAATGTGTCCAACAGTATCAGCCAGGTAACAAATTGTGCAGTGGGGTCTAGTCAGCCTGGCCATAACGGGGTTACCTCTCGGCAGCATCACCAGCTGCTGAGGGGTCAGTGGCCAAGCTAGGCTAGGCAACATTTGACACCCCTGTACTATTTGTTACACCGTTTGTTCCCTGTGTATGTCCATGTTGTGTGTTTTTGTTATCTGTTTGTAAGTTTTTCTTGATGTTGATAGTGGTAGTCCTTGTCTACGAGTGTGTTCCACCATGCTGATTTATGTAGTGTTGTAAGTCCCGTCTGCTGTCTTTGTTTCATTCTGTGTCCCCTTGGAGTGGAACAGTGTTATACTGTGGATCAAGAACGTATAGGTTCGCGAGCAGATAATATCACACGGGAAATCCTGCTGGTCGGGAGAAGGCATAAGGACCTTCTCCATGCAGCACACAAAGGATGATGTGATATTATTCTGGGCAACCAGGGTCTCAGATCAATACAGATAACACTGTTTTGCTCAAGGTTTTCGGTAGGGCTGTGTTGCGCTGGAGACTGGGGCGAACAGACAACATTGGTGTAATGTTGTGCTGCGCACTTGATTCTAGTCCGAGCAGGCGGCACAGCTCTGATAGGGATTGGACGCAGAGTGTTTGGCAGCAGAGTGTGGACTGTGTTCTTGTGTTGTGGGGTCCTGGGGAGTCAGGGCATGACTATGCCATTGGTTCTGCAGGCCTCCACAGGACAGGATCACAGGGGGAAGTCAGCCTGGGTGCACACGAGTGGACAGGGATGCGGTGCCCTCAATAACAAGATGGTGCTTTGTCCACAGAACTCCAGTTATCCTAACCTAGTAGGGTGGCCATCCTTATCTGTTGGTGCAGAGGGATGTGCAGCAGAGGACTCAATCCTCTGAAGGTAGGGTGTTCAGACACCAGTGTTGGGATAACGAGGGGTCCTGTGAGATAAAGGGCAGCCCAATACCTTTCTCTACCCATGGGTCAAAGGTATTGGGGCTGGGAATTTTCACATTTAATTGCACTGTTAGGGGAGAAATTCCCCTGGGAGCGCCTGGTGTTTTCTTCTGCCATAGGTGTGATTTTATATGGAGCGGAAGAAAAACCTAGGAGATGCCACAGAAGAGGCCAGCTATTCCCCCTGACACTGTTGTGAAGCTCCAGAGGATCCCACTGGATTTTGGCAACGAAGCGACCTCTACCTAGAGGTGTTATAGCAATGAAGACTGTGCCACAATCCAGCGGGAGCATTATTTAAGGCTCTGGAGGAAGACTTGGGAGACGTTCGGGTGGAAGAACCTACTATCATTTGTTTCACCCAGTGAAACTTCTTCTGGTTCTGGTCATCGGAGGGTCAAGGGACTTACTGACCAAATACACCAGAACCAGACAGAACTTTACAGAACTATCCGGAGGAGGAGGCTCAGGACATAACTCAAACATGGTTCCTGTAGCCAAATATTGTATGGACACACTTTGTTTCCTATGAGGGTTCGGGACGTATAATTTGTACTACCCCGAAACCCCATAGCACATTGTATTTATTGATTGATTGTGTTTGTTGTTCGATGGTGTACCCATAGACACTCTAGGTACAAATCTGTGACAGCCTATATTTGGCTGTACACATTTGCATCCTATAGTCGTTTCCCATTGACACAGGGGTCTGCGACCTACCTGTGTCTTTGGAGGTGTAGAGATATGCCAGGTTGCATGAGTCTCTATGGGTACACATACATATAATGATTTTGGTGGTGTTGGGACGGATGTGACCTGTATTTTGTGTGAATGGGGATAAGGTTAGGTCGCGATAGGGACAGGCATCATTCATTTGCCACCTTGAACCCTGGAACGGTGAGGTTCTTAAGGGAAGGGCTGGAGGTGTAGTGTGGCGGAGGTGTTCTCCGCAGTAGAATTTAGGTACTATGACATCACCGCTTAAGAGTCTGACCTGCCTTGTAAAGACCTATTAATCTGTCCACGGGAGAACCGCACCCATCAAGATGGAAACAGACGTTGGATAGAAGAAAGTTGGGACTGAGGTTGTGAGGGTGAACCCGCTCCAGATGCCTTGGAAGCGGGCCATACCTGAAGATCGGCAGAACTACCGAGAGACTGTGGGGGTGTGGTCACTCCAAAGTGGGAGTGGCCGACACCAAGAGACTGTGAAAGAAAGACCAGTTAAAGACTGTAAGGGTGAACCCGCTCCAGAATTGGGGGGGGGGCGAAGATACCTGAAGATCGGCAGAATTACCGAGAGACTGTGGGGGTGTGGCCACTCCAAAGTGGGGGTGGCCGACACCAAGAGACTGTTAAAGAGAGGCCAGTTAAAGACTGTAAGGGTGAACCCGCTCCAGAATTGGGGGGGGCGAAGATACCTGAAGATCGGCAGGATTACCGAGAGACTGTGGGGGTGTGGTCACTCCAAAGTGGGGGTGGCCGACACTAAAAGACTGTTAAAGAGACTGTGGGTGTGTGGTATCCTAAAGATGTCAAGAAGAAGACGGTGTATCCTGTGGACGGAGGAGTAGGTTACGCCCCTGATGTGTACCCTGGGCCCTGATTTACCCTTGCCGTGTTACTGGACACCCTGATCCCCCAAACCCTTGCCTTATTGTATCCTTGTTTGTACCCCTGATCCTGTGCCACTGGTTCCCCTGATTGTATTTGTGGTTCAGTTACACCCCCCTGATGACCCCCACTGTATCTCCACCGTGTAACCCTTTCCCTACCCTGATTAACCCCTGGTGGTAACCCCTGCTCAAACCCTGCCACACCCCCCCCCCCCTCACTGTACACTTGCAGGGTATTTACCCTTGCATTGCTGTACAGTTCTGATATTATCCCCATTGTTAACCCTTTGTGTTTGTGGTCGGTTTACACCCCTGTAAGGCCACCATTAACCCTTCGTCGTACCCCGTAGGGACAGTGAATAGTCAGGTGGGGTGGATTGTTAATATACTTGTATGTGTGAATTGTCTAGTTAGTTTATGGGTGGAATTGGGAATGTGTAGTGTAGTTTAGGATTGTATATTGTAGTGCTGTATTGTTAGCGTATTGCATGCGTAGTGTATTAGGTTGTAATAAATACCATTATATTTGTACCCTTTGTGTAGTGTGTATTTATTGGCGATAGTTAGTTCAGTAAGGCGCATGCAGCTAGCGTAGCGATCAGTGTAAAGTATAGCAAAGGTATTGTGATATTATATAAAGGCATAAATAGGCGGAGTTATCACTAGATGGCTCCTCCCATTTATGAATATTCATTATCGATATGTGCATAAATATTGCTGATTAATATTCCCCCTTTACAATATATATATATATATATATATACATATATATTATAGTTGCCTGCCCGTGTGTGAGAGGCTGCAGGCTCACAGACTGTACTGTGTGCACACCATTCATACAGGGTGTCACAGACAGTACCTTGCAGATAAAAAAAAGTCAATTTTCTTTTTTTTTTTATATAATCGCAGTTGCCAGACAGTGAGAGGCTGCAGGCTCACAGACTGTACTGTGTGCACACCATTCATACAGGGTGTCACAGTACCTTCCAGATAAAAAAAATTCTATTTATTTTTTCTCTGTGATATAATCGCAGTTGCAAGCCAGTGAGTGTCTGGCCCACAGTCTGTACTGTGTCCACTGGCCAGGCCACCACTCATACCATTACAGGGTGTCACAATACCTTGCAGATAAAAAAAAGCCAATTTATTTTTTCTCTGTGATATAATCGCAGTTGCCAGACAGTGAGAGGCTGCAGGCTCACAGACTGTACTGTGTCCACTGGCCAGGCCACCACTCATACCGTTACAAGGTGTCACAATACCTTGCAGATAAAAAAAAGTACATTTATTTTTTCTCTGTGATATAATCGCAGTTGCAAGCCAGTGAGTGTCTGGCCCACGCAGACTGTACTGTGCCCACTGCCCATCACTTATATAGGGTGGCACAGTACCTTGCACGCATAGTACCACTTATCTAAAAAAAATTACAGGCAGAGGCAGGCCACCCCGCAGGGGCCGTTGTGGTCGTGGTGCTGTGATTTCCACTGGCCCTGGAATAATGCCCAGTGTTTAGAGGCCACGTACCCTGAACCTGAAAAATTCTGAGAAATAGTTGACTGGCTTACACAGGACACTCAATCTTCAACAGCTTCCGCTAAGAACCTTGACGCACCATCCTCCTCCAGCTCAGCTTCGGTCACCTGCTCTCAAGTTACCACTCTCCCGCCTGCCGCCACCACCACCACTGCCACCACAGCCACCTCAGCCGCTTCACTTGATCCGTCAGAGGAGTTATTTACACATCAGTTGGATGAAATTACTGATGTGCAACCATTATTGCCAGAGGATGTAGATAACAGGGATATGTCTCAGTCAGGCAGGATTACACACATGGACGTACAGTGTGATGATGATGATGATGTTGTACCCGCTGCTGCTTCCTTTGCTGAGGTGTCAGATACAAGTGAAGTGGTTGATGATGACGATGTGTCCGTGGATGCCACGTGGGTGCCTGCTCGAAGAGAAGAAGAAGAGGGGGAAAGTTCAGAAGGGGAGACAGAGAGAAGGAGGAGACGAGTTGGAAGCAGGGGGAGGTCGTCGCAAGGAGCTAGTGGCACAGTCAGACAGCATGTATCGGCACCTGGGGTCAGCCAGACAGCACGCCAATCAATGCATGCTGTTGCCACCACCAGAATGCCATCATTGCAAAGCTCAGCAGTGTGGTATTTTTTGTGTGTGTCTGCCTCTGATAACAGCAATGCCATTTGCAACCTGTGCCAAAAGAAACTGAGTTGTGGGAAGTCCAACACCCACCTCGGTAAAACTGCTTTGCGAAGGCACATGATCTCACATCAAAAACTCCAATGGGATCAACACATGAGTACAAGCAGCACACAAACTCAAAGCCACCATCCTCCTCCTGGTCCAGCATCTTCAGCCACGTCAACCACTGCTGTCCTCCTTTCCCCCTCTCAGCCACCCGCCACTCTGCCTCTCACCTTCAGCAGTTCCATCTCATCTGCCCACAGTCAGGTGTCTGTCAAGGAAATGTTTGAGCGTAAGAAGCCAATGTCACAGAGTCACCTCCTTGCCCGGCGTCTGACAGCTTGCTTGACGGAACTCTTAGCCCGCCAGCTTATACCATACCAGCTGGTGGAGTCTGAGGCCTTCAAAAAATTTGTCGCTATTGGGACACCACAGTGGAAGGTACCCGGACGAATTTTGTTTTCAAAAAAGGCAATCCCAAACCTCTACTCAGTTATTGAAAAGGAAGTCATGGCATCTCTGGCATACAGTGTTGGGGCAAGGGTCCATCTGACCACTGATACCTGGTCTGCAAAGCACGGTCAGGGCAGGTATATCACCTACACTGCGCATTGGGTCAACCTGCTGACAGCTGACAAGCATGGAATGCGTGGCTCTGCAGTGGAGTTGGTGACACCGCCACGACTTGCAGGCAGGCCTACTGCCACCTCCTCTACTCCTCCTACTCCATCCTCTTCGATAACCTCCTCGGCTGAGTCCTCTTCTGCTGCGGCATCTGGCTGCACATCAACTGAATCCCCCCAGCTCCCCAGGGGCTATTCCACATCTCGGATACGACAGTGTCACGCTGTCTTGGGGTTGACTTGCCTGAAAGCAGAGAGCCACACCGGACCAGCACTCCTGTCCACCCTGAACGCACAGGTGGATCAGTAGCTGACCCCACACCAACTGGAGATCGGCAAAGTGGTGTGTGACAATGGAAGCAATTTGTTGGCGGCATTGAATTTGGGCAAATTGTCACATGTGCCGTGCATGGCACATGTGTTGAATCTCATCGTACACCGCTTTGTGTCTAAGTGCCCAGGCTTACATGACGTCCTCAAGCAGGCCAGGAAGGTGTGTGGCCATTTCAGGCGTTCCTACACGGCCATGGCGCACTTTTCTGATATTCAGCGGCGAAACAACATGCCAGTGAGGCGCTTGATTTGCGACAGCCCGACAAGTTGGAATTCAACACTCCTAATGTTCGACCGCCTGCTCCAACAAGAAAAAGCCGTCAACAAGTATTTGTATGACCGGGGTGCTAGGACAGCCTCTGCGGAGCTGGGTATTTTTTTGCCACGTTACTGGACGCTCATGCGCAATGCCTGTAGGCTCATGCGTCCTTTTGAGGAGGTGACAAACCTAGTCAGTCGCACCGAAGGCACCATCAGCGACCTCATCCCATTTGTTTTCTTCCTGGAGCGTGCCCTGCGAAGAGTGCTGGATCAGGCTGTAGATATGCGTGAAGAGGAAGAGTTGTAGTCACCATCACCACCAGAAACAGCCTTGTCTTCATCGCTTGCCGGGCCTGCGGCAACGCTGGAAGATGAGTATGAGGAAGAGGAGTCAGAGGAGGAATGTGGATTTGAGGAGGAGGAAGACCAACCACAGAAGGCATCCCAGGGTGCTCGTTGTTGTCACCTATCTGGGACCTGTGGTGTTGTACGTGACTGGCGGGAAGAACAGACCGTCAATGACATCAGTGAGGACGAGGAACGGGAAATGAGTAGCTCGGCATCCAACCTTGTGCAAATGGGGTCTTTCATGCTGTCATGTCTGTTGAGGGACCCTCGTATAAAAAGGATGAAGGAGAACGACCTGTACTGGGTGGCCACGCTACTAGACCCCCGGTATAAGCAGAAAGTGGTGGAAATGTTACCAAATTACCGAAAGTCAGAAAGGATGCAGCAGTTCAAAACCAAACTAAAAAATATGCTTTACACAGCTTATAATGGGAATGTCACAGCACAACGGGAATCTAACTGGGGAAGAGGTGAAAGTAATCCTCCTCCTACCACGACGGCGGCAAGGACAGGACACTTTACAAATGTGTTGTTGATGGAGGACATGCAGCGCTTTTTCAGTCCTACACATCGCCACAGCCCTTCGGGATCCAGCCTTAGAGAACAACTCGACCGACAGGTAGCAGACTACCTCGCCTTAACTGCAGATATCGACACTCTGAGGAGCGATGAACCCCTTGACTACTGGGTGTGCAGGCTTGACCTGTGGTCTGAGCTATCCCAGTTTGCGATAGAACTTCTGGCCTGGCCTGCTTTAAATGTCCTGTCAGAAAGGACCTTCAGTACAGCAGGAGGCATTGTCACTGACAAAAGAAGTCACCTCGGTCAAAAAAGTGTTGATTACCTCACCTTCATTAAGATGAATGAGGCATGGATCCCGAAGGGACTGACAGTGGGGGATACGTTTGACTAACAAAAGACCTGATGACATGCCTTGGCCTCAAAATTGTCCCCACGCTGACTTTCGTGAATTCTCTGCCACCAACTAGGGTTCAAGCCGCAATGTTTTAGTCACCTTTCTGCCTGGAAAACATCAATTTTTCCGGCCGCTGCTACAACAGCGGCTGCAACAATACCATTGTTTTTCAGGCATGTGTACATGCCTAATTTTTCTGGCCTCTGGTGCTGCACTGTGGCTGCAAAAACAAAACAACAAAAAAAAAGGCACATACAAGTGTCAATTCCCCTTCGTGATCGTTACCTTGTTGTGGTGAAGGGGCTTGCGTATTACATTGAAGCGATCATCACCTCTATGAGTGTGTTGGCAATGTTGCCACACCCCAGATGATAAGGCCGTTGCTTCATTATGATCAGACAAAAAGCGATCAGCTGGATAATTTTTCATAGAAAAAACATTAATTTTCTTTTTTTTTTTTTTAAAGTTGTATGGGTTTTTAATACATAAAATAAAGAAATAATAATAAAGTCTCTTAATAGTTTATTAGAAATAATGCAGACAATTAAAAAAATCCCCATCAATTCCAATACAAAGCAAGTACAGAGCTCAGAACTAAATTATTGCAGGATGTCGTAATGGTTCGTTAATTCGACAATGGTTAATCAATTCGACACACGTCCCCGGATAGGGGACGTAACAGGGATTAAACTGATAGGAATAGTACTAGTTAAGACACCACTCATATAGGGTGTCACAGCACATTGCTCTGTGCACGCGCAGTGCCCCAACTTGGGAGTAAGAGGATTGACCAAGCTGCTTTTTCCATCTCCCGTTTCCTAAAATCAATTCAGTTTGGTGTATCAGAGTTTGGTCTGTCACTGTGAAGGCAGTCGAAGGTACCCGGCCTAAATTTTTTTTTCACAAAAGGCAATCCCTGATATGGGACGTAACAGGGATTAAACTGATGAGAATAGTACTACAGAAAATACCACTCATATCGGGTGTGACAGTAAATTGCACGATGCAGACGCAGTGACCGTGGATTAAAACAAAGGGGAGGGAGCCAGCGTTTTTTTAACCATCTTCCCGTTCGAAAAATCTATTCAATAAATGGACCCCAGATTGGGGATGTAACAGGGATTAAACTGATGAGAATAGTACTACAGAAAATACCACTCATATCGGGTGTGACAGTAAATTGCACGGTGCAGACGCAGTGACCGTGGATTAAAACAAAGGGGAGGGAGCCAGCGTTTTTTTAACCATCTCCACGTTCGAAAAATCTATTCAATAAATGGACCCCAGATTGGGGACGTAACAGGTATTAAACTGATGAGAAGAGAACTACAGAAAATACCACTCATATCGGGCGTGACAGTAAATTGCATGGCGCAGACGCAGTGACCGTGGATTCAAACAAAGGGGAGGGAGCCAGCGTTTTTTTTAACCATCTCCCCGTTCGAAAAATCAATTCAATTCACCTTTCGGGGACCCTTGGTGTTGTACGTGGCTGGGTGGAGGAAGAAACCTTCAATGATATCAACGGGACATGGCTAGCTTGGTATCCAACCTTGTGCAAATGGGGAGTTTGCGGTTGGGCAAATGGACTGTTTGCGGTGCATTAAAAGGGGAGTTTGGTCTGTCAATGTCTGTGAAGCGGGCGTAACCCTTACACTACCTGATCGATACAACATCATACCTGATCGTATACACACACTGGATGTTTTAAACCACGTTGTTCAAAAAAATTTAGGATTGTTAGGTGATTTATGCTCTTTATGGATTAAAACCCAACTCTGCGTCAACTATGTAATTTTCCATGGGAGTTTTGCCATGGATCCCCCTCCGGCATGCCACAGTCCAGGTGTTAGTCCCCTTGAAACAACTTTTCCATCACTACTGTGGCTAGAAAGAGTCCCTGTGGGTTTTAAAATTCGCCTGCCTATTGAAGTCAATGGCAGTTTGCCCGGTTCACCCGTTCGCGAACATTTGCAAAAATTTGCGTTCGCCGTTCGCGAACGGAAAATTTTATGTTCGCGACATCTCTATTGAGAAGTACAAGTCAGGGTAAGGTTATAAAAAAAATATACAAATCTTTGATGATCCCCAAGAGCACCATCAAATCTATCATAACCAAATGAAAAGAACATGGCAGAACTGCAAACCTGCCAAGAGACGGCCGCCCACCAAAACTCACGGACCAGGAAAGGAGGGTATTAATCAGAGAGGCAGCACAGAGCCCTAAGGTAACCCTGGAGGAGCTGCAGAGACTGGAGTGTCTGTACATAAGACGACAGTAATCCGTACGCTCCATATTGTTGGGCTTTATGGCAGAGTAGCTAGAAGAAAGCCATTACTTTCAGCAAAAAACAAAAAGACACGTTGTGAGTTTGCGAAAAGGCATGCGGGAGTCTCCCAAAATGTATGAAGGAAGGTGCTTTGGTCTGATGAGTCTAAAATTGAACTTTTTGGCCATCAAAGAAAACGCTATGTCTGGTGCAAACGCAACACATCACATCACCCAAAGAACCATAATCCAAAAATTGAGGAAGGACAGCACCACTTACTACAAATTTAAGCGGCGAGTTCTTGCGATGTCAGGCCCCAGCCTGAAGGGCCCCTTAAATGCCAGGAAAGACTTCAGAAAAATTGCAGCACTCCCAATCTTGAATCAAATCCTTCTCTTTATTAGCACCAAAAAAAGCGACGTTTCGACACAGCAGGTCTTTTTCAAGCTACAGACAGCTTGTAGCTGTAGCTTTAAAAAAAACATGGTGTGTCAAAACGTTGCTTTTTTCGGTGCTAATAAAGAGAAGGATTTGATTCAAGATTGGGAGTGCTGCGATTTTTCTGAAGTCTTTCCTATCACCCAAAGAACACCATCCCCACAGTGAAACATGGTGGTGGCAGCATCATGCTATGGGGATGTTTTTCAGCAGTCGGGACTTGGAAACTGGTCAGAGTTGAGGGAAAGATGGATGGTGCTAAATACAGGGATATTCTTCAGCAAAACCTGTACCACTCTGTGCGTGATTTGAGGCTAGGACGGAGGTTCACCTTCCAGCAGGACAATGACCCCAAACACACTGCTAAAGCAACACTTGAGTGGTTTAAGGGGAAACATGTAAATGTGTTGGAATGGCCTAGTCAAAGCCCAGATCTCAATCCAATAGAAAATCTGTGGTCAGACTTAAAGATTGCTGTTCACAAGCGCAAACCATCCAACTGGAAGGAGCTGGAGCAGTTTTGCAAGGAGGAATGGGCAAAAATCCCAGTGGTAAGATGTGGAAAGCTCATAGAGACTTATCCAAAGCAACTTGGAGCTGTGATTGCCGCAAAAGGTGGCTCTACAAAGTATTGACTTTAGGGGGTGAATAGTTATGCACACTGACTTTTTCTGTTATTTTGTCCTATTAGTTGTTTGCTTAACAATAAAAAAAAAAAACATCTTTAAAGTTGTGGGCATGTTCTGTAAATTAAATGATGCAAATCCTCAAACAATCCATGTTAATTCCAGGTTGTGAGGCACCAAAACATGAAAAAAGTCTTGGGGGTGAATCGTTTGCAAGGAACTTGTATATGTCTACAATTAGGAATATTAATATGAAGACTAAAGATGAGCGAATCGAAGTTGACGAATTTCCTCGCACTTCGTGGTAACGAATCACATTTTTTCTAAAATGGCTGCTGCACATGTTACATAGTGAAAGTAAGAAGCCCGGGAACGAGGGAGCACCCACAATGCCATGCAGACAGCCAATCAGCAGATTGCCAGCCCCTGTGATGTCACAGCCCTATAAAATGCTTCCTCATGCCTGATCGTCACCATTTTACAGTGCAGGGAGAGACGTTACAGGCACTAGGGGCAGTATTTCAAAAATACTTTATTAAAAAAAGAAACAAAATAAAAAAACGATTGAGCAGTTCAGGGAAAAATTATTCATGGTGTAGGGAAAGGATAGGGAGGCATTATCCAAACTGTACGGAGAGAGCAGGGACCAATAGGAGAGTGGGTAATAGGAGCTATTCTATTACACCTTGCTGTACTAATTGGGGTTACTAAAAGTGATCTATTACTACAGATTTTAGGTTGTTTTAAACAGTAATTGCAGTAATCCCAGCATCTGTTATTGGGTTGAACCAGTTTTGGGGGGTATTTATTTTAAATATAAAAAGTACGTCCGTTCCTCCTTGCTTTTGGGGTGAATTTGCCACCTGATACAAACAGTTTTGGGGGGTGTTTAGTTGATATATAAGTACATCCATTTCTCATTGATTCTGCGGTGAAATTGCATTCTGATACAAACAATTTTGGGGTGTATTTAGTTGATATATAACTACTTCCATTCATCCTTCATTCTGGGGTGAAGTTGCGTTCTGATACAAACAGTTTTGAGGTGTATTTAGTTTTTACATACAGTAAGTACTTGCGGTCTGGCATGCTGCACCGGTGAAGAAATCATGCTCCTCGGGCTTTACGAAAAAAAAGATAGAGGTGATCACATCATAGGCCGAGAACAGATAACCCGAAAAGGGTTAGCCGACGAGGCAGCCGTTCACCGAAGCAGAACACTCCTCTATACACAAAGGGTGGTCAAATTCTTTTACACTTAATTTGATGCCACAATCAGTAGTTGCGGAGTTGGTGTGAAATAGTGGCCTGATACTACACACTTTAGAGTGAGTTCACACTTTAGTTATTGGATCAGTTATTACTAACATTTTTTGTGAGCCAAAACCAGTAGTGAAGCTTACTCAGAGATAAGGTGTAATGGAAAGATATGCACCTGTTCTGTGTTTTTGACCCAAACCTAGTTTGATACTACACATTTTAGGGTGTTCAAATTCTTTTACACTTAATTCAATGTGTCAATCAGTAGTTGTGGAGTTGGTGCGAAATTGCGGCCTGATACTATTGCTCTTTTACCCTTGCAGCTAATGTTACAGTACAGGATGTCCGACAAACAGGTGAGGAGGAGAGATCCACTGCTTCCTCTGGTAGGCGGGCAAGTAGCGAAGATGATAGTCACGTGGGAGCTGGTGTTGCGAGCTGTCAGGCACGTGGCCCTGAGACTGGTGAGAGTGACATCAGTGATGTGCAGACAGTGGCGGACGATGATGTGGCCGATCGCATGTGGGAGCTGGGTGGTGCACGGGTTCACGGAGGCAGCGGTAGAAGGCAGTCAGCGCGGAGTGATGGCGGGGAAACATTTAGCAGTATGGGAATTTGTCATCAAGCTGCCAGAGGATGATCAGCATGGCCCACTCTGACTGGGCAACTGTTTTAACAACTCATGCGATCCCTTATGTGATTCCTCATGCGATTCCCACCCTCACCACTCTGTGACTGGGCCACTGTGTTGTTGACTCATGCAATTCCTCATGCGATTCCCACCCTCACCACTCTGTGACTGGGCCACTGTGTTGTGGACTCATGCGATTCCTGATGCGATTACCACCCTCACCACTCTGTGATTGGGCCACTGTGTTGTGGACTCATGCGCTTTCTCATGCGATTCCCACCCTCACCACTCTGTGACCGGGCCACTGTGTTGACGACTCATGCCATTCCTCATGCGATTCCCATCCACACCACTCTGTGACTGGGCCACTGTATTGATGACTCATGCGACTCCTCATGCGAATCCAACCTTCACCGCTCTGTGACTGGGCCACAGTGTGGGCGACTTATGCCATTCCTCATGCGATTCCCACCCTCACCCCTCTGTGACTGGGCCACAGTGTTGACGACTCATGGTGGCACTACTTGTTTCAGCATGTAACAGAACAAGTTCTGTAGAAATCTATGTGGAATCAGCTGACGACGGTGTAAAAGGAGTGCGCCTCTTCTTGATGCTAGCATTGACCTGTAAGGCTGACTTCACACTTGAGTTATATGATCAGTTTTGGCCTCGTAACTGACCAAATAAGTGAAGTGTGCAGTGATTCTAAGAGCGACACCTGTCATGTGCGTGTCATACTGACTCACAGTATTATTTCACTACCACAGCAAACTCCCTATGTGTGTTTCTGCAAGGCACAGTGTTCTACACCACTATACAGGTTCTCAGCAGCCAGGAAATAGCTGTTATTTAACGTGATTCATCACAAATAAATTTGGATCAAATCTTTTTGGCAAATTTGCCGAACCGTCCGTTTCGAAAATCA
Source organism: Bufo bufo (assembly GCF_905171765.1). Lineage (NCBI taxonomy): Eukaryota > Metazoa > Chordata > Amphibia > Anura > Bufonidae > Bufo > Bufo bufo. The sequence continues at coordinate 180,674,971 of NC_053389.1, forward strand.
TAATAACTAGAGCTGAGCAACTCAATTCTAAATGAATCGGATTCATAACAAATTTCACAAAAATTCCTACTCAAAAATCCTGAGAAGAAGTCCAAAACCTGACAGGAGTCTCTCTAAGGGTCCATTCACACGTCCGTTGAATGGGTCCAGATCCGTTCCGCAATTATGCGGAACGGGTGTGGACCCATTCATTTTCAAAGGGGCCAGAAAGAATAGTTCACTATAAAGCCATAAACAATATACATGTGTAATGCTCCAGCAACCCCAACGTACGTTTCACGCAAGCTTTATAGTGAACTATTCAGCTCTAGTTATCCATGTACTCTGCGATATTTGCACTTTGCACTTTATATTTATATCCTGTTTACAGTGTATGAGATCTCTACTTAGCTTTTATAGCTCTGCCTGACTATATGTATTTTTGACATCCTGTTTGGCCTACATGCATATATGTGCCATATTTATACATTCATTGTTTGAATTAATTTGCCATTTCAGGTTTTAGTCGTGCTCCATGTCATCTTGTGTGCTCTTTTTTCACCATCCATTGTTTTCTATGTGTTTTTACTGTTATTTGTCTCGTATGGAGACGCTAATAAAGTTTATATATATATATAATACTATTGAGTGCTAGCCCTGTCTTTCTCTTTTTGGTGTACTACTATACGTGCTGGCTTTGCACGGGTACTCACTTTCGTGAGTCATTTATTATTGGTGCTTAATATTGTAATATTGTAATCTCTTGCATATATCATCATTAAATTCACACAAGTTTTATTCTATTCCAACAACTCATTGCATTATTTTTTTGTCAGAGTGTATTTTAGTTGTTCTTTGTGCTGCTACAAAAAAGTGAAAAAAAAAACACTTTTTTCTCTTTTTTCCACATTTTACAATATAAAAATTACTCAAATTAAAATAGCTTAAAAATAAAACCCCTTGTATCACCAAAAATGATTTGAATATTCTAACAGAAAGAAAATATTGTTTTCGAACCATCATAAATAAATAATTATTTGTTTCTCTGTGAATTGCTACCTGTTGCCTTAGGCACCTGCCTTTTTATAAATATGGCCTTGCTTGTAGTTCGATGTCCTGGTTTTGACCCCTGGCACGTCCTCTGATTATTTCATCACATTGTCATTGTTACATTTCCTCAGTCACCAAAGTGACGATCCCTGGGTTAAGGAGGATTTACACTAGCTGACCGAGGCGGCTAATATCGAGAAGGAACCATTTCTTTCTGATAACTGCCTGCTCGTCAGTGGAGATAAAGAGCTGCATTTACATGCATCAATCACCTCCACAATATGCGTGCAAGCTATGGCTACTGCAGCCACCCTTCCTCATACAGATTCATTGTTTCTGAGCAGCAGATCGCAGTTTATACAGCACGATCTGCGGCACAGAAAAAATGATCTAGGGTGCCTGCACACGATGCAGATTATGCACTGGTTTACTGAGTGGATTTTACTGCCACCGATTGCCGGATGAACAAGCAAATGCTAGTTTATTGGGAAACACAAATCTTTTGACATGTTAAAAAATGATCCTATGCAGGCGGCAGACCGTGGTGTCTACTAACAATCTGCAGCTGGAAAACTACTAGACAGCATGGGGACGAGTGATGGCATAGCAATTGCTCCTCTCCATGCTGCGGAGGAGATTGCTGCATGTAGTAGCAGTGGTCTCCTCCACTATCAAGCAAACGATTGTCGTGAGGGAACGTTCCTCCCCCCCCCTTCATTGTCATGAAGCAGCCGCCGGCTCACTGCGCACAGTGCTTCGACTTCCGGCGGCTGCTTCATGAATTATTATCACAGGGATCGCAGGTCAGTGAATGTAACGGAGCATTAGATTGCATAGAAAGGGGGAGTCTTAGGAGTTAAAATTACATTTATAATTTTAACTCCTAAGACTCCTGTGCCCAGCCTTCTGTCTCCCAGGGAAGCACGAGGCATAAGCACAGCGTCTGCACAGCCAGTCTCCCCTTTTCTAATAGGAGACGGATGGCCCTTAGCAACGCACATTTGAAGAGTGCTGCTAAGGGCCATTTCAGCCCCAGTTTTCTACCAAAAATAAACGTTTTGGCTAAATAAAGTCTATTGCAAAATTGTTACCTATCACTTGCCCTACACTTTAGCAAAAAAAAAAAAAAAAATATGACAGTTATCCTATAATACTACAGTGTAACATCACTTGTAGGTGAAAACCTGGTAACAGTCTTATCCGTTACTTCCTGATATGGTAAAGTATGGTATATATGACCTAAATATAATTTATTGTACATGTAAAGTTAAGTGCCATATAATGACATAATAGACATTGGGGCCTTTGTTAGGCTTTGAACTTTTGGAGGGACAGTCCCTATTTTTGACCCAACTTCCTCTGTCCCTCTTTTTGATCCGATGTATAGATTTGTATTAATATATCTACAATATTGATCCAAAAAGTGTTTAGTTCATCTCTGTATGTTAAAGCCTTGTATAATATTTTATTATTTGATGTGATTTGGGTTTTAGAAATTTCTATATTCAGATAATTTGTGCGCTAGTGTAAAAGAAAACCATTCAAGTGTATAGATATGCAGGAAAAATGGATCTATAACATAATGAACCATAAGTGTCTCTCTTTGACCGTCCAAAAAGTTTGGAGGTATGCTATTATGAAGGGGCACATCTGGGTAAAGCCATTTTAAAGGGGGACACATCTGGCATAGCTACTGTGAAGGAGGCACAATGTGGGCATTACTACTTTGTGGTGGCACAAAGGGAGAATAATTACTATGTGGGGGCACTAATAGGACTGGGTGTGTATAGTAATGCTTTGGGCCGAGTAAGAAGTGTGGCCTAGTATGAAATAAAATTACCGCAGCGCGCTATGCACACCGGACATATTGTCCCTCTTTGCAATATACAAAAGTTGGGAGGTATATGCAATATAAGTCATAGCTAGACCTTCCTTCACTCAGGACAAAGATTCAGTTTGATATCCAAGCCCTGTACAGTATCAGGCTGGTCTTCTAAACTGATCAGTAATCTACTGACTAAACGGAAAATGGAGCTTCATTCAAATACCCTGTGGTGAAATATAATCTTAACAGGCAGCAACCATAGGAGTCTTACAGGGTGTGAGTGCTTAACATATGCTGCCCTCTAATGGAGATGTAGCAGAATGACGCTTATGACAGTTACTTAGTCACCTATTAATAAGCATTGGGACTAGTCCAGTTTTTTTTAATGTGTATAAAATTTACATACTTGAACCTGGAGGGACCTGGCAGCAAGTGTTCTCTTTCCCCGTAGAGCCACCATAGGCGAAATGAAGTATAACCCAGTTCTCATTGGAACTGATGGGCTATATATGTATTTTAAGGATGTGGTAGAGATGCTCTTTGTAGCTGCACCTCCTGAATGAGGATCTTCCTCTACTAAAGAAAATGTGTCACCCAAAAAGTTTCTGCCATTTAAAACTAGATAGTACCACATACCCCCCTTTTTTTTAATCTCTTTTTATTTTCTGATTGCAGATTTTTTTCTATGCCCTGAACATGATCATGGCGGCTGCCATCTTGCCAGAGTTGTTCTTAAAGGGATTGTCCCACGAAAAATATTCTACAGTTCTCAAACCAGCACCTGGATCTGAATACTTATGTAATTGCATTTAATTAAAAATTTAGCATAGCCTCTGAGTTATTCAAAAAAATGTATCTGTATAGCGCCACCCACTGTTTTTTTTTTTTCTTTCTTTGTCCTGTTCACTGAGATGGCCACACATGCTCAGTTTCATCCTTAAACTGCCTCCTGAGCTGTGATAGGAAGAGCTGAGACACGCCCCCTTAGCTGCCAGCTTGATATAAATTAAGCAAAACAATAAATAGAGGAATCTCTGGATCCATGTGAGGTACAGGGCTGGTTCTAGCTTTGTCAGAAATACAGTACAGACCAAAAGTTTGGACACACCTTCTCATTCAAAGAGTTTTCTTTATTTTCATGACTATGAAAATTGTAGATTCACACTGAAGGCATCAAAACTATGAATTAACACATGTGGAATTATATACATAACAAACAAGTGTGAAACAACTGAAAATATGTCATATTCTAGGTTCTTCAAAGTAGCCACCTTTTGCTTTGATTACTGCTTTGCACACTCTTGGCATTCTCTTGATGAGCTTCAAGAGGTAGTCCCTTAAAATGGTTTTCACTTCACAGGTGTGCCCTGTCAGGTTTAATAAGTAGGATTTCTTGCCTTATAAATGGGGTTGGGACCATCAGTTGCATTGAGGAGAAGTCAGGTGGATACACAGCTGATAGTCCTACTGAATAGACTGTTAGAATTTGTATTATGGCAAGAAAAAAGCAGCTAAGTAAAGAAAAACGAATGGCCATCATTACTTTAAGAAATGAAGGTCAGTCAGTCAGCCGAAAAATTGGGAAAACTTTGAAAGTAAGGGCTATTTGACCATGAAGGAGAGTGATGGGGTGCTGCGCCAGATGACCTGGCCTCCACAGTCACCGGACCTGAACCCAATCGAGATGGTTTGGGGTGAGCTGGACCGCAGAGTGAAGGCAAAAGGGCCAACAAGTGCTAAGAATCTCTGGGAACTCCTTCAAGACTGTTGGAAGACCATTTCAGGGGACTACCTCTTGAAGCTCATCAAGAGAATGCGAAGAGTGTGCAAAGCAGTAATCAAAGCAAAAGGTGGCTACTTTGAAGAACCTAGAATATGACATATTTTCAGTTGTTTCACACTTGTTTGTTATGTATATAATTCCACATGTGTTAATTCATAGTTTTGATGCCTTTATAGTCATGAAAATAAAGAAAACTCTTTGAATGAGAAGGTGTGTCCAAACTTTTGGTCTGTACTGTAGATTGTCATGTACTATATGATGCCTTTTTTTACATTAGTCGTGGGATAACCCCTTTAGCAGCATTTAGAAAGCATTAAGAAAATTGCTTTATAACAGCCACATGGGCCATAGACACAAAGGTCTGGAGGGGACCCCATTGACTTCTATGTTAGAGTTTTCTAGGCATGCTCTGTCACCTGTGCAGAGGTCATTGTACAAGGAAAGAATAGTTAAGCTCTGACAATCACCTATTGTGAATGGTGGATCCTGTCTTATCTGTCATTCTTATCCTGCCTGTAATGATATCACCTCAGTGTATAGATAAGCAGGTAACTGCAGTAAAGTGATTTGTAGAGACCAAGAAGCGGCGCCTGTAATTATGCTTATTGCAAGAAAATTTAGACTAGAACCTTCAGAATCACAGGTGCATATCCATGAAGCAAACATAATTACAAAAAACAAAATAGCTGCACACCGTTATATATACAAACAATAGAGCTAAGAAATGGGGGTCATTCTAGATAAAAGTGGTACAATACCGACTATAAATGAGTAAGGGAAGCTCTTAGCGCACATACGTGTCGGGCCCATCTACCAGGTGTCAAGGTGGCTTCCGCAGATGGGTCCCTATCACTAAATATACTGCCTCACTTTGGACCTACTTAAGCCTACAATTTGTAGCTGGTTCCTACACTGCCCTGAATATTGTAGGCTTAAGTAAGTCCAAAGTGAGGCAGTATATTTAGTGATAGGAATCCATCTGCGGAAGCCACCTTGACGCCTGGTAGATGGGCCCGACACGTATGTGCGCTAAGAGCTTCCATTACTCATTTATAGTCGGTATTGTACCACTTTTATCTAGAATGACCGCCATTTCTTAGCTCTATTGTTTGTATATATAGCAGTGTGCAGCATTTTGTTTTTTGTAATTATGTTTGCTTCATGGATATGCACTTGTGATTCTGAAGGTTCTAGTCTAAATTTTCTTGCAATATATTGAGAATAGCACCTCTTTTAGACTGGACACGCCCATCTACCTGGGACTTCTGAGCAGAGTACGTTTGTAGCTGGTTCCTACACTGCCCTGAATATTGTAGGCTTAAGTAAGTCCAAAGTGAGGCAGTATATTTGGTGATAGGGATCCATCTGCGGAAGCCACCTTGACAGCTGGTAGATGGGCCCGACACGTATGTGCGCTAAGAGCTTCCATTATTCATTTATAGTCAGTATTGTACCACTTTTATCTAGAATGACCTCCATTTCTTAGCTCTATTGTTTGTATATATAACAGTGTGCAGCCATTTTGTTTTTTGTAATTATGTTTGCTTCATGGCTATGCACCTGTGATTCTGAAGGTTCTAGTCTAAATTTTCTTGCAATATATTGAGGGTAGCACCTCTTTTAGACTGAACACGCCCATCTACCTGGGACTTCTAAGCAGAGTACGTTTGTAGCTGGTTCCTACACTGCCCTGAATATTGTAGGCTTAAGTAAGTCCAAAGTGAGGCAGTATCTTTAGTGATAGGGACCCATCTGCGGAAGCCACCTTGACGCCTGGTAGATGGGCCCGACACGTATGTGCGCTAAGAGCTTCCATTATTCATTTATAGTCGGTATTGTACCACTTTTATCTAGAATGACCCCCATTTCTTAGCTCTATTGTTTGTATATATAATGGTGTGCAGCCATTTTGTTTTTTGTAATTATGCTTACTGATCAGTGCGAAATCTGCAGGATTTTATGGTTTTTATTTAAAAATAGAAAGCGCCTTGGACAATTAAAAATAACATCATCAAAACTTCTTTAAAAATATGTTTACATTAAAACTGGATTTAAACAAAAGGTCATTGTCTGATAACACATTCCCTTTAACTCAGAATTCCCTAATGGGGAATTGGAAAAAGGGTTTTATAAACAGGACATTCCTTTAATATCTCTTCTTGGATCAGGGTCTTCACATTTTATATGCCTTTTCATAGATACTGCCTCAGCTACTAGTTTCAAAATCTACACACAAATTGTCAACTTATATAAAATAAAATGATGTTTATAACATTTTTTATATACATTCTAAAATGAATGGTATTGTGGCTATGCTCTCTCTGGTTTAACCTCATGATGGTGAAAAGGCTGAACTGTGGAAGCCTGATGATGTCATGGTGACGTCATGCACTTCTAGATGAAACTGTTATGTACTAAAGGCATCCAATTCCTAATGTGCTCATTAATGTGGACTGCAAGAATGAATGATGAGCCACCTCCTGTTTGCTGAATGGCTGACAGTTTCAGAGTCGTGAAAAAAATTACAGAAAAAAGATAATAATGCACTTAATAATATAGATGCAAGCATTATATATGGACCAAGCCCTCACTCTGATGTAATAAAATCTGAGACACTTAGCCAATATATTTTGATCAAAACACATCTGTGCCCGCCTAGGTGGTCTCAGATCAGGCGGGTCCTACACTAAACCTACCTAAGTCATTGGGCTTCTATGTTCAGGAGTGCAGACTCTGCACATATGGTGTGTTGCTCCTAGTCACCTCCATGTGCATCAAGCAATCAATGGGAGGAGGAGCAAGCACACCTATATGTACCACCTAATCAAGGCGGTCTATGAGATAGGAAGGGCAAAAGTGCTACGGAATGCTACTCCCAAGGAAGGGCAAAAGTGCGAAGGAATGATACTCCCAAGATAAAATAGGAGCGCATTCACACTTGAAGGTGCCACTCCTCAAACATATACTGCATAAACAGAAAAAACAAAGACAATAACATCCTGCACAATATGATAGATAAATGTGCGGATGTCCCTGGCCACATTCATGAAAAAAATTACAGAAAAAAGATAATAATGCACTTAATAATAAAGATGCAAGCATTATATATTGCCCCGTCTATCTAATAGACCGCCTTGATTAGGTGTTACATATAGGTGTGCTTGCTCCTCCTCCGCACATTTATCTATCATATCGTGCAGGATGTTTTTATCTTAGTTTTTTCTGTGATTTTACAGTTTCAGAGTCCCAAGATATATGTGAATTCTAAATGATGCTAGAAGGGTATGTCTCAGACTGTATTTATAATCATGTAGTATCTTATATTTAAGTACTTTTAAATAAAAACTAAGGATAGGGCTGCATTAGGAAGCAGTGACGTATTTATGATATGATACTCTGTGTTTTTAGAATACTTCATGCACAACCATAAGTGACAGTGGTGCCATAGCTTCTTAACCCACATGCATAGTTTAACATTTTTTTTGGGTTGATGTAAATGCATAACGTATTCGGTTGTAGAGGATACAAGGATGATAAATGATCCGTAAATAATTAAAATTATTCTAACAGATTAGGTGTGCATGTTCATATTACAGTGCAATGTAAGCCATGAATTCGGTCACCCAATACAATGTAAAAGGTGAAATCTGTGGGAAAACCATCATATTACACATGAAGATTTTGCCTTGAATTCACTGAAGATTAACTACAGATTTGCCATGGATTCAGATCCACCATATCCAATCAACTAGCAAGTGATCTATCATTTCTTCCTAAAAGCAAGAAAAGTAGGGAGTATACTGCAGTCTTGGCCATGACACCCATTACACAACCAAACATCACTGTATAGTAGTACAGCCATTGATCGTAATGGGTCTGCAGAAATAATTTTAAAAAATCCAGCCATGTTGCATTTTTTTCAATTCTGGGGTCATGGGAGCTCTACTTGAGAGCTGGACTGTGATTCCATTCAGTTAAATGGCTGCACTGCTGCACAGTGATCTTTGGTGGGGCGATAAGGGTGGAGGCCAAGATAGCCAAGTAGCACCAGTAGCCTAAGGCCTCTTTCACACGACCGTATGGCTTTTTCTGTGTTTTGCAATCCGTTTCCGTTCCGTTTTTCCATTCCGTTTTTCCATATGGCATATACAGTATACAGCAATTACATAGAAAATATTGGGCTAGGCATAACATTTTCAATAGATGGTTCCGCAAAAACGGAACGGATACGGAAGACTCACGGATGCATTTCCGTATGTGTTCCGTTTTTTTGCGGACCTATTGACTTGAATGGAACCACGAACGGGATTTGCGGGCAATAACAGGACATGATCTATCTTTCAACGGAACGGAAAAACTGAAATACGGAAACGGAATGCATACGGAGTACATTCCATTTTTTTTTGCGGAACCATTTAAATGAATTTCTCCGTATACGGACCGTATATGGAACGCAAAAAACGTCCTGTAAACGGAAAATAAAAAAGGTCGTGTGAAAGAGGCCTAAAGATCTGAATAACTTGACTTGATCAAATGATGTGATGTCTAGAAAACTAGGTCAGAGTGTGGGGTGAACTCAATTTGTAGTGGTTAGTACCTACCAAATGTAGTGCAAGGAAGGACAATCGGTGAGCTGTCAACAGGGTCCGTGGACATCCATTGCTCATTGGTGCTCATTGGGAGTCCTATCCCACAGAAGAGCTACAGTAGCACAGGTTTATGAAAATGTTAAAACAATAATAGAAAGGTGTAAGAACACACAGTTCATTATGACATGTTACATTCAGGACTGGATAACTCTGTAGTACACAAAGTTAAGCAATAACATAACAATTCAGGAGCATCTTTTGCTAGAACTTAACATTATACTTAGAGATGGACTTGCGGTTCACCCGGTGTTCGTTTCGCGGCGAACTTTGCTCGTTCGCGATTCGCCGAACATGCGAACATATGGCGATGCGTCATATTTTTTTGCATTGAGCCTAACTTTGACCCATGACACATCCATCAGGTGGGACAGGACAGCCAATTGAGACGTTTCAGCACATGGACACACCCCCACTTTATAACAAAACCTGATATGGCAGCCATTTTACATTCTGTGTTTTTACAGTGTAGTGAGAGGCTGATTTGTGGAGCAGGGACAGACTGTTAGGGACACCACACGCTAGCTAATAGGGCCACAAAACTCATTTTAAGGACTGGTATAGGGTGTGCTGTCGATAGGTGTGATATACTGAGGGGTGTGATATACTTATAATATACTTTCTAACATAGAAAGTATATTATAGTGCATTTGTATTGTGCAGCAGTTGTGTGCGGTTCTGCTGTGATACCGCAGCTATATAGAGGGACAAACACTATTGGAATAACTAATTGCAGCTGGTGTGATATACCTGTTGCCCCCCAAAAAAACTGATTGAGGGGTGTGATATACCTATAATATACTTTCTAACATAGAAAGTATATAGTGCATTTGTATTGTGCAGCAGTTGTGTGCGGTTCTGCTGCAATACCGCAGGGACAAGCGCTATTGGAACAACTATTTGCAACGGGTGTGATATACCAGTTGCCCCCAAAAAAACTAATTGAGGGGTGCAATATACTGGCTTCCACAAAATACTGATTAAGGGGTTTGATATACCTGCTTCCACAAAATACTGATTGAGGGGTGCGATATACCAGCTTCCACCAAATACTGATTGAGGCCTGCGATATACCTGCTTCCACAAATACTGATTTTCTCTAGGGACTTTGGAACAGGGTCATTTTGAAAATGATAGGCAGAGGAAGAGGCAGACCGTTTGGCAGGGGTAGTAGGGGTCAGGCAGGTGCACCAGGCCGGAGCTTAAGTGGGAAGTAGGAGAAGGTGCGCGCGATTACATCAAATGACGCACCAGAGTTGGTTGAGTGGCTCACTCAGCCTTCCGTTTCTGCACCCTCCTCTTTCTCTGTATCTGCACCCTCCTCACTCACTGCTGTGTGCACCCCCAAAGACATCACCACCATCACTACCATAGCCCCTCCACTCGAATCAGAAGAATTACTTCCCATACATTGCCAGACCTTACCGATGCGCAGCCATTCTTGGCATCGGATGAGGAAGAGGAGGTAGCAACCACCGCCACCCAGCGGTCTGACGACATTACCCAGATCAGCCCAAAGAGGGTGGTCCCCACTGTTGCTGCCTACTCCGAGATCTCTAACGTCAGTGGTGGTGAAGGTGACGATGAAAACGTGTCGATGGACGTCACTTGGGTGCCCACAAGAGAGAAAGAGGAGGGGAGTTCAAAGGGAGAAACAGAGTAGCAGATAGGGAGGAGAAGGAGGAGGAGCAGGCAGAACTAACAGTGCACAAAAGGGCAAAAAGCAGACTGCAAATGTATCTAGAGTGAACCATCCACCATGCACGGTCACATCTTGCGCTCCCAGGACGCTGGCACATGGTTCCGCAGTGTGGGCTTTTTTTTTACGTGTCAGCTGCTGACAATAGTGTTGCCATCTGCAGCCTGTGGTGTCAACGCATAAGGTGCGGTAAGCCCAACACTTACCTAGGGACGACCGCCTTAAGAAGGCACCTGTCCTCCCATCACTGAGCCCAGTGGGAGCAACACCGTCAGAGCCCACAAAGCTACAGTCCCGGCGCTCCACGTCCTGCTTCTTCTCCTTTTCCTCTCTCCTCCCATTTGTCCTCCACTCCACCTTCCACCGTGCCGTCGTCATGTTCATATGGCAGAAGGCAGGTTACCTTGGCACAAATGTTCGAGCGTAAAAAGTTGATGACGCCGGATAACCCTCTTGCCTAATGGCTGACTGCTGGCTTATCGGAACTGCTAGCCTACCATCTACTGCCATATAAACTGGTTGACTCGGAGGCCTTTAGAAAATTTGTGGCCATTGGCACACCGCAATGGAAGGTCCCCGGAAGGAAATATTTCTCCCAGAAGGGCATCCCAGAGCTATATGGTCATGTTCAGCGGCAATTGAATATATCTCTGGCACACAGTGTCGGCGGCAAAATACATCTGACCACAGACACGTGGTCTAGCAAACACGGGCAGGGAAGGTACATAACTTTTACTGCCCACTAGTTGAACCTTCTGAAGGCCGTCAAGTATGTAATCTGTGGCACCCGTGTGGATTTGGTGTTACCGCCACAGATTTGTGGCGGCCCGACGCGCTGGAACTCCACCTTGTATATGCTTGATAGGCTGCTCCAGCAGCAACGTGCCGTTAACGACTACCTGTACGAACTCTGCAGCAGTAAAGGTTCTGGGGAGCATGGTTTCCTTTCAATGCACCAGTGGCTGCTCATGCGCGACGCATGCAGACTTCTGTGGCCATTTGATGAGAACATGAAACTGGTCATTCGCAGCCAGGGCACCATCAGTGACATTGTACCTTACACCTTCTTTCTGGAGCATGCATTGCATTGTGTCATTGATCAAGCCGTTGAGGAGCAGGAGCTGGAAGATGAGGAAGTCGCAATGCTAAATGAATTTCCAGGGGGGCTATTCCATCTGAGACAAGTTAGCAGGAGTCTGAAGAGGAGTCAGAGGAGGACAGTGACTGGGGGAAGGAGGAAGAGGAGGAGCAAGAAGAGCAGGCTTTGAGGGGGATTTTAAACTTTTCGGGGATCCCTGGTGTTATCCGTGGCTGGGGGAGGAGACCGAGGATGACATTCTCCTGGGCGATGAGCAGGAGCCAGGGCACTCCACCGCTTCCAATTTAGTGCCAATGGGGGCCTTAATGCTCCAGAGTTTGAAGAGGGACCCGCGTATAAAAAGCAAAAAGAGCAAGGACCAGTATGGGGTGGTACTGGCAACGTACTTAGACCCGTGGTACAAACACAAAATGACAGACATGTTACCAGCATCACAGAGGGCTGTCAGAATGTAGCATTTCCAGGCCTTGCTGCGAGAGATGCTGCATTCTCCTGTTGCGGGCGTTGGCAGAGGAATTTCCACCCACAGCAAAACAGATGCGTGTACCAATCCTACCACGCCTGCAAGAAGAGGGCAATTTCATGATGTGTTGGTCACTTCGGATATGAGATCATTTTTGCAGCCAATCCATCGACAGCCGCCCTCTGGATCCAGCCTCAGGGAAAGCCTAGCCCAACAGGTGTTCGACTACATCTGGTTAACGGCCGATGTGGACGCACTGAGAAGCAAGGAACCCCTGGACTACTGGGTGTGCAGGCTTGACCTGTTGCCAGTGCTTGCACAATTTGCCATGGAACTCGTGGTTTGCCCCTCATCAAGTGTCCTGTCTGAAAGGACGTTCAGTGCAGCAGGGGGGATTATGACCAATAAGCACACTCGCCTAGCTCACAACAGTGTGAACTACCTCACATTTCTAAATATGAATGAGGCATGGATCTCTGAGGAATTCAACACCTGTGACGACCACGTGTAATTGAATTTCCTCATGCCAGCCCACACATATCCGCCACCACCCAGAACAAAGAATGGTCCTTGTCTTAAGTATATACAGCGGCATAAAAGGTCTTTTCTGTCAGGTGAATGCCTAATTTTTGGGGCCTCTACTCCAGTGGCCTACAGTAAAATTTTTATCCAGTAACCGCCTAATGTTCCTCCAGACACATAATCACTAGTTCTTTTCTGTCATGTGAATGCCTAATTTTTAGGGGCCTGTACTGGCCTACAGTAAAAAAAATTGCCGGTGACCGACCTATTGCACCTCCAGCCACATCATCACAAGTTCTATTCTGTCAGGTGAATGCCTAATTTTTGGTGCCTGTGCTGGCCTACAGTAAAATTGTTATCCACTGACCGTCTTATGTACTTCCAGCCACATAATCAATTGTTCTTTTCTGTCAGGTGAATGCCTAATATTTGGGGCCTGTAATCCACTGGCCTACAGTAAAATTGTTATTCAGTGAACGCCTAATGTACCTCCAGCCACATAATCACTTGTTATTTTCTGTCCGGTGAATGCCTAATGTTTGGCACCTATACTCCTCTGGCCTGCAGTAAAATTGTTATTCAGTGAACGCCTAATGTACCTCCAGCCACATAATCACTTGTTATTTTCTGTCCGGTGAATGCCTAATGTTTGGCACCTATACTCCTCTGGCCTGCAGTAAAATTGCTATGCACTGACAACCTAATATACCTCCAGCCACATAATCACTTGTTCTTTTCTGTCAGGTGAATGCATAATTTTTGGGGCCTGTACTCCACTGGCCTGCAGTAAAATTGTTATCCACTGACCGCCTAATGTACCTCCAGCCACATAATCACTTGTTCTTTTCTGTCAGATAAATGCATAATTTTTGGGGCCTGTACTCCACTGGCCTGCAGTAAAATTGCTTTTCACTGACTGCCTAATGTACCTCTAGCCACATAATCACTTATTCTTTTCTGTTCGGTGAATGCTTAATGTTTGGGGCCTATACTCCACTGGCCTGCAGTAAAATTGTTATCCAATGACAGTCTAATATACCTTCAGCCACATAATCACTTGTTCTTTTCTGTCCAGTGAATGCATAATTTTTGGGGCCTATACTCCACTGGCCTACAGTAAAATTGTTATCCACTGACCGTCTAATATACCTCCAGCCAGGGGCGTTGCTAGGGTCTCAAAAGATCCGGGGCACAAGCCCCATGTTGCCCCCCCCCCCCCCCCCCCCCGCACTTCTATACAGCAGCACTTACCTGTCACATCCAGGGCCTCCAGGTGACTTCTCCTCTCTGTCATCATCTTCTCTGTAGATCTTCTCTCTCATCATCTTCACTTGGTCTGGACAACTTCTCTCAACCGCCTCGACTCGTGACACACAGACATCTTAGCTTCCTCACATTCTATCATTATCCCCCAACTGGAGTCCCCACAGTGTTATCCTGCTGCTTGCTGTGCTCCCCCCCCAGGGGTGTAGCTATAGGGGGTGCAGAGGTAGCAGTCGATACCGGGCCCAGGGGACTTAACGGGCCCAAAGACACTTGTGCCGCATAAGAAGACACACAAAGCACTGAGGGAAGGGGGGCCCAAGCTGAACTCTTGCACCGGGGCCCATGAGCTTTTAGTTATGCCCCCCCCCCCCCCCCCCAATACCCCCAAATACTATCCTGAAGAAACATTACTGCCCCCATAGTAATAGTGCTCCTCATAGTCCCACCAATAGTAATTCCCTTCTAGAATGCCCTCATTAGTAACACTGCCCCAACCGTGATAATACTCCTCAACAATGCCCCCATTATTAGAAGAGCCCTACCATATTAATAATACCCTCACAGAGTCCCCAGTAGAAATAAGGCCCCCTATTGTTCCCCCAGTGGTAAAAAAAGCTCCCTACAGACCCCTCAGTAGTAATAAGGCCCCCATAGTGCGCTTAGTAGACATAAGGCGGATCTATAAGACCCTCCTATAGAGCCCCCAGTAGTAATAAAACTGCCTATAATGTCCCCTGGATCTGCAGTGCCCCCTGCAGTTATAATCCTCCCTCCACCATACAGTCCCATGTAAATAACATCACGTCCTCCCCAGCCGCCTCCAACGCACAATCCCATGTAAACATCACCCCCTAAGGCTACTTTCACACTTGCGTTCTTGCGGATCTGTCCTGTACTTGTACAGGACGGATCCGCACCGATAATACAAACGAATGCATCCGTTCAGGACCGTTTCGTTTGTATTAGATTTGAATTTCTAAGTCCCAATACGGATCCGTCCTGACTTACATTGAAAGTCAATGGGGGACAGATCCGTTTACAATTGCACCATTTTGTGTCAATGCAAAGGGATCCGTCCCCATTGACTTACATTGTAAGTCAGGACGGATCCGTTTGGCTCCGCAAGGCCATGCGGACACAAAAACGCTGCTTGTCCAATGTACATAAACATCATTCCCTCCCACCATCCACTTTCAACATACAGTCCCATGTAAATAACATCACTCCCTCCCCCAGCCACCTCAAGCACACAGTTCTATGTCAATAACATCCCTCCCTTCCGCCCTAAGATACATCCCAGTTAAATAACTACAACTCCCAGCATTGCTCTGCCTCTCCCTTCACTTGCCTTTTCTCATGTACAGACATCACCATTAGGCTCCTTCTCCTCTTCACTCCAGTCCAATCCTGCACTGGTCACATGATGGTGACATCATCCAGATCATCCTATCACAGCCTGTTTTGCTGATCACATGACCTGTGATGTCACCACAGGTCCTTCATCTCTTCCCAGTGTATTAGATTCAATTGTATTGCCGTTCTGTGTACGGAAATACAGTTGTATCTAGCAGGCAGGCAGGACATTCGGAGCATGGGACAAAACATCCGGGGCCCAGGCCCCGAATGTTTTAACCTAGTGATGCCCCTGCCTCCAGCCACATAATCACTTATTCTTTTCTGTCCAGTGAATGCATAATTTTTGGGGCCTGTACTCCACTGGCCTGCAGTAAAATTGTTATCCACTGACCGCCTAATATACCTCCAGCCACATAATGACTTGCTCTTTTCTGTCCGGTAAATGCCAAATTTTTGGGGCCCGTACTTTATGTCTAACATAAAATATGTCTAGGCTTCAGCAGAGCACATTTTTGAGAGTTTCTCTTTAAGACGCATAAAAATGGTCCCTGATTAAAATACATATTTTTTGTGGGAATTTTTGCCATTGATCCCCCTCTGGTATGTCACTGTCCATGTTGTGGGACTATTTGTGCACTTCTAGTAAGTACTGTATTTTCCTGCGTATAAGCCTACTTCTTAACACACATAAATCTTCTCAAAAGTCGGGGGTCGTCTTATACGCCGGGTGT
The DNA here is from genome assembly GCF_905171765.1 of Bufo bufo. NCBI lineage: Eukaryota > Metazoa > Chordata > Amphibia > Anura > Bufonidae > Bufo > Bufo bufo. The sequence goes on from NC_053389.1 coordinate 180,691,390, forward strand.
CGTCTTATATGCCGGTATACGGCGTGCTGAAACGTACTTCCTAGCCGGACTGGAGAAGCTGTCCTTCTCCAGCTTCATGGACAGACGCCCTCTAGCTGAGCCACCACGCGCTGCATCCGGGCCAGCCACTCCTGAAGCAGCCCCCTCTCCCTGCTCTCAGTGGTCTTCTCATGCTGGCAGTATCACATTGCGTACTACCGCTCAGATCGTCTTGAAGACAGGGAGGGCTGGGCAGGCAGGGAGAGCTGACCCACCCAATCCAAGCAGGCTTTGTATGGAGTGTGCACAGAAAATACCGGTACATCGCTTGCCGTGATTGGCTGGTTGTTGCATACTGGGTTGGATTGGCGATTCTGAGGGAAGGCAGGGGGAAGCAGGAGCATCTGCACTTCAGCCAATTCTAATGTTGGAACGGCACTAATTATACTGTTTCTCAGTTCTTTCTCCTTAAAATTTTGAAAATAATTTGACTACTGGTGGTGCAACAAACAAGGAAAAATAAAGGAATGGGGCAATGGAGAGTTCTAAGTAACGATGCTCCGTTGCTATTGCAAGTCATAAGGATTACAGTTATTTACTAAAACAGACATGTCAGTGCCACCAGTGTCCACAAACCCACTTCTTGTTTTCAGCCATGTGTGATAATGTATTATACTCAGCAGGGGAGGACTGGCAACTTAAAGAGGTCCTGCAAAAAAACTGGCCTCATATTTTAGGCAGGTTCAAAATGACTGAAGGCAGGCCAACACAAGTAGGCAGGTATAACAGACATAGAAGTGGCAATTCTATGGTGCAGCACAAGATACAACCTCTGCAGAACCAAATACCAAAGTGCCTCAGCAGATTCAAATATCACAGTGCAGCACCTAATATTGCCACCCTTGCCACAGTTGAATACTGTATCCACATCCTGAGGATGGCAATGCAGTTAAATTCAGGAGGGCACCTGTGGCTGCTGGCCAGGTGCATAAGTAACTGATGCTTCCACCATTTATTAATGCTGAGAGCATCAGATTATTATGTACCCAACTGGCAGCTGTGAGGAGGACTAAGGTAGCCTCCAGGCCATCGGCCCACCAGGAAATTTCCTTGCAGGGTCCATGGCCAGTCCACTCCTGATACTGAGCATCTAATTGTGGCAGCTAATCACTTTGATGACATGTATGGCAGTAAATAGGCACGTCCAGCCATCAGATTTCTTTTTCTCAGCAGTGTAGAGGGACTCCAACCAATAGATTTTAGTAAAATCTTCACAATAACCGCTACTGTAACATTATAACCTTTATATTGTCATAGGTACTTCAAAAACAAATCAAACTCCCGTCATCTAGAAAATGCTTGAGGGAACAGAAGCTGGAGGCCATTGCTGTTGAAAGCCTCTCAAAGCTGTCCTTTTGACTTCCCTATAATATGATCCTAAATGTTCTACAGCATCTCCAATCTTCAGGGCCCACCTAATGGTCACGTTTTCAGGATTTCATTAGTATTCAGCAGGTGATATAATTAGTTTCAATGCATCAGGATTTACTACAGGTATTCATTCTGTGGGTTATTCTCAAATCATGACTGCTAGGTGGGCCCTGAGGACTGGAGTTGGGGAACACTGGTCTACAGTACAATGATATTTTTCCCCAAGATTCCAGCTTCCCGTGTTGATGTGTGGTTTTTTCCCCCGAAAAGGCTACATTCACACGACCACAAAACACGGATACCGGCCCATGTGTGTTCTGCAATTTGAAGACCGCACATGGCCGCCGCTATCTTAGAAAATTCCTATGCTTGTCCTAAATTGCGGACAAGAATAAGACATGCTCTATATTTTTTGCGGGGGCGCGGAATGGAACTATGGATGCGGGCAGGACATGGTGTGCTGTCCGCTTCTTTTGCGGTCCCATTGAAATTAATGGGTCCGCACCAGTTCCGCAAAATTGCGGAATTGATGCGGACTCATTCATACGGTTGTGTGAATGAGCCCTAAGGGCTTAGAAAAGTTGGAAATTATTGCATTTGGAGCCCTTGGTGTCCTACTTGTGTGTCTTCATAAAATATGATGTTTGTTGATAAGAAGATCTTGTCATGTTCTTGATGACATAAGGCAAGTGTGGGGGTGCCTTGAGATCTGTCAGTTGTAGCTTCAAATTTTTCAGATTTCTTAAGTATTTCATGTATAGCCTAAAAGTATAAGGAGCAGCAACAAGTGTAATATGACTACGGGGGATTTAAATGTTCAGTCGGTGTAGTTATCCTAGCAGTCCCTGAACAGTGAAGAACAGCTGCAAACAGTGATATCTCTCTGGCTGAGGACAGGAGGGGTATCATGTTAGGAACTGAAGACAGGGTCAGCTATTCAGCAAATTAACTGTTTACTCACTGAATATGAATAATAATATATATTGATTCTGTAAGATCAGTGTTCCATGCTTGAGTAATAGGATATTATATAACAGGAATCTGGGTTATAAATAGAAGACTAATAACATAAAGATAAGCATATTCAAAGCAGAAGTTTTTATATCTCAAAAAAGATTTCTTTTAATGTGAGGTGAGAATGGCATAAAAAAAAAAAAACGAAGGAAATGACTGCTCGCCCAAATACTGGCTAAGGTGGGTCACTGCTGCAGCCAGTAATTAGCCAAGCTGTTATTTCTTTTGTATCGAGAGGGGCTAGGAAACATAGACCAGCAGGGATCTGGAAAGTATTGGAACAGGAGTAGTATGGGTTTATTTAGATATTTTTTATCTTTTTTTGACAATCCCTTTAATGAAGTAATGTTTAAAACTCCATTTGAAACTCACAATACACAGAAGATTCAGATTTGAGACATTCAACTGAGAAGCTTGCCATTATTGATACATGAATTAGAAACTTTAATGAAAGTTTATCCAATTTCCAAAAAATAAACTTAAATGGGGTCGTCTCAACATAGCAACCACTGTCCATTTGTGGCAGGGGCTGAGGTGTACATTGGCGTGGAGTCGGGAGGGATGCCTATCACCCTCCATGATCTATCTGGCTGAACTGTGCCTGGAGCCAGTGCGGGGTAGGCCTGAATAAGTGGGCCACCCAAGAGAGAGGAATGAAAGAAAGAAGGGTCGGGAGGGTGGGGCATGACGCGGCCGTCCTCATGGTGAGGACGCGAGGGAAAGATATAGTCAGCAGCCCCGCCCACAAATACAGGCTGTAACCAGCCTTAATACTTGTGGCAGGGGCTGAGGTGTACATTGGCGTGGAGTCGGGAGGGATGCCTATCACCCTCCATGATCTATCTGGCTGAACTGTGCCTGGAGCCAGTGCGGGGTAGGCCTGAATAAGTGGGCAAGAAGACTACCCACGCTGTAGGAGGGAAATAGTTAATTGAATTGAACGACACGGGAGATAACAAGGGCCTGAGAGATTCAGGCCGGAGATGGGTTGTTAAAAGACCTGAGCGACTCGGGAAGGCACTGGGTAGTTAGTAACGTGACGGTCCAGGATGACAGCGGGAGAGCAAGCTTGGGCGACCCAGGATGAGAGAGGCAACGTGGGCCTGGGCGATCCAGGATGACTGAGGTAGAGCGAGCCTGGGTGATCCAGGATGACGGAGGCAGGGCGAGCCTGGGCGATCCAGAATGACAGAGGCAGAGCGAGCCTGGGCGATCCAGAATGACAGAGGCAGAGCGAGCCTGGGCAACCTAGAATAACTGAGATGGAGCGAGCCTGGGAGATCCAGGAAGACAGGAGCAGCGCGAGCCTGGGCGATCCAGGAAGACAAGAGCAGCGCGAGCCTGGGTGATCCAGGAAGACAGGAGCAGCGCGAGCCTTGGCGATCCAGGATGACAGGAGCAGCGCGAGCCTGGGCGATCCAGGAAGACAGGAGCAGTGCGAGCCTGGGCGATCCAGGAAGACAGGAGCAGCGCGAGCCTGGGCGATCCAGGATGACAGGAGCAGCGCGAGCCTGGGCAACCAAGAATAACCGAGACGGAGCGAGCCTGGGCGATCCAGGAAGACAGGAGCAGCGCGAGCCTGGGCGATCCAGGATGAGAGCAGCAGAGCGAGCCTGGGCGAACCAGGATGACAGCAGCAGAGCAAGCCTGGGCGATCCAGGATGACAGGAGCAGAGCGAGCCTGGGCGATCCAGGAGGACAGAGACAGAGCGAGCCTGGGCAACCTTAGAATAACCGAGATGGAGCGAGCCTGGGCGATCCAGGAGGACAGGAGCAGCGCGAGCCTGGGCGATCCAGGATGACAGGAGCAGAGCGAGCCTGGGCGATCCAGGATGACAGAGACAGAGGGCAACCTTAGAATAACCGAGATGGAGCGAGCCTGGGCGATCCAGGATGACAGGAGAAGAGAGAGCCTGGGCGAACCAGGATAACGGGAGCAGGGCGAGCCTGGGCGATCCAGGATGACAGGAGCAGGGCGAGCCTGGGCGATCCAGGTAGGCAGAGACGGAGCGAGCCTGGGCGGTCCAGGATGACAGGCACGGAGCGAGCCTGGGCGATCCAGGACGACAGTACGGGCCAGGGCGATCCTGGATGACAAGGGTAGAGCGAGCCTGGGCGAACCAGGAAAATAGAGACAGAGCGAGCCTCGGCCAGCCAGGATAACCGAAACAGAGAGAGCCTGGGTGATCCAAGAAGACAGAGGCAGGGCGAGCCTGGGCGATCCAGGACGACCGGAGAAGTGTGAGCCTGGATGAACCTGGATGGCAGGGGCCGAGCGAGCCTGGGCGATCCAGGATGACAGGGACCTCAGATGACGTGAGAGTGAGTCAAGAAGCAGGGAAGACAGACAGAAGGCGTATACATGATGCCTGAAGAATTCAGGAAGCAGATGAGCAGCAACTTGGCCGACTGGGAGGACTGAATATCAGAGAGTACCGCAGCCCTGTCTGTTTTAAGAAAAGATTGCCCAAAATTGCACATTAGGAAACTGAAAATAGCACAGCAACAAAACCCACTACTAAAACAACATTCATGGAGTTAGCTACACTGGAGGGGATAACTTGTGTTACATCTGTTAGCAGCAGTGGAAGGTGCAGTTTCTGGCCCTAGTCGAGGAGGCATAGAGCGATTGTGCAGCAATTGATTGGCACCCGTGGGTATAGGGGTCCACCGAAGGCTCCAACCTAAACTCGACCTGGGCTAGCGGTAGCACAGGCGACGGGAATCAGAGCATCAGTCCCCGACCCCGCAGCAGTGTCCGCAAGGCAGCACCCCACCGATCACACCGGTGTCTGGACTCTCCGCTACGTACTCTCTTTAATTATTTATTTTTTATTTTTTACCTGAATGGAGACATAGGCCGGCAAGCCCCGTGCCTGCCGACCATGGCTTCTCAGCTGAAATGTACTGCAAAAATAAAATAAAACAGAAAACAATACATGCAATTATACCTCATTACAGTTGTAGATACCCCCAAGTCTGGTGTACTGAAGAAGTAGTTGTACCAATTAGATTTTATTATTATTATTTTAAACACCGCTTAGGAGTGCTGGGAAGAGAAGGAAGATGAGGGAACAGAGGACCGTGGACGGGGAGCAAGAAAGGATGACAGAGGCAGCGTGGGCCTGGGCGATCCAGGATGACAGAGGCGGAACGGGCCTGGGCGATCCAGGATGACAGAGGCAGAACGGGCCTGGGCGATCCAGGATGACAGAGGCAGAACGGGCCTGGGCGATCCAGGATGACAGAGGCAGAACGGGCCTGGGCGATCCAGGATGACAGAGGCGGAACGGGCCTGGGCGATCCAGGATGACAGAGGCGGAACGGGCCTGGGCGATCCAGGATGACAGAGGCGGAACGGGCCTGGGCGATCCAGGATGACAGAGGCGGAACGGGCCTGGGCGATCCAGGATGACAGAGGCGGAACGGGCCTGGGCGATCCAGGATGACAGAGGCAGAACGGGCCTGGGCGATCCAGGATGACAAAGGCAGCGTGTACCTAGGTGATCCAGGATGACAGAGGCGGAACGAGCCTGAGTGATCCAGGATGACAGAGACAGCGTGTACCTGGGGGAAGCATGGAAAACAGACTAAAATGACGTGTGCGTGATACCTGAAGAAATTCAGGAAGCTGAGCAGCTACTCGGCTGAACGGGAAGACTGGATATCAGACGGTACTGCAGCCCTGTTCATATCGGAAAAATTTATCAGCACCTAGGTAAAGACAACAAGCTAATAAATTAAGACCTGAGCCCGAAATGGTACATTAGACAAGCGGAAAACAGCGTCCCCCCCCAACCTGGAAAGAGAAGGACCTGTTTGAGGGACATCCCACCCCCCGCATATGCGTCAGCCAAGCGGAGATGCTGCTCGCCAGGCGACCGGAGAACTCCCTGAAGTGTACGGCAGCACCTCCACCTGAGCCCAGGCCCAGAGCATGGGATGGGTCAGAGACCCACCGGAGCAATGCTGAGGACCCAATCCATGAAAAACTCTAATAAAGCCCCTTTAAAAACAAATAATATATGTAGAGCACGCTGCTCTATGGGTAAATACCCATGCAAACAATGGAAATCTGCAAAGCCCTCTTGAGAAGCTTTGTAATGACTATGACACAGGGTGGACCCTTCACCTAGTAATTACACTCTGGTTTCACCTGCACCCATGAAGGCAGAACCCTGCACAGGATTTCTGAAGACTGTCCACTGACAAGTCAGAACTGAAAAAGAAAAATGAGAATGTAAGAACACCTGCAAAGATAATTCCACGTACTGACCATGTTCATTTATGAAACTGTTTGGGAGATAACCTCGTTAGAGGGAACGCGAGGCCACAGAGCGGTGCGGCTTTTGACATGGAGTGCCGCAACTGAGCCAGCCTGTGCAGCTGACACATTTAAGTTCATTTACGCCACTGCTTGCTGCATGCATATTGTAGACAGCGCTCTGCAGTAAGCATGTTATAAACACTCAGCCGTGCTATACACAAATTACACACACATAGCTCTGAAGCACACACCATATACGTGCACACAACCACCTTATATATACACGCACTCAGCACTGCTGCATGCACAGCTGACACATTACACAGCTCCGATGCAAATACACTCATCTATAATAAAAACTCGCATTTATGTATACTGACACCTACTGCCCACTGACGCCCCAGAAGAAAGCGAGAGCGAAACCCAGGACGGGCGTTGCTGGCATGCGGTTTTAAGATTCTGATGTGCGGGAGCGGTCAGCCCTACCTGAAGCGCCGTGGACGCCGGCCCTGCCGAGAGGCCCTAAACAGAAAAAGAGGATCGCACGCTGCGAGGAGGCTTCCCAGGAGCTGAAGGAGAGAGGAAGCCCCGGCCGAGCCCAGCTGGGCAGGCCGGACAGACGCTGCCCCCGGCCGATGAAGCTGGAGAGCCGTACCTTACCCGGAAGTGACGTAGGCTGGGAACCCCGGAAGTGACGGAACGGGCTGGAGGCAGAAGCATGACGCGGCCGTCCTCATGGTGAGGACGCGAGGGAAAGATATAGTCAGCAGCCCCGCCCACAAATACAGGCTGTAACCAGCCTTAATACATGTCCTAATGACAATCTTCTCATATTGATGTAAAAGAGGGGATGCCTCTACTTGATAGAGCGACTCCTGCTTTGACAGAACCAGTCTTGCCAAATATTACTTTGTCAATCATTCATTTAAAAGGGTTCCCACTCTGGCGTAATCCGCCTGGCTATGTATTACAAGTTCATTCATTGATTTGACTGGTCACCATATAATTGACTACTACTCTGGTAACCCATTCCAACCGTATATTACATGATCATCAATTTATTTTACTGGACACAATGCAATAAGAAATTTTCCTGGTAGTGGCCACTGCAGGAAAGATATGTGCCTGATTTGGCAATATCAGCTTATCGCCCGGTTTTTCAAAACTGTGGGCAATAGATAAGAATAGTTACATAATTATAGGGATATACAGGAATTCATCCTATATGTGCAATTCTATGGCAGAAGAGTACTATATACTGGACATGACTTGTAGAATTTTCTTTTTCCAATTATTTTTGCATTTCTGTTTTTAAAACTAAAAAAAATGTATTTTTCTTTCACTGGCTGACCCTGAGGTTTGTGGATAGATTTTTCTATGTCTGTCATACAAGATTCTTTAAGATACATTTATTCATAGCACTCACATGAATATCATATTGCATAGAACATGTCAATATATCACATTATAAGTAAATGTATGAAAGTTTCTGAATCTCTTTACTTCTAAATATTAATATTAAGTGGTGGCTGGAGGTTGCAGCAGTAACACTTGAGCCCTGTAGCTTACAGGGGCATTAAATCCCTTCTGCTTCACAAGGATGTTTTTGGACATACTGTATTCGAAACAGATATTTTATCGCAGCTTCCTATGCCATAAATGTCACAGTTCATAACTCCATATTCACTTACCTTTCTTATGGGTATGCCATCTTCTTGGTGTCATGGCCATTGTCTGAACATTTTACAGCAGTAGACCTAAGCTCATGGCTGGACTGGCCCAGAGTACCAGACTTCATTACTGCTGAACTTCATCATGAGAAAATGTCTCAAATTTTTGAGAGATGGTAATTCCTGAGCATGGCCAATGTAGTTCTATAGTGCACCACAGCTGCTTAAAAAAGATAGCTCTCCTGACATGGCCATTTTAGTAAAGATTTGTATTCCACATATATACTTCTGGAGCCTCATTTCTTAGAAGTCTGCATTGTGCCGTTTCTCTGTTATTCCTTCTAGGAATTTATGAATATGAATTCCCCTTGTCAAAAAGGTGTGTCCCTATATAGCCTGCCACTCTCCACATCGATTGGACAGTGTGTTTGGACACATCCTTCCTCAACTGGTAATTAGAGTTATCAGCGTATACATACATATGTATGGAATTTTTTTTAACTGTCATGTTTTCATAATTTTTTTTATTTTAGCATATGTTACTGCTGCAGCAGCATTATGCATAAAGCAATCTTTAGTCTCTTCACATACCACATTTTTCCTGAAGTTCTTCCCTTAGTTACGGCTGTTTAAACATTTACAATATGAGGACCTTCTCAAGATGGCTCCTCTGCCAGTTCTCTGAGGCCAAAACTGCTTTCCCTCACTTCGCATACACACTTGCTGTAGCCAGCAGTGGATTTGTGAGAGACACGCCTCTTCACTCTGAAGCCTAATGCAGGCATGCAGTGTGAAGGACCGCCCCTCTGTCTTCCGGTCTTCTTAGACAGAGACAGATGAGCCATAGCAACTGTCTTTTAAGGGAGCAGTGAAAGGGACAGAGGACATTAATGAAAGATGTTATTATAAGGTAATTACAAATCTTTTGACAATCATTGACAGACTAACGCAGGTATACATGCCTAGCTCTAATAAACTAGCAAATAAAAAAAATGACAGTTACACATTAAAGGAAAAATAAAAGAATGGGATAGCAAAGAGTTCTAAGAATACATGCTCCAGAACTGTTATTTCAGAGGAATACAATTGTTTCGTAAAACAGATCTGTCAGGAGGGATGATGGTCCTATTTTAGGAGATTCCAGCTGACAGGCTTGCACTGAGGTCACCTATGATGACATGCTTTACCAGCACCAGAGGAGTGCTAGTGGAGGGTCCTCAAGACATTTCAAGTGTTGACTTTACTTGGAAATCCTCGGTCCTTCTTATAAGAGATTTACAATATATCCTATTTGTTTTTGGGGAAAAAATAAATCCGAAAGCAACACAGTATTTTTCTTTATTATCCCTGGATGTCCCCGTAGTCCGATTACCATTAATGGCATATCTAATTGATGTGACACTTATGTTTAGCTTAGGAAAACCTCTTATATGGGTTGTCCAGGGTATCATTTGTTTTCTGAAATGCAAGGAATACTTTAAAATAAAAAATAAAATCTAAATAATACTCATTATTTTAATCCCCTGTGTATGTACAGTACTAGACCACTAGGTCTGTGATTGATTGCAGCGATCACTTGGTTAGATGGCATGTGATCAGCTGCATGGAATTATACAGATATTGGTGGCAGCTATCTGGTGGCAGGCGTAAGTATATATATATTTTTAAGCACTCTTTGTATTTAAAATAAATAAATAAACATGACCAACCCTTTAATGTCCATTTGACCCATTTTTTCCCAAACATAGGACAAAATTTAAAGAAAGGTGAGAAGTAAACCACACTCAATGCAAATATTTTCTTTCTCATCTGTCCTGGAATCAATTGGTTTCTTATGAATAAAGGGGGCACTAAACATATCTTAAAATGGCTAAAGTAATTAAAGGGATTTTCTAGTTTGCATCAACATCCTTTATAATAACCATTTGCAAAGGTAGTGGTATTTCTGTAATTATTTATTTTACCTTTATTGCTCCTATCTTTGGACTGTGTTCATATGACCATGACCAAGCAGCCCTTTCTTATTTCTTGTGATGTTTTATCAGCCAATGTTAGGGGAGTGTCTATGTAACTAGTTGGATGGGAGGAGCTATAAACTCCATTATGGAAGCGCTCATTAGTACAGGAGGACCGGGAAGCAGTGAATGCAGTGCCCCCCAGGCTCTGTACTCACTTCTTTCTGGTCTTCTCCTGCAGGCTCCTCACGCTGTGCTGTGATCTATGCACAGTGTGAGGATGTCAAAGCGCGGCAGGAAGACCAGGAAGAGCGCTGGATCGCAGGAGTGACGTTGGCGTCCGGGGCAGGAGAAGTATGTTTATTTATTGTTTTTCTCTGATCTGAGGTCTGATTCACATGGGGGGAATTATTAACATGGAGGTATGATCTGAGGTCTGATTGGGGGGGTCTTAGAAACATTGGGGGTGTGATCTGGGGTCTGATAGGGGGTGGTTTTGGAAACATTGGGGGTCTGATCTGAGGTCTGAATAGGGGCCTTATTAACATTGGGGGTCTAATCTGAGATCTTATTTGGAGTCTTGTTAATACTGGGGGTCTCATCTGAGGTCTTATTGTGGGTCTTATTAACATTGGGGGTCTTTTCTGAGATCTGATTAACATTGGGGGTCTGAGCTAAGAACTGATGAAAAATATTTATTTATTATTTTTCCTCCTCTAAAACCTAGGTGCGTCTTATAGGCAGGTGCATCTTATAGGGCAAAGAATATGGTAACAAGCTGGGTGGGAGGGGCTATAAACTAACTGGATGTTGTTAGGGGCAGTGATAGGGGAGTGTCTATGTAACTAGCTTGGTGGGAGGAGCTATAAAATAGCTAGGCGTATTTAGAGGCGGTGCTGGAGCTGTGGCAGAGAATAGAGAAGTGCCTGATGGGTTTGGTTAGAGGCAGCCACAGTAAATGCTACATAATGGATGTAACCAAATCAGGGTGATTTATTTTCATGGTGAAAAGGGACAGGAGAGTCCAAAGTGAAGCATGGGAAAGATGTACTTGAGGTAATCAACTACATGAGCATATCTGTTAAAACATGGTAATCCTAGAAACCCCTTTTAAGTCCTTAAGTTTGATCATTTCAGTTATCTCTGAAAGAATGAAAAACAATTGCACCTACTCCCATGATTTCACTTGTGTGTCTTCCAAATTTGATGTACAATAAGTAAATAGTCCAGCCTTCATTTCTCTTCATTTTTATTTCACAGATAACAGTAATAACACTGAATTAAAACGGTATTGTTACTACATACAAGAAACAGCAAACAAGATTTCAGCTAAAGTTTCCATTCCTTTATCATTTGTAGATGCTGATTCTCACCAGATAGCACAAAAATTGCGAACAAACACCATTATGTTCAAAATGTTGCATTATTAGACAATGGTTCTTACACTGATTAATGCCACAACACACAATATAAAACTGGACAATGACACCTAAACAGTGTTAAATGGTGCAACTACAATAAGCCTAGGTGCTCACTTCAGTTAACTGCAAGAATACTGAATACATTTCATAACATGGATGCAGATACCATTTATAGACTGTTGACTGTGTTCATTATTCCACACAAGTCTAAGAAACACAAACGTTTTACCCTGTTGTCCTTCAATGTCTTGATCTTGAACACAAAACACTTAAAATGTGGTCAGTTACTACCATATTGTTAACTGAAGAAGTAATCACTGTACCTTGAGCTGTAATGAAAAGTCACAAATGGCTAATTATCATAGTTGCAATGTCTCCACAATTAGCCAAGCTGTATGGTCATCCCTTCAACTACATTATGTATTGCTATAGTGATTTTTAATACAAAAACGTCACCCAAATCTTCTTAACAAAAATAATCACTTAATAAATTAATTATGTCATGCTTCTACAGTCAATATTTCAGTACAGAACTTTTATTCTCATCAAATGTCTATAGTCCTGTACCAATTGAGCTGATAAAACTTTCAAACTGAAAAATTAGTACTTTTTGGATAATACTTTATTGTTAGAAGGCTTCCTAAAATTAATCTGAGCATAGGTTGTCCCACTGCTATGACCCCCAATGATCAGCTGTAATCTCTGATGGAACCTATCAATTCCCCTTCAGTATCCTCACAGAAGAAACAAAGCATCATACTTATATATTTTAAAAACCAATGCCCTCTCTGTCTAATGAATGAACATTCAGTCTTTGTAGCTTAGAATTCTCTAATACCTGCAAATAGGTGTTCCAACCCTCTTTAACTAGCTGTGCTCTTATTGGAGACAATTGGTTGGCCCTCCATTGAAAGCATAGTTTCTCCTCAAGTGTCCATCTACAGTTACATCCTGAAATGCTCATCTAGACACATCTAGAGGCTGATGGACTTGGTAGCCTTCATGGTATAAATGATAGGTGAAATTTTTTCACAGACCTGCTTATAATAGTACAGTGGTTAGTGTCAGTAAAGTTTTCATTTGGACAAGCTTTGGCTATCTTCATCCCATCCCAGTCCAAAAAGTAGGCATGTTAGGACCCCTACCTTACACAAATCAGTAGAGTAACAGGAAGTTCAACAAACTTCACAAATTATTTTCTCATAACTAATAACAAGTACATAAAAATATTCACTTTCATCTTCCTTCAAACATGTGCCTACTACCCTAGTTGACTGGCCTGAAGATGTTTTTTGTCAACCATATACATAACATCCCGTACTGATTAATCTATTAATTTAATCCTTTTATTACATTCATAGTCATTTTATACAGCATCATTTTATAGTTGGCTGAATTATCATGCACGCTTTCTTTATAACATTGTATGGTATGAGTACAAGGACATGCAAACAGATACACAGAACATGGCTTCAAAACAAACCTGCTGCATATATGTTATACGGTAGCAGCAAATAGGCTAAGCAACCGATCTCTACAAGAAACAAAACCTTAATGACCAGTTGGAACAGAGAAGCATTTTGTTGACCAGTCACAACAGGTTTTCAGGTAAAAATACACTTAATACAATATCTATAATATAACATACATGACACCACATCAGAAGAGATGGTGGAGACAATTTTTCTTCTTTTCATTGTGATTATGAAGTTAAAACTTGGCAGATAACCCTGAAAAGAAATATATAGAAAAAGAAAAATGAGAAAGATATTTTTTTGGCCTACAAAATATAATTTTGGAATATGATATGAAATGATAGCATGAAGATTACTTGTGAATTACCATATTTTTCACCCTATAAAATGCAATTTTTTCTTCCCAAAGTGTGTGTGTGGGGGGAATGTAATTCTGTCTTATGGAGCAAATATTAATGAGCGCTTCGATTATGGAAGCGCTTATTAGTACTGCAGGACCGGGGAGTGGTGAATGCAGTGCTTCCCAGGCTCTGTACTCACCACTTCTGGTCTTCTGCAGTCTGCATCTACTCGCTGTGCTGTGACAGCACAGCGTGGCAGGAAGAGCACTGTATCTCAGGAGCGGCAGTATCAGGATCAGGAGAGGTGAGTTTATTTTTTATTTTTTTTAGTCTGATCTGATATCTGATTGGAGGTCTTATAAACATTGGGGATCTGATCTGAGGTATGATTGGAGGTCTTATTAACATTGCGGGTCTGAGCTGAGGTTTGATTGGGGGTCTTATTAACATTGGAGGTCTAAGCTGAGGTCTGCTGGGAGTTGTAGTTTTGAAACAGCTGCAGAGCCGCAGGTTGGCCATCCCTGCTCTAGGAGCAATGGGGGCGTTGGTGTTAGACATCATCAGTGATGATGTCACCGCGTCTGCCCAGCGTGATGAGGTCAAGCACTTTGGTGCTTGTGTGCTCGAGTAGAACACTTTGAGATGCTCGGGTGTTCTACCGAGCACCAGAGCACAATGGAAGTCAATGGGAGAACCCCAGGCACCCCCTACTCTGAAGAGTGGAGGGTGTCAGGACTGTAGTTCGGCTTAGAAGTCCCTGCTCTGACTCCATATATAGCTATATCCATATATGGAGTCAGTCACGGATGCAGAATGGAGGCACGGAACCCAACAGAAGCACTACGGAGTGCTTCAAGTTGAACTGGTCTAAATCCGTTGTGGGAGCCGCACGGATGGTGCCCGTGCATTGGACACCACAAATTGCGGCCCCCAATGCATGGAACAGCAGAGCAACAGCCATGTGAATGAGCCCTAAGAATGAGATTTCTGTATTTGTCAAGCCCATAACAATGGTATGAAGATCCCACTTTAGTTACACCAAGTGTCACACCCTGTGCTACTTACTGTATGCAACTCCTTGACAAATAGACCAAGATCCGTTTATTGGGGAACTGAAGGAAGAAGAGAGAAAAAGGAATGCTATATAATATACATTTAGTGTTGAGCAAATCGAAGTCAAACCAATTGAATTCGAACCGAATTTCAGGAAAAATTTGATTTGCCACGAAGCCGAATTTCCTTGCGCTTCGTGGTAATGAACTTATTTTTCCTGAAATGGCGGTAAAAAAAGTGCATACTCGCCTCATCCATTTGCTTGTGGAAAGGCCATCGCAGCTATCTTGATTGAAGAAATATTGCGCAGTGACCTGATGACACGCACTGGCTGGGCACCAGCTGGATGATGTCATCATGTCACCGTGCAAGATTTTGTGCTATTTCTTCAATCAAGATGGCCGCAACGGCATCTCCACGAGCTAATAAATAAGGTATGTATTTTTTTTTAACCCTGATTTACTCTTGAAACGTCTCAATTTTAGTGTCAGATGCCATGATCAGCGATGAACATGGCATCTGAGTGGTTCAAAAACGGGGCGGCGCAATTGGTGTTCCTCATCATTGCGCCCGCTACATAAAATGGAATGCGATTCGTAACAAAGTAATTTGTCAGTAATTGAGTTTCTTTGTGAAATTCGGCAAAGTATCTGAATTTAATTTTTGATAACTTCGCTCATCTCTATATGGATTAAAGGGTTTGTCACTTTCTAAAAGAATCTCTAAACTTCCAAACCTTGTGGGCACTAGCCTTGGAAATCCTCAAGACTCCTCATCGCTAAGCACCTTGGTTCAGTGTCCCCTGCTGTTCATGTAGTCAGACTGTAAACAGTGGATGCTGGCAGCTGCAATGTCCATGGCAATCGAGATGGCAGTGATCACTTGATTTACCCATATGACTGCTGCCTTGGATACACCTTCTTCTGACTTCAGCACATGCACAGGCACAGCCGGTCCTGCTGCGTGTATCTGCACAGGTGCACTGCCAATGAGGTGAGATGAGGCGATTGCCTCAGGGAGCACCAGGTAGGGACAGGTGGGGGGGGGGGGGGTAGCAGAAAGGCCATGGGTAATGAGCGCTTCCATTGTGGAAGCGCTTATCACTGCATATTCAACTGAATCGCTGTTCTAAGGACAGCGATACAGTTGAATGCTGCGGCAGGGCATGGGAGTGATGTTTCCCTGCCACACCGTTCCCTCTAATAGGCTTTAGTCCTAGTGCCTGTAGCCAATCAGAGGCTGGTGTCATCATCATCATCACGTTGCCTGAGACGTGCTGCATACCGCTTAGTGCACAGACCGAAAGAGGTCGGTGTCCTGCACCACATTGCTAACAGCAGAATGGAGGTAAATATTTGAGTTTATTATTTTTATTTGGCAGCATGCTGTTGGACCACAATGGGGGGGTCATTATCTTGTAACTGGGGGAAATTCTATGAGGATATTAGGGGCTCTAAAAGGGCTTTTTTGTACTGGCACACATTATAAGGGGTCCACTATGGGGACATTCGTTCTACTGGAAGCACTAAAAGGAGGTAATTTTTTGTACTGACACCCATTATAAGGGATAATTTTTGTACTGTCACATTATAAGGGGATATTTTTTGTACAGGCACACATTAGGTGGGAATTATTACTACTGGGGCATTATTGTGGGCTTTATTTCTACTGGGAGACTAGGAGGAACATGATTACTAATATTTGCACTATGGGGACTTCTGAGGCAAAATGAGGGGCATTTGTACTATTGAGGGCACTGTTACCAATTGTGCACTCTGGCAGAGAATTATTACTATTGGTGGGACTTTTGGGAGGACTGTTACAGTTGGGGGCACCTTGCACAGTATCAACGTAGCACAATTATTTTTGGAGGACACTGTTTATGGCACTATAAGTGTCAGGGGCAGTATTTGCTGACCGCAGTTATTTTTTGCCAATAATTATTGAAGGGGGCACTGCGTGGTACTAGTATTTTCTGGGGACTGTTTCTGCAGTATAGTATTAGGGAGCACAGCGGGCACAGTATTGGGGGTGGCAGGATGGAGTGTTCAGAAGGTGGGAAGGATGGAAAAGTAGGAAAGTAAGATATTTAATAATAAAAAATTAATTACTATAATAATATCTGTTTGCCAAACTCTGCAGAATCATCATGGCAATCTGGTCTGAAAGGAGAAGATGAGGAAAGAGAATATCTACATCAGAGGAGACATCACTGAATGTAAGAGGTATATGGCACTGTATTACCCTGTATGTTTTGTAGTGCTGTATGTAATGTTTTTCAAGTATACCTTTAACAGTAGGGGTGAAGGGAAAGGGGTAAGTTGAGAATTTGGCATTGGAGAAAGAGGGGGGGGTATACACTGGTTCAGTTTGTGCCTCAGGCAGCAAAAAGGCTAGGTGCACCCCTGTGTGCTGAGTACTTTCAGTGCAAATGCAGAAAAAGATGTGTCCAGGACAGTGGTCATATGGGTAAATTGTCTGACCACTACTATCTTGATTGCCATGGATGCAGCGGCTGACAGTGTCCACTGTTTTCACGGGCAGTGGAGAACACTGAACTGACGTGACCTGTGTGCATGGAACATCACAATTTTAGCCAGGAAAATGACATTAGACAAAAATTCTTCTTGCAACTCTAAATTATGAAGCAGCAACAGCAAGAGCTGAACATCGGTGTAGTAGTCACACATTAGTCAATAGAAGACGACCGCCAAGTGCTGCAGGAGTTAGCACATCTTGATCCAATGCTAAGCTAGCCTTATACAGCAGTATATACAGTATGTACAATACATACTACACATACTAATAGATATCAACTTCTTACCCTTTCCTGCTACTACTTTCATTCTACATTTACTGAGTCATCTCATGAAGCAAATTCTGCCATCTGCAAGTTATGATGAGGTGGAACGGAATGATGTGTAAGTACTTATCTCTTGTGCTCCATTTCCAAATCAAATTAGAAAATATTACCTCTAACTTCTAGTTTGCAGTCCACCTCAGCTTCTCCTAAGTCATTGATGGCTTTGCAAGTGTAGGTTCCACCATCAAAAGGACTTGGTTTGCGTATGTTCAAAGTAAGGACTCCTTGGTTATGTTTCATGAGGAATTTGGGATCATCTTTAATCTCCATTTTATTTTTCATCCAGATAACTCTAGGCTAAAATAGATACAGAGGATTACAGAGTGTATAGAATAGATCTTAAAGGGGTTATTCAATCCCTATAATGACCCCCAGAATGCCCGGACCACTCCTCTAGAGCATACTTACCTGCTCCCCAGCATCCACATCCCTCTGGATCCTTGCACGGCTACCACTGCATCTACCCGTCGCGCGGATCAAAATATCCGGTGACGGGAGGGTGCAGCCAATAGCAGGCCATGATGGTAACCAGCCTCCCTAGCCTGCTATTGGCTGCACTCACCCCCCCTAACCAGATATTTTGATCTGCGCAACGGAGAGATGCAGCGGTGGTCCAGGAATCCAGAGGGACACAGGTGCCAGGGAGCAGGTAAGTATGCTCTAGAGCAGAGGTCCGGGCATTCTGGAGGTAATTATAGGGATAAGATAACCCCTTTAAGAAATATGTTCTGCAACAGACAAAAAGCACTCTCAAGAAGACTTGGTTTCTTATTTATAAATGGCTAAATTATTTTAGCTTTCTTAAGTGTACAAAGTCCTGCAGTATGTTTTATACAAAAGACAGCTGCATACCTTTGGATGACCTCTTACAGCACAATTCAAGGCTGTGCTATATCCAGCTACAACTACCCGGTCTGTCAGAGGAGTAAGGAACTTGGGAGCCTCATTGATATCCATTTCGTTGTAATCGCGAGGTTTGTAGATTAAACCTGTGGAGAACACATACAGAGTAACAGGAATTAAAGGGGTTGTGGGGTGCTAGTATACTCATAACTTATCCTTAAGATAGGTCATCAACATCAGATATGTAGGGGTCTGTCTCCTGGAGATCCTGTTGATCAGCTGTTTGAAGAGTCTATAATGCTCATGTGAGCACTGGATCCTCTTTATTGCTTCACTGCACACTGTTTAATTTGTCGTGCCGGTGCAGTGGAACTACAACAGCTTGTCCCGTTCACTTGAATGAGATGAACTGTTGTAGTTACACTGCACCACTGCTACAAGATACATGGCATGCAATGAAACAGTAAAGAGGACGCAAGAACGCTGAGACCTTTCAAACAGCTGATCAGAGCATAGAGTAAAGCATCTAGTAGTAAGCTTAAACAATCTAAACTTAAACTCGGTGAGTAAGCAAATTACTATTTTAACAAAATGATCGACATTAAAGAAGATAACCTCTAGCCACAGATCCATAGAGATAAATGAAGCAATAATGCACATGTTTGACCGGCTTATATTATTAGTTTAATTCTAGTGCTGTGTTTATGCTATGAGCTTAGTTCTGTTACTGTTTGCATGTTATGAGCCTGGTTCTGGTGCTGCATTTATGTTATGAGCTTTGTTCTGAATTTATATTATGACATTGATTCTCGGGCTGTAATTATATTAAAAAAAACTGTCTAAATGCCTAAAAAGACCTAGAGCCAGCACTGACGTTAAGGATGAGTTGCTGCTAGAGATGGCCTTGCGGTTTGCCCGGCGAACATGCGAACATATGGCGATGTCCGCTGGTGCCATATTATTTTGCATTGCACCGAGCTTTGACCCATGACACACACATCAGGTGGGACAGGACAGCCAATTGAGACGTTTCAGCACGGGACACACCCCCACCCTATAACAGAACCCGATTTGGCAGCCATTTTACATTCTGTTTTTTGTCAGTGTAGGGAGAGGTTGCTTTGTGGAGCAGGGACAGACTGTTAGGGACACCAAATGCTAGCTAATAGGGCCACAAAAGTCCTTTTAAGGACTGGTATAGGGTGTGCTATCGATAGGTGTGATATACTGAGGGGTGTGATATACTTATAATATACTTTCTAACATATTATAGTGCCTTTGTATTGTGCAGCAGTTGTGTGCAGTTCTGCTGTGATACCGCAGGTATATAGAGGGACAAGCGCTATTAGAACAACTATTTGCAACGGGGGTGATATACCTGTTGTCCCAAAAAAAAACTGATTGAGGGGTGCAATATACCTTCTTCCACAAAATACTGATTGAGGGGTGCGACATACCTGCTTCCACCAAATATTGATTGAGGCCTACGATATACCTGCTTCCACCAAATACTGATTAAGGGGTTCTATATACCTGCTTCCACAAAATACAGATTGAGGGATGCGATATACCTGCTTCCACAAAATATTGATTAAGGGGTTCTATATACCTGTTTCCACAAAATACTGATTGAGGGGTGCGATATAGCTGCTTCCACAAAATACTGATTAAGGGGTTTTTATATACCTGCTTCTACAAAATACTAATTAAGGGGATTGATATACCTACTTCTACAAAATACTGATTGAGGGGTGTGATATACCTACTTCCACAAAATAATGAATAAGGGGTTTGATATACCTGCTTTCACAAAATACAGATTGAGGGTTGCGATATACCTGCTTCCACCAAATATTGATTAAGGGGTTCTTTATACCTGTTTTCACAAAATACTGATTAGGGGACTGATATACCTGCTACCATCAAATATTGATTGAGGCCTGCAATACACCTGCTTCCACAAAATACTGGTTAAGGGGTTTGATATACCGGCTTCCACCGAATACTGATTGAAGCCTGCGAAATACCTGCTTCCACAAATACTGCTCTCCTCTAGGGACTTTGGCACAGGGTCATTTTGAAAATGACAGGCAGAGGAAGAGGCAGGCCGTTCTGCAGGTGTGGTAGGGGTCGTGCAGGTGCACCAGGCCGTATCCTAAGAGGATAGTTGGAGAAGGTGCATGCGATTACGTCAAAGGACGCACCAGAGTTGGTTGAGTGGCTCA